>NW_024962264.1:23392244-23584434 GCF_019238085.1 Lagopus leucura
TCTCTCTCTCTCTTTCTCTCTTTCTCTCTTTCTCTCTTTCTCTCTTTCTCTCTTTCTCTCTTTGAAAAGAGAAGCAAAACCTTTGTTTACACGTTATGGAAGTTCATCTTGGATTATTATTTTTAAAAGTCTTAAAAAGCAAACACTTTACTGTCAGGTTAGCAGGGCAATCCAGTGAAAGACCTCTGTTACAGTACCAAATCTTTTGTTACCTTTTGATCTAGTGCACCTGACTCCAAATGTAAACTGGTTCAAATAAACTTTTAAAATAATTTTTGAAAAAGAATTTAACTAGGCTGCATGACTAATTTTGCTAAATGCATTCATTCAGTAATGAGAACAGGAGCTTCTGGAGACATGAGAGAGGAATGACGTGCCAGAATAGAGGGCATGGGATCACACAGCAAATATCTGGAACCAGCAGGATGATGAACAGAACTAGGTCTGGCAGGACGAGAAAAAGGCAAAGGACAGGCAAATAATTTTGTCCTCTTTAATTCAAGATGCATGTCATAAAGAGCAATCAGAGATACTGGCTACAATTACAGGAATTAGAACGGAGGAGCATTTAGGGTTTCTCCTCTGTATCTGACAAAATGTGTTGCAGAGGCGTGTAAGCATAGAGGTATGTGTCTTATGGATAGCCTGGATCAAAGTGTCAAATGGGTAATGCTACAGCTTGGACCAGGGAGCCTCTCAGGGCTGTGCTGCCTGCACAGGCACAAACCAAACCCTTCTGAGCAGTACAGACATGCAGGTGGTCTGGCCTGCTTGTTCTGAGTAGCTCTCAGAACTACGGCTTGTTCAGAGTAGCTCTCCTGCAGATAGGCAAGGAATATTGTGACCACTTGCTCTGTTTGTGACCAATTTATTATCAGTGGTTCAGAGTGGAACTGACAATGTATTTCCCTTGCTCTGGGACTTAGGAAACAAGTTGAGACTTGACTGTGCTTAGAGGGCTGAAGTCAATGGAATTGTATCTAGTTGCAACAGGGCTGACTTGATGTTATAATGACTGGAGGCATCATGGTACCATTTAGAATGTCTCAGTTTTGAAGTGACTGACACTGCATCGTGTTATGAAGAAACGTGTTATTCTCTGGGAAAAATAAAAATAAAAATAAAAATCTAAATTTATGAGAAAGTGCTTAAGTAAAATATCTGAGAGAGAAAACTCTGTCATTTGGTGACCTGAAATGGAAACTTGAAGTTAAGTCACTTAAAGTTTGAGATACCTTATGAGATCTTTTCTGTATGCTCATTTTCCTGCAGTAACAGAGGAGAAAGGATTTTAAAGGAAATGGAAAATGGATAGGGTAAGAAGTTTTCTGAATCACTTTTGGTGAAAGGGATGTTAAAGATACCTGGAGGAGGTGTTTTAATATTCTTGCAGAAGTAATTAGAATTGCAAGGAGATGGAGGAGGGTGAATTCTTTCACACTGCAACCCTCGAGATTATTAAAACATAGAACTGTAATTTCTAGTTGAAGTATTCCTAGCTGCAAATTCAATTGAAAATGCCAAATCTATAGTAACACTTGCAAGAACTGCTCATTATTACTAAACCTATGAAAAAGAGAATAAAGAACAATAAATGGCACAAGTTCTTAGTGTAAAAATGACTCTTGGCTAACAATTAAGGAACATATCACAGACCTATTTTGCCTATTATATAGATTTTGAGAAACAATGACATTTCTTAATATTTATAGCCATGGTAGCACTTCTTTGCTTTTGGTTATAGATGTATTACTGCCTGCTTGGAAAATGCAAACATTTACAATGAACATACAAAGGAATTTAGTTCTTTTGGCCTTCCTTTTTCTTCTTCCACTTTTTTTTTTCTTTCTTTTTATTTAATAAGATGAAGATAAGTTTACTGCTTCTTTAGAGATAATTTGCCTCATTGTTTTTTCCTTCTGTAGTCATGGCAAATCTGTTTGTAAGCTGACAATGACTAATTACACTTATTCTCATAGTATTTTTCTTGAATGAATATATATTTTTTTAATTAACACTGCTGTGAAACTAGATATAGAGACCTAAAGATAACATAAGAGTTTTCTATGAAATCCCTGAGGTTCTCTGACACCTGATTAATGTTTGCAGCATGGAGCAGAACTGTATTTTTTAAGAGTTATATACTCTTCACTATTTGTTTTCACTGTTGTTCTTCAGATCATGATTTGTATTTTGAGCCTCAAATTAAATAGGAATATGTTTTTCATTTTTGTAAGATATTAAAATACTCAGAGAGTGCTCTGTGTGCAGCACTCACATTACTTGCAGAAATAGTGTTTTCTGTAAGCTCTGTTCCATTTGCACATTGGATTTTAAGACGAATCCAGATTTAAGCCTTGTCATGTAGTTCAAAGCAGACATGAACTTTAAGGAGTAGATAGAATGGGAAAGACAGAATTGCTATGAAAATACTCCAGCCTCACTGATTGCCAGAAGTTCGTGAAGGTCTTATCATTACTGTGATCAAATGGACAGTCAGTCACTTGCTCTCTTTTCACTTAAAAGCAAACATGAGTTACTTCTCAGTGAAAAACTATTTTGGTTAACTATAAGAAACAGAGGAGGGGCCGTGGTTTTTTTCTATACCTTCAGGGGGTCAGTGTCAGTGATGGTGATGAAATTCCCTCCTTGATTTTTCTGGTCTGTTTACAGCTCATGTAGTACAATACCACAGCATGTGTGAATGAGGATATGACACAAGATCTCTCTGATGTTTTGGGTCAGTTTAAATGCATGTTCAAATGTTTTCTTCTGTTTATTCACAAAAAGAGTTCTTGATTTAAAGGCTATAAATCAAACACTCTTCCATACTCTAAACATGTCACCGGCATTCCCTGCGGAGGAGGTCAGGGCTTCTTGATTTCAGGTTAGGAGGAAACAGCATTTTTTTTTTCTGGCCAGTCTGACTTACTACTGCCTTATCCAGAGAAGCGTAACAGGGAGGTGACGGGATTCTCATGTGTTTTTTAATACAGGCCCACCTTCAAATTTCAGTGGATATTTACCTGTTTATAACTCATACCATCCGCTTTATTTTCTTGTGGTAAATCTTTAATCTTTAAATCTGTAAATCTTTAATGGGGATCACATTATTCCTGCTTCCTTACAGCAATTGTCAGCTTTGAACCACGGGCACCTTCTGAGTAATCTGAGTATAATTTATCTAAATATTGTACTGTAGCAGTAGTGAGGCTGTGTTAAGAAAGAAGCTCTGGGTTTGTCCAGGATTCAGGCTAAATAGAACTAAGGCTTAGGATCTGCCTGCCCGCCCAGACGTGCTGTATCACACAGTAGGCAGAGTGTTTCTGGAAAGCCCCTCAAACTGATCCATCTCTCTTCCACTCAGTTTGCTTAGGGAGGTAGTACAAAGGGTCCTGCCCTCAGGGAGCTTCTGTGTGCATCTCCTAAAGATTAGCCAGCTTTACACTGTGTTTTTCTGGGATTCTTTACAACTTTTTTTTTTTTTTTCCTCCCCATGAATTTGCTTAGTGTTTTGCTTCTGAGGAAAATCAAATCCATGCAAAATGGCTGAGAATTGGGAAGAGAGGATGACTTTTTTTCAACTTGGTCTTCTGTATTACTGCTGATTGGCAAAATGAGAGGTATCATTAGCACACTATTTTCTCATTTCCAGGTGCCACAGTCAACACAGACCAAGGTGAAGCTGTTGTCATAATTGCCTCTAGAAAAAGGCTAGATGGCTGCATTTGTTGAAATATGAGGTTTCTTAGTGTCACAAAATGTCCTATGCTTTTATCTTATTTCTGTTCCTACCATTATACAATAATATTACAATGTTATGTAATACAGCAATATTATGATCTGATATATAATGTTTCTATTGCCATAAACGGAAGGAAAAGCAATAGGGTTAAATATCAAGTGGTATGCTTGAAGCTCTAATTTGAAATCCCATCAGAGTCACTTGTTTACTAGCACTAATAGTTAACTAGTGCACAGCCTTTAAATTACTGCTTATTACAGCGTTGCTGTTCACACCACTGTGCTTAAGGACCTGTCAGCGTTTCCAGTGGAAAACTTTTTTTTCATGGGCTTATGACTTTGTCATGAATATTTACTCTGAAACTTGCTAAATGTCATCCTAGGCTAGAAACAGATTAAAATAATGGAAATGTGGAGAGTGGGCTAATGAAGGGTCATTACAGTGAAGAGCGAATGTAAAAGTTCATTGGTATTTTGTAGCTTCAGAATGAGTTCTGTTTTAGTAACAGTTCATATTGTCAACTTTTCCTAGCTTTTGCAAAATACTGAAGATGCTTTACTGTTAAAATTCAGATTTATGATACTTCAACTTACTCCTTTGTTTGACTCTTTTATTCCCACTTATTAGATCTAACTGCACTTGGACAGTGACTTTTTTGTAGCTTCAAATATGCTATGCAGACAAATCCGTGTCTCATTGCCCCACCAGAAATACCCTACAGCTACTCCCTAAGCCCTATTGCCTGATAAATTAGTAAGGACGTGAGTGCTGGTTCAAGTGCTCAGTCCCAGTATTGAAGGGCATTCAGAATTCTCAAATTAGAGAAGTGCTATTTTGGGGGAATTTCCTCCTGCCTTTCAAAAAACATTTCTTTACACCAATCTTTGCTATTGATCACTGATCGATCATTGATTAATCAAGGAATACTTTTTTTTTTCTCCAGAGCAAAACTGAGAGTTTTAATAATTAATCGCCTTATGAAGAAACAAGTTTAATGTTTTCTTTTAATATTATAGAGGTATTTTCTTTTTTATTATTTTTTTAAAAATGTCCTGGACTCCAATGTTTTAAACATTATTAAATGTTACTAAGTTATTTTGGTTTGAGTTACCTGGATAATTCACAAATCAAAGTAGTGTGTTTGTTGGTAGGGCTTTGACATGGTGCTAAATGTGGGCAGATGACTTCAAATTTTCAAACCCACATACTACTTTGATAAAACTGATGTTTTCATAACATATGCTCCAGCATCTTTATAAAGAATGCTGTTTTGGAGAGTTCATCGCACAGTTTTGTGAAACCTGTAAAATGATCTGTCAGAAAATAGCTAAGTGTGCAATCCCATAAGGTTAGGTTCAGTCCCGTAGTTTGGGATTCATTTTATGCTGATCAGCATTCTGGTACCATTCACACGCAGCACGAAGTTCATGCTTTCTGGTTCACCGCTATGCTGTGTCCTCTTCAGTATGCTTATGTCTCCTTTTGTCTACTTGTAGGTGTTAGGAAAGACCATGTATGTGCTAATAGGTTATTTTTCTTGGAGAAAAAATGCATACATAAATGTCACTGGTGTGTTATTCCTACAAAGGGAGAGCCAGCACCTGATGCAACTTAGTGTGATTTCTTCTCTGCATTTTACAGAGGATTTAAAAAATCTCTGGAAGAATTATGCATTCAACTGCAGCAAATAACCAATTTAGGGGAAATGGCAGTGTGGAGCAAGTCTTAAGGGAAAACGAATACTCTAGCTTAAAAATCAGCTTTCAGACCTAATAGGAATATGCAGCTATGCTGGAGAAGCGAGGTCAGATTCAAAATGGGGAATAAGAAAAGACTGAGCTGACAGGCTTCTTGTTTTGTTTTGACATTAGAATCACTGCTGGAATAGGAAGAAAAGTGTGTAAATATATTATTTTTTATTCAATAAAAAAAATATGCAAGAAATAGTAAGTGGAAAAAGCACAATCATTATTTCAGTTCATCCATGCAATCTTTGATCAAAGACACTCCAAAATTGTTGTAAATGGTAGTTTTCCTGCTCCAAGTGTATTGTGGACCAAATGCACAGTAATTAAAGCTGAAAAGTTGAATATAAATGGATTTCTATAATGTTGCAATGATTACTTAAAAGAAGGTGAAAGACCATCTGAAGTTAAAGATGCTCTGAAGTGTTAGGGCTATGGGAGTGAAGAACTCTATTGTTCATCAATAGTATAAACCAGGATTACAAGAATAGTACTGTTTTACCCTGGGCTGCTCCACGAACATCTGTGTAGAATTCCTCCACTGGGCTTCTGAACACACCATGCACACTCATGTCTCCATTGATCTGAATGCAATGCTAATAACATTGATTCATTGTTGTGGAGATTATACTCAATGCAGAAAAAAAATTAACTTTGAAAAACAGTAAATTTCTTTCTTTCGAAATCTTTGTACCACATGCAGATGTTAATTATTTCCTATACTATTTCTGTCAGTTAGGTGAAGGATCCATGTGTGCCTTCCATGACCCCAACTAGATTGTTAGCTGCAACAGAGAAACAGGACTTCAGAGGGAGTTACTAACCTTCACTGAATAGCCTGTCAGCCAGAGAATGATACAGAGCACCTTCAAAAGGTCCCCTAAGTAATGAGCACTAAGGAGGGCTATAATGGGCGCATCATTAGCTTCAGCTAATATTTTGACCTAATGCCCACATACACTACAGGTGTCATACAAGGCCACCATAGGATTAATCTGTAGGATATTTTGTGGTTATATGATGACAACACACTTCTTCAGCACGTTTGCTGACTTGTAAACCTTTATATGTATTTTGTGCAATGCAAATACATTATGAGTTCTTGCTTATATTTCTTCACTTTTTTTCCAACCCGCACAATCTCAGTTACCCACAGTGGCCAATGAATCAACTATACAACCATGCAAAAGAGAAAAATAAGTGGCAAGGCACTAGAAACTTACCCCATAACAAAGGTTTAACAAAATGTAAACACAAATACAAGGGAAACTGGTCCTCTTTCCTCTTGCTGGGTTCTTTCCTTCAACTGATTTAATCCTGGTACTGCTTGCTATGAAATCTTGTGCCCTCCATTTCTGTGTAGGGTTTTACGTATCTCTTGTAAACTCATCCCCTTCCATGGCGGTCTTGCTTTCATGATAATTTATTTTGGTCTTTCCATCAGCATGTCTGTTTTTGACTTTATTGAAGCATTTGTTTTACACTTACTCAGAATTTCCATTCTTGCCTTCTTAATGATTCAAAATTCTAAGCACTATGGTTGTTAGGGACTCACCTTCTCAGATTGCATAGCTTGCTTTGTTATTGTTTGATTCTTTATATTACTTAGCAAAAAGCGGCAACCACTTGATGTAAGCTGAACGGTATGAATGCTGATAGTTTTCATATTTCTCAGCCATATTTAGGGATGAATTCATCTGACTCCATTTGTCTGCACTTCTCTCCACCTGGTGTAGACAGTTATATTTTATTAACCTATGCAGCCAAGGCTGCTGAGTGAATTTCATGTGACTATAATCTGGCAGTCATATTGTAGAATGCATCAATTATATGAAGAAGATTCAAATATCTTTCACCTAGTAATGCCAAATAGACGTCAGAATTTTACAATCAATTCATTTAGTAACAGGATATTTAATATAAGAAAGAAGCAATATTTGGCTGATAAATGCCTGATTTTAATTTTTTTATGCACACAAATAACACGCTCCAATAAGATTTTGTATTCTCATATCACTTATATTGAAAACATGCACATCAATAATGCTTGGTATTTCTTAAACTTAGAAAGACAAAGAAATGGAGAATTTGAGCTCATGTTCCACAACCTACTAAAGGAAATGTATGTAATAAGATGGTAAAAGCATTAGATCTTTTCAGATGGCTTGAACTGGGGTAAAATTTCACTTTACCTCTTGGAAGGAAAGGCTATTCTCACATTATTTACAAAGTGCAGGCTGTGTATATATTTTATGAAGAACATTTGTCTTTAAATAAGTAGATGAATAAAGGATGCTTTTTTTCCCATAGGTATTTGTAAAGAGGCAAGGATATAATTAATAAAAAAAATGTTAAGCATCCAAATTAAGTTAGGATTACCAAGACAAACTGAATTTATGAATATCATTACAATCAACATTTAGGTTAACTCTGCATCTTTGATGCTGGAATATTTTCTCAAAATGGATTCTACATATTTCTGCCAATTTAGATAACTTATTAGAGGCCCTCTTATTTTGAGGAATTGGATAATGTGAAACTATAAAAGGCCACTGCAAGTAATGTCATTCATTGAGAAATGATACTTACCAGAGAAGAGGAAAGAAACTACCTTGGATGATATTTGACTTGACTTCATTTGGGCACAAGATCTTGAAATTCTCATATGAGCTTGCTGACTACAAATTAATGTTTTGTTAATAGTTTTGTGTGTTTGTTTGTTTTTTTGTTTCCTTTAAAAAAAATTCTCAATCGGGTTATTTTCAGGGACATTCAATCACTCTCAGTTCAGTCTTTTTTCTTAAAAAAAAAAAAAGACTGAAAACTTTTCTTGGGACCAAGCTATTCAGAACTTGAAATGATAAAATCTGGTCTATCCATGTTTGTTGTTTCTTTCTCTATAGCCACTGAAAATAAATCCTTCAAGAGAACATTTTTTTTGCTCACTTTTTCATTATTTCCAGAGGCAAAAGCTGGCAAGGCAATTTATAATTCAATTTTTGCTAAATCCACAACACCTAATATATATGTCAGGCATTTCAACGGCAGGGTACTTTGGGGATAGGTGATAAATTGTACTGATTATAAGTGCAAGCTGTTCTTCCAAAACATCATATCAAAAAGAAGGCAAGTATTATTAGGAGAATGTAATGTATCTTTAGAATGTCCAGAAACATAAGAGATAATCACTTCATGTGAATATATTCTCCCTTGAGTTTTACAGCTAAATATTAAGGTCTTACCATGTTTTTGATAGCACTCATCTGGAGGGAGGGGCTGTCATGGACTGGTAGTCTTTCAGCAGCCACATAGCTCTTGGGCCTGCAATAATTCATTTCTCCCCAAAAAAGGCTTAGTATGAAACCTGAAACATGGTCATAATAATTTTCTGACTATGTTGCTGTATGTGAAAAGTATAAATATTATTTTATAATATAATCTCCCCTGATCTTTTAAACATCCTTTCAGTGTTTCCATCTATTTTCCTGTGAGGTACACATAACTTTAACTGTTTGTCGATACCACTGAGCAATAACAAAAATCTCTTCATATTCAGCATGAATACCAGTCTATTGTGAAACCATAGAAAAAAGAACGTGTCTTGGAAACTTTCCTCTTAGTTTATGGGTTTTTTGTTTGTTTGTTTTAAAATAAAACCTTTGAAAAATACTTTAGTCTTAAAAAATGGGGTTGACATACCAAGTACAAATAATGAGAACCAAAACATAGGTAAACGGAATAGGATAGTTGAGATTAATTAGTGTGATGCAAACCTTTTCACCTTTACGTTGAATATAGCTTTGCTTGTTTTGACTTGGCTGCTGAGCAGATGCCCTTATTTGTCTTGCGAACCATAATCTGTACCTTGCTCAGAGAGCTGACTGTTGTTGTGCCCTGACTCTGAGAGCTGACTGTTTTTGTGCCCTTGGTATTTATTTAGGATTCGTTGTATTATATCATCCTGTTTTAGGCATGTTTCCTTCTTCTCCTCATCTCAGGAAGTTACTTCTTTCCTCTAAGAGTGGGCAACCATTACTGATCTTTCTAAAAAAGCTGAAACTCTGATAAAAGGTGGGACAAAATAAGAACAAATTATATACATCTATATCAGTTAAAGTCTCAGTAATAAAAACAGTAAGGCTCAAAACAGAAAAAGACAGTTTCTTCCATTCATTTTCCATTTGTCTACTATTCTTGTTTCTCAGTTCCTTCCAAACTATGTCCTAAGCCTTCTAAGAAGTTCTCACGATTTTGGATAAGATATGAAATGTGCTGTATCTTCAAGTCAGTATTCTAAGTAATTAAAATGAGCCAAGTCACATGCTTTTCCATCAAATTTTTCTACTAGAATTTTGATTTTGCTTTGCATTTGCAATTTAATCCACTCTTTGTGGAGGAAGGAGGGTTTTCACTGTCAAATAGAAGATCCCACTCAGTTGATATCAGCTGAAAAAAAACCCCACCTTATTAAACTTTTTAAGAGTATATTCCAAATCTATGAAAATATAAAGTTTCTTTCACACTTTTGATGAAAACATAGGATGCAAGTTTGTAGATTTTAGCATGTACTACTATACTCCATCAGCCCATTTTAACAGTGAGCATTGCATAAAAGAATACAGCAGTAAAAACGAGGACTGTAAGTTAATGAAGGAAAAATCCCTACCCTCCTTCTGACTGAGACTTTCAGATTAGCAGTTTAAGGGAGCTGAGTGCAGAGATTTTTTTTTCTCTTTTGCAGCAATCCCTCCCCCCTGGCTCCCACAACTCTAGTTTTGCTCTTATTGCAGAACCTGAGCTCATTTAATGAAGAAGATGAACAAAAGTGGAAAACAAGTAATCACTCATGAACCAGACCAGGCTAGTGTGCACACTTGTCTAAAAGACTGATGAGATAATACCTGCAAAAGAATGGTCTGTTCTGACAGGAAAAGGAGAACCAATGTATCCAGAACACCCAATAGCTCATCTGGTGGTAAACGAGAGGGTCAAAATGTCAATCTTCCAGTTCTGTCCCTTGTGATGTTAGAAATCTATTAGTCCTAACATCTATTCAATAGCATTATAGGCATTTTTACAACACAGATGGGAAATTGGAAATAGGTGGTGGTATGGAATGCGAACAGGTATTCTTAAAAGAGAATTGCCAAAGCTAGAAAAAAAACACTACAAAAAAAATAAAAATAAAAATAAAAATCAGTGAGAAGTAGAGAAACTGTGGCAGAAGGCAGGAATCGATGCTTGAAGATATATGAAAAAAAAAATTGCAAAGAATAAAATGAGAAAAAGCTGTGAAGATGTTTATACTCTTATTTTAGTCTTTCCCTTGGAGACTGAAAAATAATTCTTTAAAGAAATGTGGTAAGTGTGGCTGAGAATTGCCCGCTTGTGACTGATGATACCAGCCAGACCTGGTTTCTGTTTGGCTATGTTTCTTGGGCACGGAAGGACACTATGTTATAGTGCCCTGCTAGATAAAGACATGATGAAATTCATAAAGCTGTTAGTTGAGCCTAATCTCACACTGGCAAAAGCTGTTACTACAGCAAGCCAGGTTGAATCAGCTATTAATAATGCAAAGATGTCATTGCTTCCCAAAAGAGATTTTTAGCTTGGAGAAGAGATTAATATTATTCATGTTATTAGAAGCACATCTAAACAGAAAGATTATCTACTGTATGAGTAAAAAAACTTTTATCTAAAGGACACTTGAAGGATCAAAGAAAGGACCCAAATTACAGGAGTGAAATCCCCTCATGCTTTCTCTCTATCTTCCATTAAAATTTAAAGTTTGGGTTTTCTTTTACATAAAACTCTTATGGATGCATTCTTGCCATTGAACAGCATGGTAGAGAAGGTGTTTTTTCAGAGTGAATGTTTACTTTTGGACATATTTGCTGACACACTAACGGACCTAATACAGACTGTAAGACTTTATGGAGATGGACTGCGGTTGGTGTAAATATACTCAAGCTAGAGTGAAAACCAGAGTTCTCAACCTTCTGAAATAAGAGAAGACTTTTGGTGCAGATATAAAAGTTATGACTTCTCATTGTCCCTTCTTTTCTTTTTAGATTTTTTTGAAGGTCTTATTAATTGGCCAGTGGATTTTGGAAATAGAATCTCTACATGAAATAATACAATTTGAATACCACTGTCATAGTGTTCCTATGTGGAATGTTGAAGAAAACAAGAAGCCTTTATGCTTCATGTTCATATGAATGTGAGGGGTCTGAAGTCAGGAAAAGCATGAGCTTGGTATTGAGATATAATCAACTATTTTCAAAATAAATGTATGCATAGTTCTTCCTTAATGTGAGAATTATTAACCAGTCTTAAAATTGTTGCTTGTCCTTTATAAATGGAATTAACAAAGGCAATTTCAGCCATCACATAAAAGCCCCTCAGGGCCCAGCCCTGAGCCAGTCCCCTATTTCAGGTGTCTACCTCTCCTCTTCACAGAGATGAATAGAGCACTGTACTGACTTCTGAAAGATTTTACAGAAATATCCTGTTGGGACCATTTGTTTCTTTAAGAGGTGCTGATACAGCATGAAAAGCTGGGGTTGAATTACAGAAGAACAGAGTTCTGAGCAGCACATAAGCAGCAAGATGTAAATGCTGTAAAAGTAGACATTTGGGCTCTAAATTCCACAAATGAACATGGAACCTGGCCCAGCCTCAAGACATCCAAATCCGAGCACAGGTAGATCATATCTAAACAAGTTTGATTAACAAAAAAAATCAAACTTGCTTTTTAGTGAATGAAAACACTTTGGGCAACACCATAGGCTCAAACATAAATGATAGGATCAAAAAAATACAATGAAAGGTTTTCTTAAATTACTTCAAAGTAAATGTGATTGAAGTTCAAAGGCTCCTCTGATAGGTATTTCTCCTGGCTTTCTTTTTTACTAACATACGCTCAGGAAAAAATAGGCCCTTCTTCACTTGAATGCAGAACAGGAAGTAGTAATAGTTTTCTCTAAGATGCTCTCACTGCTTTGAACTAAAAACACTTATTTAGAATCAATTTTTTTTTATAAGAAACATTCTAGAAGCAGCCGGCATTGAGAGGGTGTGATCAGGAAAAGATAACAGAACTGCAATTAATTTTATGCTACTGAAGCAATTTTAGTGAAATTAAATAGAATTCTTGGGCAAATAGAAGTCAAACTTACAATTATTCTAAAATAGATTCTGGCTTGCTCAACCTAGCTGACACTTTGATGTGTTTAAATCTTTGCAGACGCTATGTAAGAACTGAAACAAGGCCAGCTACGCCCCCTCTGTTCTTACAAATGCAAAAGCAGATATATTTAAATAGTACAAGGACCAGCTCTCTCAAGAAGGAAATTTGTAAAGATAATGTAAATAGTGTCTGTCATTAAAAGTCAAATGACTACTTTAGATGATGTTTGTGAGGGCTATCAGAAAGCAAATATGGTACATTAGATTCTGCAACCTCATTCTGGAGTTTTGCTGTGTTTTCTTGTAAGAAGGGCACATTTACTTCTACATTAAACTAAGACCATGATGTAGAAGACTTGATTCTGCACACACACACACAAGCAAAAAGCAACACCCATAGTAATAAAGTAAGTTGTATTTATTTCTTTTACTGTATTTCAACAATAATTCCATGATCAGAGATATATCTTTTAAAGCATAAATATTTCCAATTCCTACAATTCCTACAGCACATCTGTAGCAGTACTTTTACAGTAAGTAACACAATTTATTGATTCCTCGTGGTATTCATAAGATACAGAAGCAAAAATTGTGCTTTCAACAATTTGATCCATTGATGCATCAGTTGGACACAGAAAAGTCAGGAAATGTGAGGAAACCCAAGGATAGTTCAATTCTAACACTTGATTTTAGTTAAAACTTTTTATAGACATTATGCCACAGGCTATCTTCATATATCAGGATAGAGGACTGAGTAGGAATTTCACTACAGGTTGGTAATCCAATGTCTAGTTCAGCAAAGAGAAGACCAGACAGTAATCAGGTGAAATTCTTTCAGCGAAATGAGAGTGATGGCACTTTATAAGATTCCAGAAACTGATCTAATGCTCCATAAGAATAACTATCCTTTATTTAGTTTCATAACAGTATTTTTCTGAATGTATAAAACATCAGGAAGAACTGCTTACTACATGTAACAAGCCAAAAAATAATAAAAAAATAGTTATTTCTAGAATAATATGAAATGTTAGCTGTTCCCTAAATGAAGGATTTTTTTTTTTTTTTTTCCATTTCTACACAGCTAGTGAAGTTCTGTGTTATTATCCTAAGCTGAATTCGCTGATTGCAAAGAAGGCTATTAAAAAAGTAAAATCTGTGATTCACCTAAGGCTGGAGAATATGATGACTTTCTAAATCATTCTAAAAATATACCATTAAAAGATTCAGGGAGTAGCCAAATAAAGCACTGTCTGATGGATTTGTAATTAGATAGGAAGGTGGATCAGCTGAAAAATGTTGTTATCTGAAAAAGGATTGACTTCGAAGGCTGCCTGTGAAATAGCTTTAGTCATGAAATATGTGCTAGAACAAGAAAGGAAAGCCATCAGAAGACAAAATGGGATGGATAAAGTGCATGACACAAGAAAACAAAAAGCTTTCCTTAAAATTCCATTGTCATAACACATTCCTCCACTGGGTCCGTGAACAAAACACTTCACAGGAAGTGCAATGCAAGAGCAGGAGGTCGGCAGAAGTTATAGATGGGGAAGCAAATGCAGCTGCTGTAGATGGAAAATGAGAGGTTCAGAATGGGGTATGTGCACAGAGCTGTGCATAGGGAACAGCAGTGAGCACAGGAGAGGAAAGTGCACAGAGATGATCATGTTCTGGGCCAAACTGAGCTGGGTGTAGTTAAAATGTTATAAGAGACAATCTACTTTAAGGAAAAAAAATGATGTCACTCTTTTTACATTGCAAAAATGTAGTCTAACATATCCTTGTGATGGGGAGTGTAGATATAGTGATAGGGCCAGGAGAGCTATGCTTGAGGTTAACTGAATGCCTAACATGTGTGTCCAAGTGGGAGGAAGCTGTGGTGAGACAAGAAATGAGAGACATAATTCATTTAGTGTCTGGCATGATGACTGTGAATTTCTTTAAAGATGATTTCTGTATACTGTGTAGGTTTGTGGGCTTTTGTGTCTTTATTGCTGCTACAAAGAAGCACATCTCTTTGCTAGAACTAAGTTATGATCACTTCAGTTTTGTGACTATTAATCAAGGGAAGGCATTTGAAAGCCTTTCCCAGCCACATATCCTTTGAGGGTTTTGAAAGCTATAGAATGCAGTTTGTTATCTGTCATTAGAAGGCTGTGCCAAGTTCCATGATGCAGTGAAAACTCAGTCATACACTGCAGCCGACACTTTCCCACTGACCTCAGCCTGTTACACTGCATAAACAGAAGCTATTACAAGTCTGTATGGTTCTTGGAGCAGGGTTATGCTGAAAGCAGCACAAGAAAAATTTTTTTACATTTGTGCAAGGTTCAAAGCAAACAAAGCTCTTTTGGTCACTTCAACAAATGGCACTGTCATATCCTCAGTTCACCCTGTAAATAAACAAAAAAATATAGGGGATCGCTGTATAAGGCTGCAGTTAAAGGATTGAAATCTGACAGCAGATGCTGCCTCTCTTCCACATGCATACTCTTAACCCTGCTTAGTGGTGGGTACATTTCAATTTAACACATTCCTGTCTGCTTTGTGAATCGGTACTCAGGTTTGCATGGGGAAGCCATGGCAAAGAATGAAGAAATAATCACTGGGCAAATCTGGCAGCAACATGACAGGTTCTGAGAGAAGACACAGACCTAGAAACAGGTGGCAAGGATGCAGACCCACAACAAAGTCTCCCTGTGTTGGTGGCAGTGGTCAGGGAAAAGTATTGAAAAGAACTGACTGCTGGCAGCTGCCAGAGATCTGGAGGCAACAGTGGGCAGGAGGTTGCTTTGTCATCCCTCCCCCCCCCCCCCCCCCCTCCAATATTTGGCAGTAAGTGTGAAGGACTGGAGAAATATAGCTGGGATTTATTGGGAGGGAGCAGATTTACTAGGAACTTGTGGGCAGGGGAGCACTAACCTTCTGCTTCTCCCCGGAGCTGATCTGATTCTGGAGTGTGCAGCTTCTCTTTTCCCTGCCTTTACTGCTGTCAGGATCTACACGATAGGCACCAGGCTGTGGCACTCTTTACTGGGGTACTTCATTTCCTCCCTTCCCCCCAAGATATGCCAACTGCCTACTTCTACCCAAACTGAAAGCCAGATCTGCCTCTAATCACGTTGGGTGACTGCTGACATGTGTAGAGTTTGATATTTTGATAATATTATATGTCCATGATACTGCTTCATTACAGTTATGTCCTTGGCTATAATTCTTTCAACACAGTCACTTTTGTACAGTCCTCTGAGTTACAGGAAGGCTTTGTAAGGCCACGCTTGCTGCAATGATCAGATTACAATTGAGAAGATTTGGAACTCACTGCTATTTCATATCCCTTCAAGAAAGAACAAGAAATGCATTTATTTATCTCACATTTTCTTCCAGAGGAAATTGTATGTGTGTTTGAGGGAAATAGAGAAGACTTTAAAAATATATTCTCCCCCCTGTCCAGCTTTACTTGTAGTTTGAAACTATTACAGGTTTGTTACCATACCATGTTCTACTCCTCCATTTTATAGAACTGATTATTATTTCCCTAATCACTTACCTAGCCAGAGAGAAGATTGTTATAAGATTACATGCAAACAACTGTGCTGATCAGCAGGCTGTACTATGAATCAGCAGGATTTTTCTCTGTGTCTAGAAAACTGAATGCTAGATTGTGATTTTAGTTTAATTTCCTCAAAATAATCTGTCTTGGGATTTGAACAGCTGGATCTTGTTCTTGTTTTTTGAATGATCAAAACCAGCAGCCAACCGTATCTTCCACAAAATGTAAATTCTCTGCCTATGTCCTGTCTACAGTTCACAAAAGTTCCAGAGAGCTGCTGAAAATGAAAGCTTAGAGCTGCTTTGTAAATGCATTTTGTGACCTGTTAAATCTTTAAAAAAGTTTCCCATGTTTACTTAATTTTTTCCTTCAGATTAATAAAACTTCTCATTTCTTACATTGTTTCCTTGTTACATGATATGCATTGTGATGATGTTGAACAGTTTTCAATAGTCCTATAAAAATTTAAAGTAGTTTTAGAAATAGAGCATTTTGGCTTGAAAATATTCTCAGTATTTTTGAGATAGTAGCAATATTCACAAAGTTAACCAATGTTTTCTAGGGATTTCTCCAGAGATTTCTAGACTCATGCATTTGTTGTGAATTCTAAAAATGGGAAACTACCCCAGTAAAATATATTTCTGTTCTGCAAGTGAAATATGAACTGAGTACTCTTCCTGAAGATTCTAAGCCTAGCCTAAAACACAGCTTCTGTACATACATAAGTTCTTTTTATATATACTTGTTTATCTAGAAGAAAATGAGAAAGTCACTGATGTAGTTTCATTGTCCAGCATTTCTAAAAGATGAACATTCTGAGTTTGCTAGGGCACACATCTGATGACCTCGTCATAATTCTGAGACTCTAGGATTCTGAGCAACTCTTGTCCTATTGCATGTAATGGGAGACTTTGTTATTGACGCTTAGCCTTGCCAACACAGTGGAAAGTACACCAACAACAATGTAGGAGCAAGCTCTCAGACTGCAGCAAATGAAGATAGACTCGAGTGTAGCAGCCATAGAAACAGAAATGAAAGAATCTGCTTACCTTCAGAAGGACTCAGGTACACAGGCATCTCCAGCAAGATACCTGTCACCCCCTGTCAACCCTTAAATGAAGTCTGTGAAGTGGGTGGATCCTAGCTCCACCCTTCTCGTCACTCAGGTACATTATACGCACCTGAGCTCACCTGGGTTGGCCCTGCCTTCCCACCAGTTCCTCAATTATAGTTTCAAGCTGTGACTTAACATTTTTACTCTAGCCTCAGGGTAAGGTTATTACAATGTTCCCACATGGTACACCATCTGCCTACTGCGAATACTTTTTTTTCAAATCTTTAGTATGGATGATACAGACCCATTTCTCCTGAAGTAGGCTCTTTACTAGTCATACTCACACAAAATATAATTTATTTTATCATCTCAGCAGTATTTTGTATTATCCTGGTTCCAAATCCAGCAGCCAAGCTGCATAACTGTGTTCCCTCTCAAAATCTTTTGTAAGCCTAAATGTTGCAATTGGAGTTATGTAGATTTTACATGGGCGTAATACAAAAGCATACCTGAAGAGCGTACAACTGAGTTCAGCTTAGATCTTCATCATGCAGGCATGCAGATATGTTGTAAAGTTCATACGACTGTTTTGTAGGAGAATGGCAGGAGCTTTCCCCAACCATGCAGAGGTTTGTGTCTGAATTGCCATTATAGTTGATATAGCTGAAGTTCATCTCAGACCTAAAGCAGGTGGTCTTTCCCACAAGGAGCTCCCTAACATCTAAAGTCAGATGAATGTCTCTTCTCCCTACAGTGCTACTGTCACAAACTCCACCAAAAACTATGAATGTGTAGTTTTGAGTCAGAGCTTCAGACCTCCCATTTTGTATATTAGCTTAAACCATGTCATTATCTTGATTTCTTGCTTTAGGTAAAGGAGGAGAGAACTGAAAAGCCCAATGCTGACTCTGCAGCAGTAGGATCTTGGATGCAAAGTGAAAGACACAAGACTGAGAGCTTGAAATGAGAGCAGCTTTGTTCTTCCTCTTGCTAACCCCATTAGTGTTTAACCCATGGGAAAAAAGAATGACAGGAAAACCAGGCAGAGACCAGGACTACTGCTGTCTGTGTTCCTAGTGAGTACCCAAAAGACCAAGGTTTTTCTGAAAGTCTCTCTCCCGTTTTGATTCTATGCAACTCATCTATCTGAATAAATTTCTCCAGCAGATGTTAAATCAAAACTTTTTCCTTGCAAGAAGCTTTGTTTTGTTTTGATGATTCAGCACAGTCTCAAAAACATTCCCAATCAGTATAGTTAGATAAACAAAGAATAAAATAGCATTGGGAGAAGACAATTTACATAGTAGAAACCTGGTTGATTACAATGTCAGCTGCTGTTCTTTCATTTATGAAATTAAATAGTCACGATTCTTTTTTCACTTAGTGTTCCCAGTTTGAACACTAGAGATGGATCTTTTCTTTCTCAATGAACCTTTTATCCTTTTTCTGACATTTATTCTTTTTTTATTCAATTAACCCAGAAATAAAGCTTCTGGCAAAGTAAGTCAGCTGCTGTCTGCCGAAAAGAGACATACAAATCTTGTCACATAGCTTTTATTTTTATGGTCAGGAACCCTCAGGCCTGGTATTAAGGCAACTTAGGCTTGTGTGGAACTTTACTGTCTCCTGCACGATCTGAAATGAGATTACATGATGGAGAAGATCAATTTACTGAGGACATTTAAGCACAGAATATTAAGCTTTTTGTGCAATCACATCTCCTCTCTAGTTGTGTGGCAGAAAAGCTAGCCACAAGAGCCTTGACAAATTAGATATTACCACATCTAACTGTGTATATTTAAGCTTATCAAACTGAATCGTTGCATTGTAACTGTGCTCTTATGCAGACAAGGACTCCATTTAATAAATGCAGTGCTATTTAATAGTAATTAATCACCCAACTAAAATGTCACATTAAGGTCAAAGAGACCAGAAGACAAAAAGAAGAGAACATTAAATTCAGCTGACAAACATAGGAAAGGAGAACATAGAGCCAAAGAAAGTTCTGGGACATTGGCACTGGTAAAACACTTGATCCAAAATTCTTAACTTTCTGTTCACTTGAGAAGTACTCACATTCACTTGGTTCAAAGCAAGGTCATTTTTGTAACTTTTAAATGAAATTTCCTCTTTGTGTGTACAGTGACAGCCCATTGCAAGCTTGGAATTGGTTGTGCATTTCATAGACATTACGTTCTCAATATTTGCAGTTTCCTTCCTCTCTGCTTCTCTCTCTTTTTTTCTTTTCTATTATGATACTCTTCACTGGGGTAGAATTTTCCTCAACATATCCTAAAATAGAAACATTTTGGAAATGCAGCTTTTCTGAGGCAGAATGAAATAAATTTATACAAAGGAGGGGAGAATAAAATACCATTTCCTGTTGTGTACCTCCTAATTTGAGAAGCAATTTAGAAATGCCTCCTAACATTAGCAAATTATGTCAAAGTTCAAAAGTATACTGCAGCAGTTTTTTTTTTTTTTTTAATAAAAGTGCTGTTGGAACTAGAACTAATATTGAGAAGCTTAGTCTTAGGGAATATATAATGTAAAATATTATTTCATGTTAGAATTGTGTAACACTTTAGTATTCAGCAACACCAAGGTAAAAGTTGTATAAGAGGGTTATACATGGCCAGTATTCTTCTTATAAACAGAAACTCTAAAATAGGGGGCTCCATTTCAGAGTGAGTACATTTACCACCTGCAGAAGTAAAAATTTATGGAGTTTCTTGCCCACTGTTAATTTCACTTCTTCAAGATGGTATTTACGAATTTCAATATAAGCATATGAGTAGGTTTTTATATGTGGCACTATATACCTACATTTACATTCTTTCCCACTTTTCCTTTTTCTTTCCCTGTCTTATATAATGTGCAGAAGCATACAAGCATTATCCAATTTTAAAAGCATATTTTGAAATGCCATGCACTAAATGTACTACTTTCTGTGCATGAGGAAATAAGCTAGTAAAACAGTCAAGCACGAAAATGCATTATTGTCAGCAGACATTACTGAATTCAGAACAAACTGCTTCTAAATAACATTTATCATTTCTCCTTCCTGTTCCAGAGTTCTCAGTTTCACGTCCAAGAATTTTTGTATTAGTATTGTGAAAAGAGTAATTCTTCAAAAATTACGTTTGGCAAGATCTATCTTTATAACTTCTGCTTCGGTCCAAAGAATTTTGGCCTTTCTGAAGGTTAAATATTATCTTTCAAAATTGTGTAACTCTGGCTTTGTCAGGAAATGTGTCCATTTTCTAAAATAACCTTTTATTTCATTACCTTTTACAGGAAAAATTTTGAATTGGCCAAACAATTATAAATGATTTATTCAAATATGAAAGCCCAAACCTGTTATATTAAGTTATTTGGTGTTAATTTCTCACACTTGCCTACACAATAAGTGTTAATGTACCACTGGTCATGGCTGTGATGCAGAGATGGAGCCTCAGTTTAAAGTGCTGCTTACCATGCATGGGTGTACATTTCAGTCCCAAAAGAAAATTTTAACAATGGAAGATTTGAGAGATCTGATGTTAAAAACTGGGTGAATTTTACAGGAACTATGAAAATGGTACCATTCTCTCTGATTTGTCAGTTTGTGATGATTTGTAGAACACATTTTTTTCTTCACAGTTCACTCTGATTTCTCTCAGCTTCTGCGGAAATCCTATAGACAAGTCTCTCTCTTACTCAGACCTGACAGTCCTCCAAAAAAAGCTCTCCTTCACATGTTTGGCAATATGAATTAAAAGATTATATTGTTTATTTCACGATCCAGTAATTTCCAAACTGTGATCTGCACTGCAGCCTAGCAGGCCATCTTTAGTAGTGTTTGGGCAGACGTAGTCTGCAGCAGACCCTGTACTCAGGAGGGACTCCACTAGGGAATACATCCTCTGTTACAGTGCAGTACCACAGCCTCTTCCAAACTGTGTGGCCCATAGCATCTAGCACAGAAAGGGTACTGCATTAGACCTTGCACATGTATGAATGAGCAGCATGGCAAAAAATAAAAAATAGGGGACCTACTCTCATGAAACATAGCAGTGGGAGAGAAATGAGAGTTACCTGGATACTCTACATGCTAGAGGTTCACAGCACTGGGAGATAACTTCTGAAATATAATGCCAATTCTTGTGCATTTTAATTAAAAACAAACAACCAAAACACCCCCAACATGGTAAGACTAATATAGGTAATTCAGTTTATCCTTGAAGCCTATTTTCTGCTTCATTTGAACTAAAAAGAATTTGGCCACACTGATAGCTCTAACAGCAGGTTATTTGCATTGTAGGCTATTTTGAGCAGCTACTGGAAAGCTAGTCATTCTGTAAGTGTATTTCACAGATTATAGCTCAGGAAGTTTGGAAACTTTGGACTGAAGTAGAATATTCACCAACATTTACAACTCTTCTGCTCCTCAGCATCCCTATAATGACTGCCTGCTGCTCTCTACTTGCTTAATTCTGGTATTCTTCCTTTCACACACCCTGGCTCTGGCTCTCTTTTGGCTTCATCTTTGGATCCTGCCAGTCCTTACCACCCTATTTCCTGCCCTCACTCATCTTTCCAGTTCCTATAAACCTGCTGCATCTCTAATTCTGCCTCCTACTTTTCCTGGCTTTGTTGGACAGGACAGTAGTTTTCCTCTGTCATTCCTCTGCCTAGAGCACACTGAGAGGGGAAGAGCTTTGCTGTCATTTCTGGAGCCCACTCTCTCGCTATCTGCTCCTTCAGGGAAAGCTTTGTTCAACTCCTTGTAGCTCTAAATTAAAACATGCTCTTCTGACAGACTTCTTAGGGAGTAACTAATTCTTTTATGTTCGCCCTGAGCTGAAGAAGTTTTGTACTTTGGCTAAATACTGGTGCAAGTATATTCCTGTTGCTTGGGTAACCTTGCCAAAACACTGTAAGCAAATGTTCTGATTGGATGTTTTTGCCCTTGCTCTTTTGGTTCTAGTGATTTTGTCTGTAACAAGTTTGTCTACTGGAAATACAGAGAGAAGAGCCCTATCTAATTTACTATGAATATCGCCCTAAAATGTGCAAGTCTGAACCCATCACCAGGAATAGATTTCTTTCTTTAAATTTCATATATTTTAAGAAATTTAGAAAAATTTTCTTTGAAAAAAAAAGAAATATTGAGCAAAAATCTCATTATAAAATATATCTTTTTCTTTGGCCTAGATGTAGATAATATTGTGCTTCATTTTCTTGCATGACAGTGACATAGGCAATGACATGGTATCTTCACTTTCTCCTTATGATTTACCTCTACTCTGAATAGTTTATCCATGCAACTGTTACCAGAAGCTGGGGCTTCCTAAACCCAAAAAGATAAAGTATAATTTGGTTTCTAAATGAAATGAAGCTCGACTTTCATCTTTCTACAACCAAATGCTACTGAGACAGGAAAGAAAAAAATAATTTTAGAATTAATTCACATTTAGTTTACATGA
The DNA here is from genome assembly GCF_019238085.1 of Lagopus leucura. Classification (NCBI taxonomy): domain Eukaryota; kingdom Metazoa; phylum Chordata; class Aves; order Galliformes; family Phasianidae; genus Lagopus; species Lagopus leucura. The sequence goes on from NW_024962264.1 coordinate 23,414,998, forward strand.
TAAACAACTCTTGAGCTAGTATCTGTCAAACCCACCTGCATTTGACACTTTTTGATAGTGACATAAACTGTTACAGTTGCCTCACTTCAAATTCTTGGGAAGTTATCTGCCACAGTAGATCTCAGTGCAGAAATAAACTGAGATCCAAAGACTAATTTCATCTTCGCTAAGTGTTTGTAAGGGGAGATGATGTCAGTGCCTACCCGTAGCTATGAAAACCGGAGCACTTTGCTATCTGGATTCCCACCCTCCCCATCACCATGGCCTGATTTAATTGGTTCCTATTTTCTGAGCTGAGATTAATGCACAAATCTACCCATGATGTCATGAACTGGGACAAATGCTTCTGAAATCCCTACATGTTGTATAACCCACTCCTAATGCGGACTGCTGGTTTGCAAGGTAAGACCAAACCACTCTCTATGTGGTCTTCTCTAGAGGCTTGGAGACACTGGAGCCCTTGGAAAATGTGACCTCACAATTTCTGCAATAGGCCCTGTGTGACATTGGAGCAAATGTGCTGAAACCTGTGGGTGCGCTGCCACTGCTCACAGAGGCTCTTTCTTCTTGAGGCGTTTTTTCACCCCTTGAGCCCTCCCTTTACAATCCAGCTTTTCTGGGGGCTTTTGGTGCTCTCCAGCCTGAACACGCAGGGTGCTTTTTGTTTGTTTTCTTTCCCAGATGCAGGCGACGCTGCCCCTCTTGGGGCAGTGCATGAGGGAGATGGATCACACTCAGGTAACCAGCAGTTCAAGGAAGCCCTTCACTGGGTTGTTTACACCAGCGCCTTTTAGAGCAGCCATTTAGCTCCTACCCAGGCCCGCCCCACTGACCAGCTGTAAGTGTAAAGGCCGCCAGCGGACCTGTGGGTCGCTGATAAATGAAACCCCCATTTGGCAGGCAAGGAAGCCAGGATGATAAGGATGTTGATTTATGTTTTATCTATCACTACATTTTCAGTAAAGCTGGGCAGCCAGCCTTAACGGAGTGGAGGCTGTTATCACCTCCCCTTAGCTCTTTAAGTGCAGCAGACTCTTTGGTTTCCCTTGCCCAGTCCTGCTCCGTTAATTGCGAGGGTAAACAGGACACATGCTTCAGCCGCCCTCAGTGCAAACCCAATGGCTTTGGGCAAGGGCAGGGGATGGGCACAAAAGAGCGTTAGTAGAAGTTCTCAATGTTTCCTAGGCTTGCTTCTATCTTTTAAAAGGTATTACATACTTTGAAGCAAATGTAATGGTTGGCTTAATTGGAGATGGCTTTGGTGGAGCGGCTGTGGCTGCCATTTATGTCAGTAGTGAGTTTGCCCTTTAGCTCTGCGCGCCTCAGTTATGACTAGTCAGCGGAGGAAAAATCTGACAACATTAATTACTGGGGAAATAAATGTTGTGAATTATATGCATGATTATGTACCATTTTCTCCTCATTTTGGAGGTGAGCATTATTTTTCTGAAAGCATTGTAAGTTTTACACATTATATTTAATAGCAAACACATTTTTTGCTCTGAGAAGAAATGCATGCCTTTGGAGGCCAAGAGAAGTGCCCACAGAGAAGAGAGTGGAAAGAACTGGGAGTAAAATGTAAGCACTGAAATACTAAAAGTATTCTGACACAACCAGAACACGGAAAATCTGAAATAAAAAGCCCTAAGCAAATCTTGTTACATCCCATGTAAAATGTTAAAAATAAATTTCTCTTGTATTCCTCATAGACTTCTATCTCTTTTTCCTTTATCCCAGTTTTTGTCTCTTTCCCCAAATATTTCATCCTACCTTTCCAGTCTGTCATTATATTATTCCTAAACAAAACTAGTGAGAAAAAAAGAAGCTAGTTCCTGCTTGAGGTCAGTGGGAACTCTGCCATTGACTTTAAATAGGTCCAGAAGTGGGCCCAGCAGAGCATTTTATAGCTTCCTTTATTTATCTTAGGTTTTATTTTGAGCAATGTGTCTTTTGTATGACTGCATTATTTCCACAGAGAACACTGTAATAATGGCCTCGTATACGTTATTATATACACACATACTGAATAAAGCATTATTGATAGTTATATTCTTTTAAACAAGACAAGCTAGCAAGTATGATCCTAGGATGTTTATCTGATGCTGATTCAGTGCAGGATTAGTGTTTTGTAATTCTGTGGTTGGGGTTGCTCCATACCTGTTTTCAAGTACTGTTGATTACTGAGAAATAGGTGATTAGCAGGAAGATGGTAGAATAAACCATTAAGGTTTATTATTCAAGGAAGCCCTGGCTGAAGTCTCTTCAATATTGTTAATGATGCCTACATCCAATCTATTCTTCTTAATGTGACAGAAAGGGAGCAGTGGGCAACCACTCTCCAAACTGGAACATGACAGGAACCATCCCAAAATGTTTGAGTTTAGCATTGCCAACCTGGTAGGCCAAGGATAGCTGTGTGAAGTTTGACAGAAATTTGGCTGCTCTCCAAACATGTCAGCAATGGAGTGTGCTAGTCATTTGTTACACATGATTCACAGGCACTAATGGTGGAAGGTACTATTTTTGTTTCTCTTATTGATCACAGTCCTGAATCTTGGGTTCTTCTCAAAATCATGTTCAAGGAACCCCAAAAAGGCATTTCGCACACTGAAATAACTTACTACTATTACAAGTGCTTTGTATTCAAATCATGAATAGAATAACCAACAGCACAAATAAATTGAAAAGATAAAGGCAGTTTTGCTTCACAAGTAGATGCAGACATCAATCTGGTCCAACAACCTCTCTCTGTCTTGTAAAAAAACTAAGGTAGACTGCAAGCTGGATAAAAGCTTCAGCTCACACAGTTTGGCAATAAGGGTAGATCAAAAGGCATATTTTTCTCTCAGTCCTACCAAGGGCTGCTCTGGATCTGCCATTCTTGAGACACACACCGGTCTGAGAGAGTGGCACCTATTTTTTGAACCTAGCCAAACAGCCAACTGAACTCATCTATGTGTAGGTACACTGCATCAACAAGACAAAGTCACTCTTGTACCCATTCTCTTTAGCTTAGCTAAAGTTAAAAATCAATTTTCTTTCCTGTTACTACAGTTACATTACACTACTTGTACAGGAGCACTGATACTGCTGAGTCTGTCTTCCACAATAAATTACAGCAGCTGTCTGGAGAACATATATTTACTTCTGGTTGTCACAGAAAGAAATCTACTGATAGTTAAAATAGAAGCATTTATAGAAACCCATTGGTGAGCAGAGGCTGAGGAGACTGGGGCTTCAAACAAGTTGTAGACCTGTTCTAAAAAGAGTCACAGAGGCATTATGAAACATTCAGGGTGAAGGCTGTCTAATCAAAATGTCCACAAAGGTACTGGTCACACTACTTGCACCCGATTATGTTTCTGAGGATGAAAACAAGACATAGTCATTAGTTATCATAAAAATATTCTGTCGGCAATGAATTAACACCCTAGTGAGCTCCAAGAAAGGACAACATACTTGAGAGGGCAGCCCTGGTAGCAACATAAGAACCTAGTCTGACTACAGAAAATTTTATGAATATCTTTGATTTTATTTTTTTTTTTTAGTTATTGATAAATTTCCCACAAACCACCATGGTTGCTCTCCAAAATGTTTGTTTTCCCAGGTATTTGCTGAATACTTTTTTGCAAACATAACCTTGGTATTCATAAACAAATTTGTCTGAGTGCATAGTTTCCTAGTAGTTTTATTATTTATTTTTGTGGAGGAATGAATGTGTCCCTCAGGATTTGGAACTTGTAATACATGTACAATCTGGAAATGTCACATGTTCTTGTATAAGTTTTAGGTTCTCTTTTTTTCCGAGCTTCCCTATCAGTTATCTGAACATTCATGGAAAGTGGATTGAGAAAGAGTGTCAATAACACCAAAATAAATTCAGTGTTTTCTTCAAGTGATTAACCAGGAACATTTTTGAAGCACATAGCCAAATTCTATATAAATAAATAAATAAATAAACAAAGAAATAAAGATAAGCAATCCTTCCCATCCACTTATGAGTTTAGCTATTTTTTAAGTTGTATTCCATTGCACATCCCCACACCCACTTGTTTGCCCAAGTACAGTTTGCAGCTAGCTGAATCCAGAGCGGCTGCCTTGCCCCAGAACAGCTGCTGGTGCTCTATATTTGCAGCTTCCTCTTGCTCTCTGATTCTCTGTAAAACTGTTTATATTCACCATAAAAGTATTTTCACTCTGTTTGCACAGCGACTACGTACCACAAACATTCCCTTTACCACTAACAATTGTGAAATGAAAATGTTTACAAAACTTTATTTAGTGCCTGTAGATGCATTACCTAATAAACTGTTCAGAAGTGTGTATGTGAATGCATACTTGGGTATGAAGAAAGTACTTGCTAATTTTTCAGTGTGGCAGAAAAGGAGTGATGCACTTTTACTAGGGCTACTCTACGACTGCATGCATTTGATGTCTGCTGCCTGGTTTTATTACTCTTTGAACCTTATTTATGGCCTGTGGAAGAGCTGACACGTGAATTAGGCGAACTATTTTTGAAGCTTTTTTTGAGGGTCTGGCCATATCTATTTGAGATCATGTGTTTTAGCCTCATCAAAGTGAACTTGCTGTTTCTTCTACCTCAGATCAGGTACTTGACTTCATTTGTCTTGCACTGCTTTAACACTACTCATAAACTGTTTACACTTTTCTCCCTGCATTGTTGTGATCTAATGCATTCTGTAGGAGAACTTGTTCCACAGCTTTTATTATGCTGACACATTCAAAAACATTTTCTTTAATATTTGGTGTGCGAAGATGTGCCTTCAAAGGAACTCTGCTCCATAAAATGGCATCAAAAAGTACATATTAGTTCATTGAGTTAATTTCTACTACCTCAATTCTGAGATGGACTTGTTTGCTGTTCTGTCTGTGGGTGACTGGTCTTTCTCAGACGAAACACAGGATGGCTAGGCAACACTTAGAAGCTTTCATCCATTCCTTTGCTACTTTCATTCAGTATCTCACACACAGTATGCATTTACAATGCCAAATCCCCTTTATCGCATGCTCAAAAACAGGCTGTGATGTGTTGCCAGCAGGAACAGTGTGTAAAGGGGTAAACTCTTGGAAAGGAAAGCTTTGCTACACAGAAATTATTCAGACTCGGCACCATAGGGATTTGTTCTTCAACTGATCTGCTCTTGAGTCAGGGTTGGATTTAGGCTGGAAAAAGGGAGGTACCACATCTCTTTGAGTTCTGAGGATCAAGAAGTCGATTTTTTCCTGTTGCTTTGGGTAGTTTTTGAGCATGAAATTTTACTTAGAATATTTGTTCCTTCTCCTGTGACCCTAAAACCCTATCAACACAGTAGGCTAGATTTTTTGATGCCTAAGCTTTATTCCCAAATTTTGTGTATGTGGAAAAGGTTTTTTTTTGGTTTGGTTCTTTTTGTTCATATATTAGTGAAAAGTAATGGATATGTGGATTCCATATTTTCACAATTTCTGATGATTTAAATTGAGTCTATTTGGATTTTTTTTTATTTTGCCTGTTTGCTAATTTATTTATGGGGACATCAGGGAGGCCTTCAGTTATATCTAGGGGTGCACTTCCTTTTCCTGCTCTCATCAAGTGTATTAGCCAGTACTACAGGGAGCAATACCTTTCTCATTACAGACAGGAAAGATGCACTTTTGTTGCTTTCAGTATGACAAGTCTCACACTCCAAAAATTGGATCTAAAAACATACAAGCCAGTATATATATATATATATTTTCCTGGGGTTTCTTTAGTAGAACTGTCCTGAAAATTGCAAGCTTTTTGTCATAACAATTTCTGAGGCTTCAATGTGTTTGTGTTTCCTATTGAACGAGAATACCATCTTTCAAAATGTTTATGAAGATTGTCTCCAAATCTCTTGGCTTGCCATAGATTTATAGAGAAGCTGATTTCAGTCTCTCTTAACAGCGAGGACGTTTCTCTTTGAAGTACTAAAGGCATTGCACCTGCTCTTATTCCCACTTTTACAGTGTACAGATAGGTAACATGATACTGCTAAGCAGTGTTTTTCCACAATGTTCACATTGCAGCGTGTACTTCTCTATTATCACAGACAGTAGATTGGCTTCAGTGCACAGAGGAGCACGGTTTGCATTTCTCTTAGTTTGCCTTTGGGAAAGCAGCCAGAGCTACCTCATGCACCCTAAATTTAGAGGGGCCTCTGCTTGTCCAAAGCAGTTCAGGATATCTGATACTATAAAGAGTGTGATATAGTTTTATCGCCTAAGCATCCCCATCCATAGCTATAGGAATAATGAACTTTTCCTTGAAACCTGTAGACTGCATATGTTTTAGATTAGTTTCATTTGTGTTTTTGTAGGCTTTATGAGTTTTTTTAAATAATTTTCCTGTTTTCTGAGTAAATTACATGAAACATCTGCCCTAAATTTAATCTATGAACCTCATAAAGGGAAAAGGCAGACGTTTTATGACTGATATTATAAAATTTAGATAATTATCTTGTTTGTTTTAGCAGTTTCTATTTTGGTCTCTGTACAGTATTCTTCCATTAAAAGACAATTTTTATCTGGTGTACTGGTCGAGGGGAACAGCCAACGATCACGTAAAACATGTGTATTATAATGCTCATGTTAATCAGTAATACTCTATGTATTTTTAACTGTGCTATATTTACTGTATAAGCATAAGTCTAATTTCAAGTTTGTTTATTCTTAAAAGAAAAAAGAAACAAATGTCTCTACGTACACAGCATATAGTTCTGCTAACCTTCACTAGCAATAGCACTTATGAAAGTGCAAGTGGCATATACAAAACGTATCTAGAGCAGATAATATAAGGCATATTCATGGTAGCCTTTTTTACTTCCATCTGCATCAGTGCACTCAAGTTCTGCCATCTTGTATCTGCTTAGTATAGAATTATTTTAATGGAAGACGGAAAAACATTCTAGGGAAACATTATCATATGTATGGCTATTCTTACTAGAGATCTACCACTATCTGCTGTACTAGTTTAAACCTTCTGCATGCCCTGATGTGGTTATCCTGGCTCCTTATGTGGTTACTCTAGCCTTTTTTTATTGTCAAACGCAGCCCATCCTATTAACATTGCCAGATACAACGAAGTATTGGAGTTAAGATCCAAAACTGATGACAAAACATTTTATTTAGAAAAAGATGCTGATGATTTAGGTTCAAAGAGAAAGTCTTTGGGGTTCTGTTGACTGTAGGCTTCTGTGACTATAAGCAGGAAACAAACCTTGATAGAGTTGTAAGTCATCGTCCTTCTCTTACACAGGATCACAACCTATCAAAGCTCATATGGTTTGGATGTTTTAACTGCCTTGATCTGTTTTCAGATGATAGTTGCTTCATAAGCCCCTCTTAGGACTTCTTTGAACTCTAAGTAGGCTATCACTTGTATCTTTCTGCTTGTTCACTTTTTTCCTATTTCTACAGATCTTTTCACAACCCCCAAGAAAATCACTACAAAAGTTATTTTGGACTCTATTTTGTTGGGCCATGGGCCATCTCATGCCTTGACATACTGTTATGATCAGTAGGCCCAACACACATTTCACTGAAGTGCCTTCTACACTTGGAAAGACTGGTCATTTCTGGCTTTGGAAAGGCTCACGCAATCTTTAAAAAGCAGGTAAAATGTAAATGAAAAACAAATGCCTGGCAAAAATACAGCAAATTTGTGTCAGGAATGTGAAATCAGTGCATTTTCCTGAGGACTTTGTATATTTCAGAGGAGCTGAGGGGAAGGTAAGAGAAGCATACACGCTATTCTTCAATTCAGGGAGTCTGCATTCTTTTCCAGTACGTATCTATGAATAGAGAATTCATTCATTTGGAACTTGCTAAGTAGTGCCAGAAAGGAACAGAAAATAATAACAGTGCTTAAGCTTTGACTGTATGAATGATATACAATTTGTGTCCAGAATCTATTGTAGTTTATTGAAACTTGCATTAAGATAGCTTTTCCAGACTTTTTATATTAATCTAAAGACTATGACGGCACAGCTCCAGGGTTATGAACTAGTTAAAATTCTGCTAATTTTCCTTATGAGTAGAATATTCTATAGCAGACTCTCCTAGTTCATGTTCTCATGCTAACAGTAAGAAATAACTGAATAACACTCAGCAAGTATCTAAAGATTTTTTCTTGTGTTCTTCTTGAGGGTTCTTGATTTTTGCAGATTCATTTTTAATATGGATTTACTGATTTTTTTTTTTCCCTGATCACTCCATGTTTTAAATTCTGGGGTTTGTTAGCTCCTCTTTGTTATCTTCGTAATTACTCCTGCTCTCCAGTTGGATAAACACAATTTTTAACCACCTTCCTGATCAGTAAGTTTAAATGGAAGAGACACTACAGACCAAGCAGAGGGGTCTGTGACCCCATCTGGATTTCAGGCTCTCACTACAAGCTGATACCACAGCTTCACAATGAATTTAAAACATGTAAACCAATGATGTCAGCAGAGATGCAGTCCTGCTCTCCCTGCTTCGCAGGCATTTTCTGTCACCCTGACACCCATACCCTCAGTGGCCACACAAGCATCTGTGCAAAACCTGTACCAGTTTCTCCTGCAACCTTCCACGCTATTTGCTGCAGATAGGTAGCGGAGCCAGGGGAGGAGCAGCCAGCAGGGACATAGGGACTTCACTTTTCAGTATCAGTAGCAGTCCATTATCTTAAGCTGATCATGAGATTGCAGTCAGAGTAACAGTCACAGGAAAATGTAGCTGCCTGCCTTAGAATGTGGCAACTTGCAAATTTTCTCCATTACGTTAATCTCTGGTAGGTGGCTTTGATATTTACCTCCTCCTAAGTACAGAGGAATGGCTGGTCATGTGGTGTCTGATTTTCAAGGAAGCCACAGTCCAAATTGTCACTGCCTACTTCCCAGTTGAGTTAGGATCCCTGAGAAAATGGTCTTTCCTGTGTTTTGCAATGAAAAAATCATTCTTGTCTGCAATCTGTGTACAGGGAGTAAAAATGCTGCTAACTGCATAATAAAAATAGGAAGAGATCTGAGAAGCCAGAGAAGGAACAAGAGATTAAATAAAATGCCAGAAGATTCTGTGGCTTCTGTTTTGTTGCAGCATGAATGGAGCCAGAAGGCATACATTTTGTTATCCTGGCCCTCTGAGCATCTGTGCAGCCCCCTGCCATCCCCATCAGGGACAGGAAGAACATTTTTGGGAGAGGCGACTGAGTTCCCCTATTCTACAAATGTGTAAATCTGCTATAAGCCGATTTAGAGTGCAAAACTAAAATATTTTCTCCTTTATACACTTTCCATCGTTCCTTTTTATTGAGTATTTGAAATGCCAGAAAGGATTGCCAAGCTTTCATCTGCTTAGCTTACATGCTGATTGATGAGCTTGATAATATATGTAGTTTAATGATATTTACACTGTTTGTCTAGCTAGGTATATTAAAAGAACGTTGAGAAAATAGTAGACGTGCTAAAATCCTACAGTAACAGCTCATACTTTAGTGGTGTTTCGTTGTGAACAAAGTCATTTTTCAGCCGAGTCATAAACTAGCCTAAAAACAAGTGTGGCACTGTTTGCTTCAAATGAGGCTGTTGCCATGTGACCACCATTCATCTGACATCATTACTGACATAGCTTTCGTTAGTATGGTATCTGATTAAGGCTTCCAGCCATGGTGGAGCCAGACTAAGTAGTCTGAGCGAGGTGGCTGAAGAAAGTTAATGTGTCAACGTTACTATTGGTGAGAGCGTCTGCTCAAAGTTTCCTTTGGAGAACTGGGATGGAAATGATTCTTGATCTTTCTAATGGGAATCTTCTGAAAATATTTGAAGATCTGGTAGTAATTAAAGATGTGCTGAACTCCAAAGGGAGATGCAATCCTTTTAGCAAGCCCTTTCTGTGCAAGTAAATGGGAATATGACTAAGAATTCAAAAGTCAAATGAAAATAAAAATCACGAGCAAGAGAAATGCAACAGGTCACAAGTTTACAGAAACGAACTATTTAAATAGCTGTCTTATACATGGCTGAATGTCTAGCTTATGTGTAAATAAAGAATAATCTTTGTTTAGGTCTAGATTTCCAATTCACGTATGTAAAAAAAGTCTTGAAATTCTCATTACCTTTGAAACAAAGAGTTTTCATTAGTCACTGTAATATATGCATGTAGCATTGTCTGATATCAGATAAGACTCAATATTTCTGAATTGGCTTTCAAATTCACAATAATTGGTAGTGTTACTAACAATTAAAAAACAAACTAATTCTGATTAGCCTGCTAAATTAAAAGAAACAAAAAATACAATTTTCTTTGTGCAATGGAATGACCAAAAGTCACCAAAAATAATTTTGGTGATTTTATTTCTGAAATCTCCCATTTTGTTTGGTTTTGGATAAGGGACTTCTGCTACTGTTGTTTACATTTTCTTTCTAAACAAGAATACAGTAGGTTATTTTTCATGCAGAGGTGTCATAATATTTGATATGTCTGCTATGCTTCAAACTGTTACGGGACTAAGAACCATCCTATACTAGTGAGACTAAGACATAACTAAGACCTTCAGAGAGCTAGAAGTATTAACTTCTCATACGTGATGCTAAATGACTTCAAGTGAATTGGGAATGTACTTCACATTATGAAAGGTGACAGACTAGTAAAAACTACAGCAGGATATAAGATTTCAATTGCCTATCTGCTTTTGGAAAAAAGCAACTTTAAATGTCAAGGATGTTAAGGATTTGGCATGGGAAAGATGTGACACTAAAGAGTAGTTTACATATTGCTTGAAGAAGTGCTTTCAGGTCAAAGAAATCTTTATTTCTGATGCTACATGAAGTTGTGACCTATAGAATCTGAACACTTTGCCCAGTTAACCAGAAGTCAGCAGTTGAAGAGGTGTATTGCATTTATGTAGCACTTTTTTCTTAAAAGCATACCATTGGCACCCTCCAGTGATACAGGCCATTAAAAATCTAAAAGAGAAAACTCCAAAGGTTATGGCTTCAAATGACATTGTTCAAATGAATCCTTTGTTTCCCTAAGTAAATAAACATGAAGAGGAATAGATTACAGATCAAAGAAATACTCAAATCTTCAAGGTGTAGATTGCTCATCCACATTCAAAATGTTTACTTGGTTAACAATTTAAAGTGACTTTATGTGTAAATTGGGCTGTGGCCAACTAATGTGAAATACTAAGGTTTTATGCAGGATTAAATTAGTATGATTTGGATACTCTTTCTCTAATAAACCCAGTGGAATAGATAGATTTCAGCACTGACCTACCACTCATTTCCTCAAGGAAGAATAGTAGAGTCTGCGCTTCTATCTTCAGATAGATTGTAAAAAAAAAAAAAAAAAAAAAAAAAAAAAAAAGAATTTTTTCAGCACAAAGGCCTAATAATAAAATCACTTTCAGATTTCTAGAAAAAAAATGACAAGTGTTAACATACTACAGCTTTTTCAGGGGCTGCTCATATATGTCTACTCTTTTCCTTTAATTAGGGAAGGTTGTAAAGGGATGGATTCATTTGACATTAGACTCAGCAACACATTACTTAGATGAAATTGCACTTAAGAGTGCTGTGGACTGAATCTGAGTAGCTTAGCTGATAAGGCACTGGTTTGTCATCTACAAGACAACAGTTCAAGACTTCTGTGATTTCTTAAGTCAAATTAATTTAGTTATGTCAGCTATGCTGCCATAAGATGATAATTCAAGGCACATGGATGCCAGACATACTTCTACCTTCTTTGGCTTGACTAAAACTGCATTAGAAACATTAGGGGTAGTAGTTCGAATTCATTTGAGGTGTAATGAGGAAACTGGAAAAACTGAATTGCATGAATTACAGAAGATGTGTCTATATATTGGATTTAACTGATCTAGGAATTTTTCCTCTAAAATCTGCTAAGATCCGGAGTGAGACACTTAAAACCTACTTGAACTGTGGTTGGATCTAGGATCTATCTATGCAAGCTGCTTAAAATAAACAAGTAAAACACCTCACTGACTTCTGTGTGGTGATCTAGCATTCTTTGCTATCATGACATAGAGGAGTTGGCCACTTTGTGTGTTTCTAGGATCAGCCAGCATCTTGCAAAACATTCCTCTGAAGAAATACAGTCTCCCCTACAGAACATTCTCTCCTAGGGTGCCTCTTTCCTCTATGAATTTTCACTGAACTCACTGTGACAGTAAATCTTTTCAGGAGAGATATAAGGATAACAGACACTAAATGCTTACAGAGAAAACACAAACATTCTTCTGAAAGAGTGACTCACTGAGTAAGAGATAAAGGGACTGGAATTTTCCTATGGAAACGTCTTATTAACTTATGTTTTCTGTTGGTATGTCTGTCAGAAAACCAGTCATTCCCTCTACTTCCTCAATAACTTTCATTTCAGTCATTTATTTGTTTATTTGCAGGGTGAGACATATGTAAGAGGTGTAAAATACTTTCCAATTTTGTCAAAGTAGGTAGCTAAGTAAAGAAACAAAGTCTTTTAATGGTCCCACTGATAGAAACAATTCTCAGCACATGCTCCTCTGCTCTCTAAAGAATTCTTCTGAAGATTCAAAGTACAACTCACATACCAACTGCATTGCTAGAATTGTGTATAGACTGCCATCCTGAAGTAAGTATACTGAACAGTATCTAGGAGATTCTATTGACAGAAATTAGCATGAAAGGAGAATGAAATACTCTAGTTCTGGAATGGGCAGCCCAGACTTATGTAGTGTTGCACAGAGATATGGAAACCCTGGTACAAATCAGCAGTATTAAACCTGGAAATAATAAAGCTAAAACAACATACAACTTCTCTTAGAACTAAAATAAGAAGGTATAAGCCTTTTGCAAAACAGAAATAAAATCTGGAAATTATGTTGACTATAGGGATTCTGCCAGTTTAGTCTACTCTGAGTGCAATAAATGAAAGCTCAGCTTTAAAGGCAACTGATCTGAAAAACACATCATTTTCATGTTATTTCTAAGAAACCTTGACAACTGTGGAGGCATGTAAGCAAAATTCTTATTCACTATTAAAAAAATATGCTGAATGTTGTCTTCTCATATACTGATATCTCACACAATTTACTTAACTAGTAGAATCACTTCAATTTTTGCAATAGTTTCAGTGATGATCAAATTTCTCAGGAATTATCGTCCACAATCCATCAGAACTAGTAAAACTTTTACATTTATCATACAGCAAATAACCTGGTAAGCAGCCAAGCCTTCATTTTCCACTAAAGAATACTCAAAGAATCCGATTCCTGGAATCTGATGCAAATTGTTTTCCGTGAACTGCTCTGTATCCATGCACAGTTCAGAAGAAGACATCAGAGGAGTTATTTAATGAGTAAAATATTGTTGTTTCTCCCCCTCTCTTCACTTGAGTTCTACATATCAAGTTTTCCAAGACACATATGTTCTCTTTAATGACTTGAAATACTTTCCTAATGATTAAATTCTCTCTAGCTGTAATAAGCTCTTCAATACCTTTTATAAGCCATTATCATTTATACAACTGATGTTAGGCTATAAACATCCATTTTAGGCCACTAAAAGCAGTGCTTAGAAAGCTGCTTGAGTTTTTCATACCAACTTCACTTAACATTTTGTATGGACATCCTTAAAAACTACATACCATAACTCAATAAAGCCAGCTGGCAGTATAGTACTGCTGTCCACACTGCCCAGCTGCATAGAATTGAAAAGTTCAAGTTACTCAGCTGATTTTCTACAATATTTGAGTCACACAGAGTATTTTTGCCTTGAAACTTAGAAGGCAGTTCTCAATTTCTAAGAACTGAGGACTAATTACTCTAGGTAACATGAAAATGATTCTTCTATATTTGTAGTGTGTAATGAAAGCGCACAACAGAACACAAAAGAAAGCGCAGCAGTAACAGCAGAGTAGCAAAGTCCTAGGCTGCAGCAAGTGAGGACTTGCTGAAATACAACAACTGCAGAAACAGAAACAAAGAAAAGCATCTGCTTGCCTTTAGAAGGCCTCAGGCACATAGGAATCACCAGCAAGATAGCCTCATCTCCACTGTCAACCCTTAAACGATGCCTGGAAAAGGGTGGATCCTGGCTCTACCCCTTCTGTCATTTGGGTACATTGCATACACCTGAGCTCCCCTGCATTGGCCCTGCCTTTCCACTTGGTCCTCAATCAGTTTCAAGCTGTGACTTCTGCTACAGTAGTGACTTCAGTTTATTGTATTCTTCCACGTATCTAAATCTTCCAGGTTCAAAATATGGCGTCATTTTTTGGAGTGCAGCGGAAGGCTACTCTACAGCGTTTTACATCTCAAATACTTCAGACAAGTGACTAGGTAAAGGCCAACTTGGCCAAAGACAAATAATGGCATGATGAGGCTCCATCTTCTGTGTGATTTCTGTGGCAAGACAGGCTCGCTTCCTAAAGTGCATAATTGTTCCTTAACAAAGTTATCAGTTGTACTGCATATGGAAGTTGGCAAGGAGTGCTGTCTTCTGTGCTCTTTGATGACTAGGGTACAATAGGTCCTGAGAAACTGGGCATCACTGCAAAACTAGGCATCCACAGTGAAAGCACACTGCTATCTTTCTCTGTCATCTTCCCACTGCTGCTGACAAGGAACACTAATTTCTATGTTGCAAGGGAGCCTCTTTTTACTCATACACCACCTTATTAAATAAGTTGGATTTTTTCATTTTTCCAAATTTACTCTAAAATTATCTTGTAATCTGTATAGCTTTCAGTTTGTTCCAAGTGTTGTGAAGAAGAGACTGTGTTGGGCTGTGCATCACCTTGCATCCTTCCCAAAGCATTTTACCTCTTGTACATATTTGTTTCTGAAGGTAGTTGCAGAACCTATCAGAACTTCAGTAGACAGCTATGGTACAGGAATTGCAAACTAATCTTGTAGTCCAAGTGACCAAACTTGCCCAGGTTCACTTTTATTCCTCTGTGTTCATAACTCAGTGCTCCCTGAGCACCCTACCAACTCTTCATTTCAGTAATTCTTTTCATCCTCTAGCTATGCCAACAATCACACCCAAGTTTCCACCTTTGACAGGAATAGGGGCAATTTGTCATCTTAAGTATCTTCTCCCTTTTTTTCCCTGGAAAGCCGGTTTTCTATTTCTTCTTCTATCTTGACTCTGGATCCCTGATTTCAAACTTACATGTAAAATTCTTCCTATTTCTATTAAGTTTTCCTTCTCTGTACTCTGAGCTCCTGTCTTTTGCTTATATTCATAAGTTTAGGCCTCTAGAATTTTTTTTTTTTTTTTTTTTAGCTTCTGAGCTATTATTTACTCACATCTGATGATGCCTTTGAGGTATGCAGGCAGTAGAAAGGAGCAGCAGTAATATTAAATAGTCTGGAGAACCTAATTGTTCTCTAAGCAAGGTTTTTCTTGTGCAAATCAAAGCAGTTGTGCCTATGGGTTCCTGGAACATACTGACACTTATCAGCTGAAATTTACCAAGCTGTCATAACAGGAGCAACTGGGCTCAGAGTTCAGTGTTGCTTCACCATCCAGAAGTTAATGGTATGATATGAAAAATAGCATTGATGTGGAAGTTTTATGAAGGTTGATTTTATAATTCTCTTATATGACCCAAACAATTTTTTTCAGACAGTTCAGGTATTCACTTTATCAAACTCCAGAACAGAATAATTCTTTGTCTCTTATTAGTGCTTCGAAGTTGTTCGGATAAATTGGGTGCTATTTACCTGCAGATGAAAGAATGATGCTTATTACATCATAAGAAAGTAGAATTCTGGTCTTGCTTGGTGTTTTGTTTACTATATCACAACTGGAGGTCTTTGGAAGATCTTTGTATTGTGGTGGTTTTCGTGGTGGTTTTCAGAGGACACTATGAGTACAGGGCTCTACACAGATTACTTCATCCTCTTCTTTGATTAATTAGGCTAATGCAAATCCAACAGACACCTGGAATCTCTAAGAAAGATGAAATAGATACAGCAAGTATCCAGAGGAAGGGAATAGACTGTAAGGAAAGGCTGTTAGAGAGAAAAAAGAAAGGGGGGAAAGAAACAGAATGGGAGAGACACAACGTGAAAGACGCTGTTAAAACTGTGACTAGCATGAAGAAGGTGAAAGGACATAAGTTGTTCACTGTTTCTTTGAATATCAGAAATCAGGAATGTCAGACAGTAGCAGTTATTTGTGCAGTTGGGTACCTTAGCTGTGGAACGCCTTCACAAAGGATGTTACAAATCCTAAAAATGTACATGGATTAGAGTAAGGTTTGCTGTGTTCACAGAGGAACAAACTATTCAGTACAACTGGGTATATATAAATGATTTCTGGACCAGGAAAGCCCTTTGCTTTGATTGTAGTAAAAATATACCACATGTGCTACCTTTGTTTTTCTTAATCTCTTAGGCATACCACTTTTAGACACCAGGTACTTAATTACAAGTATCACAAGTAATGTATACAGTACTATTTTCATATGCTTCATCATTTCACAGAATTGTCTAAGAGATGATTTACAGTTGTTCTAACAACCGTATCTACTCACTGATTTAAAAAGAAATGTACTGCATTGCAGACATTGCAATATGGACACTGAAAGCAAGACAAATTTTGTACAGACAACTGACTGTCCTCTTCTTTGCCACATTTCTAGAGCTTCAGTAAAATTATGTACATTATAAGCTATCTTGAATGGTACTCGTGATTTGAGGACTTTTTCAATTAAGGTAAAAATGTGACCATGCCCAAGAAAGGCAGAATGTTGGCAGCAATTAAAAGATGAATTTGAGGACTATACAAATACAGCTGTTGGAAGGGTATTGCTCTAGCCAAATTTGACAAGATTTATTATCAGGATTCTGCTAAGGCAAATGGTCTTTTCCATCAGGATTTTAATCTCTGTTGCTCCTGAATGTCTCGATCACTGAGTAAAATTTTCCCTAGAATCTAGTGTGTGCTTATTGCTTATTTTACTGCTCTGTTTAATTTTGTTTTCATGAGTACTGTTAGATAATGTGAAGCCTGGGAGTAATGGTGGGTTTCATCTGTAGCAACTTTAATTTTCATTTTGGTCTTTCACATTTTGATTCCTATTAGCTTTACAAGTAACATTAAAAAAACCTAAAAATTCCTAATAGTAAAAAAGCCCTTTTTTCCAAATACTCTTTCTTGATAGTTCTGTTTAGGAAGAAATAAAAATCAAAGGAATGTTACCAAAAAGGCTACAAAAAATCAACACAAAACAACCCACCAAAAAAAACCACCCCAAACCAGAACATAATATACAAAGGAGTGTTGGAATAAAGAGAGTTGTCTTTACTAACAAATTAACTACAAACACTGATAACAAATCTGTGCATTTATACTCTTAACTGATTCTCTACTCTTATTTATGCTTCAGTGTCCAGTTCTGGGTTCCTTAGTTCAAAAAAGACAGGGATCTCCAGTGGAGGGACAAAAAAAGGTAAAGATCCTGGAGCATCTCCCACATGAGGTAAGGCTGAGTGACCTGAGTCTGTTCAGCCTGGGGAAAAGAAGACTGAGGGGGGATCTGAAAAACATTTATAAATGTCTAAAGGAAGGTGAGAGGCAAATGGATGAGGCCAGGCTCTTCTAGTGGTGCACAGAAATAGGAGTAATGTCCTGAAACTTGTATATAGGAAATTCTGTACTAACACACAGAAGAATTTATTTTCTATAAGGGTGATGAAGCACTGGAAAAAGCTGCTCAGGGAGGTCATGGAGTCTCCTTCTATGGAGATATTCAAGATCCATTGCTTGTAATACTTTTCCTTATTCCTGGGACAAAAATGAAACCAAACCAAGACAAACCAGCAAAAGAACAAACAAACAAAAAAAACCCCCATAATATGTTCTTTCCTCAATCGCAACTTATTTTTAATTTGGACCAAAATGGGTGGGAAATTTGTGTGCCAGCTCAATAATTTAGTTAGCCACAGGCCCTGTTGCTTACTTGTAATCCATGTGTAATTTGGCATAAGCCTGAGGTAGGTCTGCACGTAGACTGAGAAAGTGAAATTGGCAGAAATATAGGTCAAGAGATGGAAGAAAAATGTGCAATTGTCTCTAGTGATCACAATTGATTTTCAGAATGATGCTGAGAAGAAAGATGCAATGACAAGGCAAGGCAAGCCCTCACAGGGTGAACAAAGTCTCAAAACGCCTGTCAGTTTTGGGAGGCTAAAATCGTAGGAGCAGTATCAGGCCATTTCAAGTCTATGTCATAAACTGTCAATAAAGAGCTCTTGTGTGAAGCAGACCTTATGTTTTCTATGCCTATGTTTGTTTTTCACCAGCACCCCATCAATTCACAGTGCTGGGTTAATAAAAATCCACACAAGTCTCAAGGTGTTTCCTTTAAACTTCTTTGGAGGTTATGTAGATGTACAATAATGCGTGGCTGACTGAACACTTGGACCCCTAGTGGTCTGGATTTTACACTGCGGTGCATTTTAAGCCAAATTGCACGTATCTGGCATGATTGTACTGTAGGGCTCTATTTTTAAATTAAGTTTATCTGAACAAAAATGTTGCATATAACATAAATCCGAGGAAACTGTCACAAGGAAAAGACCTGAATCACCTGCCAGTGTATCTAATCCGTTTTATCACTGCTTGACAAAGACTAACTCTCAAGTCTGGTTAAAGAGAAGATGAAGCTCTTTTGTCTGATCTTCTTGGCCCTTGGTTCATTTTTATTCAACTTTTTAAAAGGGTATCTATGACCTTTACTCTCATTTTGTCTTCTGGAATATCTTCTGGCTGTCTTCAGATTCCATGAGTTTTACAACGTTGTGTTTGGGTTGAAAATTCATATTAATAGCAAGATTGAAAGAAACAAAGAGTAGTACCTTGGAATTGCAGCAGCTATTCATCAAGTTTAATTGCTATCAGGTCAACTTAAAAGATAGCTCATTTACCTACGCTAATTTAGACAGTAAAGGAGTATTTTATAGAAAATACCAGAAGGAGACAATTATTTTAGCAGGTGCACAGATATTTATGGTTGAACTGATTTCTAAGCTGATTAGCTATGTTCCCATGTTTTGTTTTGATTTTTTTTGTTATTCAAAACATTCAGTAAAAAAGAAGGATCAAGGTTTTCCATACTTTTGTGATGTTATAAGAATGAAAATTCCTAGGAAAAAAAAAATCACATCAGTTAATTTTATTCAGGATTTCTATGTCAGTCAGAATATTTTGCAGATAAATGGCAGAAAGCCAGATTGATGCTGGTTTTCTTGGTGGTGTTGATGAGGGTTTTTTTTTTTTTTTTTTTTTGTGGGGGGCGCCCCCTTTAACATCTCATTAAGTTAAGATACAGGTAGAAAAACTGAACAATATTTGATCAGCTGTCTGTCAGCTCCACAGAGCTTTTTCATGTTTTATCTCCAATCTAGTCACTTAAGAGGTCAAATTAGTATATATATATATATATATTAAAGAAGCTAAAGAAGAGTGTCAGAAAGTGAGATAAGGAAAGACTTTTTAATATTTGAAAATATAGTCTTATCTTAAAGTTCATTAATCATTTAAAAATAAAGGCCAGCTCTGAAAAGAACAACAAATATTTTATTATGTAAGGGAAGAAAATACAACTGTTGCATTTTTTTTTCAGGATAGGAACTCAGCATGTTGTTTTCTATGGCTTCCAGTCCATCATCTTTGAGAAATACTGTGTTTATGTATATATATGTATGTATGTATGTATGCATTTACTGAATTGTCATACCTTTGTGACAAAGTGTAGTTAATGAAAAAGAACCGGACATGAAGTTCTTGAAGAGACTTTCGCAGTGGACCATCAATCTCAGTATTGTATTCACAATATATTTTGTAGAAGAAGCCTTAATAAATCGGGAAAGATAATGATTGAGAAAATACTAGACCTCTTTAACCATTTCTCACATACTGTTATAATACATAGGTTGCTCTGAAAGTAATTCCTCCTATTTTTTTCATAGAAATTACGACAGAAACAAAGAATACAACAGCATTATTTGACAGAGTGAATTCTTAGCTACAAAACACTTTTTTTCAACATAGTCACCACCGTTAGCTGTGCAATTTTGCCAGTGATGATCAAGAGCCTGCATGCCGTGCTCATACAGATCTCCATGACCATGCAGAAGGTGGCTTGTCTTTCACCTTGCTTTCACCACTACTGAACCATATCAGCCACCACCTCACTGTGCTCACATCCGCTGTTTGGTCTCCATGACTATTCAGAAAGCATCAGTGAATATCAATGAGTGCAACTTTTTTCTGCACGGAAGAATTCAGTGTCATACCTTTGCTTTGTGTACATTTTTCCCTCTGCTGCCATCTGTCACACAGAAACAATATGTAACGGGATACTGGAAGGAAGATTCAACCTCTACTGCCATACCACCAACATCCGCCTCCAACATCATCATCCAGTATAATAAAATAGGAGGCACTTCTTTCAGAGCAGTCCTGATACATTTATTCTAGAGATAAATATAACACTTTTTGAATCTTCTAAGCAACAGTGGTAGACCCTGACCTTAAAAAAGTTAACTCAATGTCACCAATCCAAGCATTACAGTTCAGAACTCATGTTTCTGGGAATAATACATATAAAAACATAAAAGCGAGATAACAGCAGTATGATTAGTGAAATATCTGAATCATATGTGAACCATTGAATGCACTCCCAAGCCGCTCATCCTGATTAATGAAGAATTTCTACAGCTGCACACAGAGCTGACAACAAAACCTTAAACCACTTGTAGCTAATCTGTTGTTTTTATTATAAGTTGCATTATAAGTGCATGCCTAACCAACTGAAATATTCTACATTTTTTATTCTACATTTTTACACTGTTGTATATTGTCTTACTTCAGCAGAACCTTGGCAAATTTAATTCAGTGAAATAAAATCAGCCAAAAATATCTAGCAAAACTAAACTTAGAACGGTAAAATAGAACTCAACAGTTGTAAGTTAGTTTCCTTTAAAATCTACTGTTCAATTTGGACTTCAAATTTAGCATACAGTTTAAATATGAAGTTTTGCATAAAGCCATGCTAAAGTGCATAAGTACAATCCAGTTCTAAAAAACTCTATATAATCATCCTTTTAACTTTATTTAGTCTGGACGCCAGTTGGAGACACCAGGATTCTGCAGATAGTGTAGGCTCAGTAAGTTGGGAGAGAAAATCATAAACTCATATCTGTGAAGGATTTTTTAAATTAAAAACTTATATATATACATATATATGTTCCCATTCCTTTATATACTAAGAGTCTCACTGAGATGTGCTCACTTTGGAAGACATCTTAAAACAATTTAGTTAATTTGATTTGATAGGGAAATTTTATGAATCATTGAACAGCAGTGATTTCTTCAGAATATTACCTGGCTGCATAGTTGTTGTGAGATATTTCTGTGTGTTAGTTGTTGAAATATCCTTTTAATCTCCTTAAGCTTTTCCTTACACGCAGTCTAGTGTTAGAATAAGCAAAACATGCATTAATGTAAGCCAGTGGATACAAAAACATAACCTACAAAATGTTTTCTAGATGAATACTGACCAGTGAGGCTCAGTCTCTTTGAGGTCTTAGTATCAGTGATGAGCTCATCATGACCTCAGGTGCACACTGTACACTAGCTACTTATAAGTATATTCTCATCTGAATAGCAAAGCAGTTCTTGGGATTTAATTGTTTTTGTTTCACAGCCCTTCAGTCTTTTCTGATTGATCTTTATTCAGATTTTGTATTTCTTTCAGTGTTAATGAACTTAGTACTAAAATACACAATGCAGTATATCAGTCAGATGAGTCTACAGAATTTTTGGTCATCAATAAACTGTCCTTTAGAAGTAGTGTCTCAAAATAGAAGGCATCCTATAACATCTGCTTAGGACCTAATTAAGAGGTATACATAGCCAAAAGTACATAGAATTGTGTAATTCCTTTTTGCACATTTATATTGCTTTGAGATTGTCTTCTATAGACTTTTACTGTCCTGTAGAAATTATTGCATTTTTACTCGTCCTGGTTAAGTTAATGCTCTTGTGGCTCTAGTTGAATTGCTTCCATTCCAGAAAAATATTCTGGAAACATTTGCTACCACCTCACAGTAAATAATTCTTGCAGTTTGAGCCTTTTTCTGTGAATTTTTCATATGCTTTCAGGAAATTTCTTTTAAACCATAGATTATGGAAATGGATTGACAGAAATAAAACTGACCTAGAGCTTTATGCAAAATTAAATCAAATGTTGTAACTTGCTAAAATTTGTTTTTAAATAATCTGCAAATTGAATATGTTAATCTTGGGAGAAAAAAATATCATCTTTGTGATTCTTACACAGAAAGTTGCAAGAATGCTCTATGTGGTCTACAACAGCCTGAGCTATTCTGCAATTGGACTCAGTGATCATTGTAGATCCCTTGCAACTGAACTACTCTATTATGCCCTACAGCTTTATTCGGGGGATGCTGGATTTGGTTCAGACAAGTATCCAGACATTTAGATGCTTATTTAATTGAACCTCTAAACCCTTTGAGGCTTGCCCATCTCCAATTTAAATATCCCCTCTGGAGGAAAGTTATCCAGCTGTAAGCTTTACAAAAGCACACCTGGCAAAACAACATCTGCCTGACAATGACTTAGTGAGCCTCAGTAAAGGCTGACATATGTGCACATACAATTGGACCTCATAGCAACAAAGCATTTTACATATTAGTGTACACTGGGGAGTCCTGACTCCTGACAGAAAAGTATGATGGCTTTTACACTTTAAATTACAATGAAGCTTTATCTACAGATGGCGCAAGGTACAACATGTGCTGCCATACAGCTGGCAGGTAATGGAGGTCATTTTCATAACTGCCTCTCTCTGATTTCCAGCATTTATTTAGATGCAGTTGTTGCAACCTGAGGTTAGCATTTTTGGTTGGAGTCAGTTACAGCTGTTGATACTGTGCTGGCTCAAAGCCTGCAAGCTCCAGTATTGATGCAGATGCTTCTATTGACGCATCAAGATTATGAAATATAATTCCCTCTCCTCTATTACAGTATCTCTTTCCAAAGGTGTAGAGCACAGTTACTGTGGTTCAGGCAGCTAGAGGAGACAGACAGTGAGTAAGTTACCAAAGTTGCTCTGAGATTAGTCAGCTGGAGAGCTTGCCAAGCCATGGGGGTGTGCCAAATGGACAGGCTTTGAAGATAGGGAAAGTAAATCTTATATGCTCAGGTTCTTGAACACTAACAAAGAGGCTTTAATTCTGAAGGGAAAAGGACTGATACATAGCCTGCTTTCTTACACTGACCTTTTTTTTTAAGATTATAACAAATATTCCAGGAAATATTCATATTTGGCCAAACTCTGAAAGCAGGATATAGGCCAAGAGACCAGCATCAAAGTGAGGGTGGGATAGAAGGAAATTTACCTCCATCAGGCCAAGCATCAGCACTACACTGTCTGCTTCAGAGCTGCAGAAGCCCCCTAAGGCAAGTTTGCTTTTTTTCCTACCCCAAGCAGTATATTCATCTGCATATTCAGCCACAATCTCAACCTGAGCAGAAGTTTTATGCTTGTGGAATTAAGGGAGAGAGATGTGAATCACAGAGCTCTGCTGAGTTGTATAGTACTGGTACTGCTTTTGGGAGAGCAGGCAGCACTTAAATTCTGAACAATCTCCTCCAAA
This sequence comes from Lagopus leucura, assembly GCF_019238085.1. NCBI lineage: Eukaryota > Metazoa > Chordata > Aves > Galliformes > Phasianidae > Lagopus > Lagopus leucura. Next base: position 23,438,693 of record NW_024962264.1, read on the forward strand.
GCATTTCTTGTGAAATGTGGTGGTGTGGCAACATGCTGCCTCTCAGCCCACTGCCATACTCCAGATTTTTCCAAAAGCATAGGAAGGCTGTGGGATGAGGTGTAACCAACTGTTGACCCAAACTGGACCATTAGCAGCACTGCAGCAATGAGGCTCATCAAGAGGTAAAATTATAGTGAACAGCAAAGATATTACTTTTAATGCTGTGCACTACTTGTTCTCCCTCTTTTCTATGTTCACAATAAAACATAGTTTTAGACACTTCATATTCTGAAATCAGATGCATTTTCCTGGAAATTGATATAAGTATTGATTAGATGCAGGCTAACATCTGCATCTAGATCTGGAATCAAATAGCCTCCTGGGATCTGACCTCAAGGACCAAATCTTTAAATGAGAATTTAGGCAGCATACTATAGCAACACAACTGGCTTGTTGGAAGGTTTGTATAACACCTACCAAACTGAATTTCCATCAGGTTACAGTAATTACACACTTCAGTGGCTTACCTTTTATTCCATTTAACTATATTTTATTTAACTCTTCCTCTGCTGACAAATACTCAGTTTCCAATCATTTTTGTTTTGTTTTTTACTTTTTTTTCACTTCAATAGAAATTGAAGTAAAACATGTGTTCTCTAAATTACTAGACTTCTATATTAGAAATAACTGAATTACTTCAGATTCATATCCCAGTATTAAAGAGAGTAAATTTGATGCAAGCATAGAGCAGGAGTTTAGGCAAAAGTAGAGCTAATCTGCTTCAGTGGGAAGGTCCAAAGCTGACTGAATAGCTAGCTGAAACAATTCAGAAATAAAAAAAGTTTGAAATATTGGCCTCTTCATTCATTCATAGTGAAGTTTTAAATGAGTGTCTGCTCAACCTTCTGAAGGCCAATAACTGTTCAATAATCGTATTAAAACAGTTAACAGAAAGGATGCCTGTAAAAGTCAGAGGAAAAGTGAGGCCAATGGACTGAGATTGATCACTTAATTCACAAGCTTTATCCTGCTTTTGTTCAGCTCATAGGAAGGGAAACAAGAGGATATTTGCTTTAGACATGGACTATGAACTGAATTGGTTATACAGGGCTATGCCTGTTAAGCATATGTATTTGTTATGCTCAACTGTGCATTTAAATTTAAATATCAAACACCAGTACAACATTTTAAAGGAGGAATACTGGTAAATCTAGCCCCCAGAATGTTTTAATTAAAATTATTTTAAATAGCATTTACAAAGTTTATACTTTTAAAATGTTTCCTGCATGTTGACTGCTAGATGTTTTTTAGATATTTCCTTTAATGTTGAGGTCTAATCCTGTGTTATACTCTGTGAAATACTATGAAACAGCAGAACCCCAGGCTCTGTTTCAGCCAGGAGTTAAGGTGAGGTGCAGGAAAAAAAAAGACTGCAATAGCTGTGCAGTCTTGTCACAGCTGTGTATGGTCTCATCACCCCTCTACCATGTCAGCCATACCGTAGATATTTTTGAATGCTATCACAGCATCTGTGGAACACTATTCCAGCTTTTCTCAGACTTCCTCATTTCTGGAAGCCTTCCTCTGCCTCAGCTCCAACCACAAACATCCACAAAATAGAAATCCAGTCTTCCTCTAGAAGATCAGTACAAGACTATCCAGAGATGAGACCAAAATACCTCTGATTTTCTTACCTCCATCTTTGAACCTTTGGAATTACAAAGTAAGGCATTCATTAGTTCAAAGTAACACATTGATGCTACTGTGAAATAACTTTGAGGTCACACAGAATTGTGTGCTAATGCCTTTCCCAAATTTACTGAGGTCTTCAGTAAAGGTATGCCTGAGCTGCAAATCTAGAAAAATAAAACATGCTTTGTTTAGTCACAAAAAAGCCCACAAGCATGGAATGAATATGTTTCCTGGCCTGTCTAAAATTTATCAGGTTGCTTGATGACAGCTGACATTCTTGTCACTTTCAGATGTCACTAGCCATTACTTGCTGCTGTGCTACTTTAAATTTGAAGTTCCAAAGGATCCTTTCCTTTGCTCTTTCCTTCTTGGTTACAAAAGTCTTCCTACTGTGCTGTCTAAGGACTTGGAAAAGCATTCTCAATACACAAAACTCAGTACTTCAAATTTGGAAGGAGAGAAGGAGATCTTCAGGATCCTGTGAGGATGTCTGCATCTATCTGATTCCTGCTGTGTATAAACTCAAATCTACTATTCAAAACTTCACTAGATGCTTGTTTTTAAGTGTTAGGATTCTTACATCTCACACTGGTTTTGCAGAATTCCCCACTAAGTTGTCTTATGCAGCTCATAAGAATACATATTTCATTAAGTATATGTGTATGTACATGTAACATGCTAGTGTGTACCCATATAAAATGTTTTTTAAAAAATTGCATCATTACCACCAAACTGTATTCTATGACTCAATTACTCTAATTACAGGATTTGCTGCAACGTATATTACTGGCATACTACAAGAATACAGAATGTAACAAATGAGTGCAAATTAACAAAATAGAAATATGGGGACACCGAAAACACAAATTTGCAATTGTAGGCTTATAGACCTAAGAAACGTGGAGCAGTTAAGCCTGCACATCCATCTAGTTACTGGACCATATTTTTCAAGAGATATCTTTCTTGTGTTCTAAACTTTTCTTATGTTGCAAGTTGTTTTTATTCTTGTTTGTATAATTTGCTCGTTCTGATTCTGTTAAAAAAGACAATCGTTCTGAATTTATAGAAAAAAACAAACTAATTAAGCTGATCATTTCATGATATTCAAATTAAATATGAAAGTCACAAAAGTAAGACACATTATTATAACTGTTTTTATCATTACATAAAGACATTATCATAAGGACAAAATTTACATGGCTCTTCTTGTGCAAGGCACAGGGAATCGATCAATGTATCCATTATCATGATACTGAGAAGTATATTAGCATACACATATTAGGGTACATCATTTTCATTCCTTGAGAGTCCAAAAGGGGATACTAAAAAGGAGGATTATTTTCCTCTGCAAGTAACTGTGATATTCCTTTCTTCAGGATGACATTACATAGCCAAGAGTTGATACGGTCTATTTTTTCCTTTAAAGAATTTTCTCTGTGTAGGATATTTTGAGTAGTCAAGGATAAGATCACAAGAATAAAGGTGAGTTGCATCTACGCAACTGCTAACTTCTAAATAATAATGTAAACACAACTTTTCTTATAGATATGTTATTCTGTAACAGTCTGAATTTCCTTCTACTCCAGTATACCAGTGCTGAATTTATTAAAGAAATTATTACAAAACTAGTTGGTGTAGAGAAGAAATACCCAATATGGAAAATTATTCACAATATAATCAAGAAATTTGTGTAGAAGCAAATTTTAAGATAAGGAAGGTTACTATAAAGACTACTAAAATTACCATATTATTCAGATTTTTTTTTTTCTTGCTGCTTTTTTGGCAATTAATCATTTTTCCAAAGAATTCAATAAATTAGAGTGGAGATAAGTAACAGACCAGCAGATTGAGATCACACATGGATGTGTATGGTTGCTTGTGGGGAAAAAAAAAGTCTTTCCTTTGGTTTAGACTTTTTTTTCTATGGAAGTTTTTCTTCATTTCTATGACAATAGAAAATAATATTTAATTACTTTATTTAAAACCTTTACATGATTTTTTTTTTTGGCTTTAACTTGGGTAATGTCAGAGTGGTGGTTAATCTAGGATTAGGAAGATTATGACACTTGGTGGTGTGGCAACCACAGATTTATTGTTTGTTCACCGAAAAGCAAACAAACGACCTATAGATTTTCAAATTTATTTTCCCTACTGAGCATTTTACGTGCAGTTGCTAAAACTAACCAAGTACATAAGTGAGAGAAAATGCATTTTATATTGTCTGAGTAATACATGCTTAGACAAGGACGAATGCAAGTCCCATCTTAAGTGGGTAGGGAGCTGTATGTTCATGAATTAATTATGCACCAGGGTGAGAGGAATAAAATACTATGATAGCAGGGAAACAATTCCCTTCATAGGTCTAGGTAATCAGAGCTTAATTTATATCGTTAGCAAGGCATTTGATACTGTCCCCCATGACATCCTCATAACAAAGCTGAGGAAGTGTGGGATAGATGAGTGGACAGTGAGGTGGGTTGAGAACTGGCTGACTGGCAGAGCACAGAGGGTGCAGAGTCCGGTTGGAGACCTGTAACTAGCGGTGTTCCTCAGGGGTCAGTGCTGAGTCCAGTCTTGTTCAACATCTTCATCAACGTTGAATCACTTGATGAGGGAATAGTGGCCACCCTCAGCAAGTTTGCTGATGATATGAAGTTGGGAGGATTGGCTGACACACCTAAAGGCTGTACTGCCACTCAGCGAGACCTGGACAGGCTGGAGAGCTGGGCAGTAAGAAGCCAGATGAAGTTTAACAAAAGCAAGTGTAGAGTCTTGCATCTAGGGAGGAATAATCGCATGCACCAGTACAGGTTGGGGGATGACCCAAGGAGGAGCTCTGCAGAGAGGGATCTAGGTGCCCTGGTGGACAACAGGTTGGCCACGAGTCAGCAGTGTGCCCCTGTGGCCAAAAAGGTCAATGGCATTCTGGAGTGCGTTAAAAAGACCGTGGCAAGCAGGTCAAGGGAGGTGATCCTTCCCCTCTACTCTGCCCTGGTAAGGCCTCATCTGGAGTACTGTGTCCAGTTCTGGGCTCCCCAGTACAAAAAAGACAGGGATCTCCTGGAAAGAGTCCAATGGAGGGCCACAAAGATGATGAAGGGCCTGGAGCATCTTCCCTATGAAGAAAGGCTGAGTGATCCAGGTCTGTTTAGCCTTGAGAAAAGAAGATTGAAAGGGGACCTGATCAAGGTCTATAAATATCTAATTATGGTGTGGAGGGCAGAGTGGTGAGGCCAGACTCTTTTCAGCAGCACGTGGAGACAGGACAAGGGGAAACGGCCAGAAACAAATGTGCGCAAGAACTTTATGGTGAGGGTGATGGAGCACTGGAACAGGCTGCCCAGGGAGGTTGTGGAGTCTCCTTCTATGGAGATGTTCAAGACCTGCCTGGACACCTACTTGTGCAACCTGGTGTAGGGAACCTGTTTTGGCAGGGGGGGTGGACTCGATGATCTCTGAATGACCCTTCCAACCCCTATGATTCTGTGATATCAAAATAAATAAAATTTTTAAAAAGTGGAGATTCACAGAGCTGATATGCAGTTCTATGAATCTGTAATTTGATAGCAAGATGTGTTAAGAGATCTTCCCAGTGTATTCTTCTCATCTTTTTCCTCACCTTTATCCCAGAAATTTGGTAGCATATTGCCCAGATAAAAGTAAAAACTACTGGCTTCAGAATAATACAGCTTCTTGATTTGTCTTCCAGGTTGGCCATCATGAAATGCTGCCCCTGGGAGATCATAAAATCTTTGGGATACGGGACTTCAAAATAATTGCCCAAAGTATATTTTAGTCAGTCAAAATATGAAATTTACCCTAAGCCCCCTGGGAAATGGGAAAAACTGCTACCCTATCCTACCTGTTAATGGTATTAGGTGAACATTATTGAAAGAAGATGGCACAGGATACAGAATTATGTGTTTCTTCCATAAACAAACATCTTTTGATGCTTATTTTTCTAAATCCAGCCCCTAGGTAACAGAATATGGTAGACGTATTTAATGTTGGAAGCTTTCCATATTTACTTGCCATAACTGCCCTTAGAGACTCATTAATGCTTTAAAGCTTCCTATTAAGTGGAAACCTCACAGTATTTTCTTTTTAATAAAATAAACTGAAAGGTGAAAATATTTTGTGTTTGTTTTTTAATTATGAATGACTGTCTCAAAAAATTGCTCCTAATTTGTTGGATTACTTTAGTTTTATGTCCTTCCATAGACACATAAATGAATAATGAAAAAGGTGCAATAAAAGCAAACAATAATTATTCATGTTGACCTAAGGCATTTAATGAAACAGAAGAGAGTCTAAAGAAACAGATTTCCTATAGCACTACTTTCCTAAGTATACTAAGGTAATTAGCTTTAAGAGGAGATAATTTCAGTTCACTGAGGTTGCTCTTTTAAGTCTTTCTGGGAAATTTGGATTTTCCATTGATAGTAGTTTTAACATGTCACACTGGAGCCAGAGCAAATTAAAGTGAAGAGCTGCACAGCCTAAACAAACAGTCCTTCCCATTATCAGAAGCCTGACAACATAACAGCATAAACTATAGCCACATACCCACAAGTAATGCAGGAACAATTAACAAAATAATAACACTGCAATCCATAAGCAATATCTGATAGCTTTGACTGACTAACATTTTAAGCTGTCCTATTTTCCAATATGATGTACACTTTCCTACTGATCTTAAGGAAATAAGAAATATTTCCTCTGTTCTAGAGTCTTTTTTCTTGATTAAATGGTGACATAGCAGTCCCGAGCAATTCCTCATGAAAATAGCTTACCAAGTCCTCAAAATGTTCCTAAACTACAGAAAACCTTCACTTGTCTTTCCATCTTGAAAGATAGTTAGGATGTTTGTGGTTGTACTATTTTGGATGCACCCCATATTCACTGGTATTTTCCTTCTCTTCCTTGCTCAGGCAGGGCTGGGGATATACCTGGGTCCTTCACCCAGCTCCAGCTGAGACTTAGTCACAGGTGGCCATGTGGCCATCACCCCACAGTGAGTGAGGGGATGAAGCCATCTCTGCAAAAAGTGATGAAGAGCCAGAGGGTGATACATACTTCAGAGTGTCCAAATGAATCCTTTAGCTGCTGGGTGTAGTCTCTGCTGCTGACACCCCAAGTGACAATACCATGCTTTATGATTCCCTACTCTGCTTTGGTTACTCCTCCAGCAGGGCCTTCACCTCAATGTCAGCTGCAGCCAGGATGGGAAAAAGCCATTCCATTATCTTTTCTCAAGTGTGTGTTATTGCAGGCGTTCTTGATGTTTAAGATATGTTTTTTTCCCTTACATCTCTGACTAAGTTGAAAATAAATAGTAAAATTGATGGCAATGCCTCTCACACATCTCATGTATGTACAGAAAAGAAGTGCTTAAAAAAAGACAGTGCCTCAGTGAGTTCCCTCGCAGGATAGCAAGTAGAGGGAGAAGTATATAAAGATGACTTTAGCACACAGAATGAGCACATGCATCTCAATACAGTCATTTACCCAGCTACCCTAACACTGCTGACATAAAAGGATATTAGATCTCTTTAAGTAACACCTTGCCCTTTCCCAGCCTCAATGTTAAAAATTTAGACCAAGACATGTGACTGGGAACTATGCAGGGAAAGAAAAAGCACAGTAAATGAATTTTGATGCAGGACATCAACACTGTTCTTAAAACTGTCTGGCACAGCATGGAGGAGCCTAATAATATTGGTTCCTGTTTTTCTGTTGTTGTTGTTGGTTGTAATTTTTTTCCTTCACTTTAAGGTATTATCACTATGGAGGCAGAATTTAAAATTTTTCATTAATGTGATTTTAATCGTTAATTCTTGCTTACAGATGTTAACAATATATTTTCTTGTGATTTCAGTTTGAATTATTTTTCTTCCTTTCTGCATCACATCAGCAAAAAACCTAAATCTGCAAGCTATTATTTGTGTTTTCTAAGGAAAAAACAGCATTTCAAAAAAGATAAGAGACATGAGGGTTCTCTTACAATCCCTAATATGGAGAAAGCTCATCAGTAGTTTTCCCTCTATAAAAAAAAGTAAGCAAAATGAAGCTAAAAGTTTGTTGTGTATTGTTATGGTTCCATGCTAATCACAGCAGTAATTGTAAGAAGATGCAATTAAAATATTAAAAGCCTAAGTGAATTAGGAGCCTACACGGCATTTTAGAATGACCTGAGTATTAGGAATAAACATTTTACCCAGACTCCTACAATCAAGACCAGATGCTGTTCTAAATACTACACTGTAATCCAACCATATTTTTATTGGATACAGTACAGGAATTACAGGGTGAAATTCCATGGTTTCTGTTATGTAAGAAGTCAGGCTACATGATGGTACAACCCCTTATGTCACTAAAGTGCCTGAATAACTGAAGATGTCTTCCCATCTTATTTGCTCAAATTTCATTTTCCTTGTTATTGTGGCATCATAATCCCACTCAATCTCCAGCCACTGGAAGAATTTTCTAGGGAAAACTTTGCAGACAAGACCTGAATTGTTTTTAAATGTAATAATTGGAAAATAATAAAAATAATTAAATAAAAATAATAAAATAATAATAAAAAATCCCCAAGCCCTGCAAAAACTTATGTGGCATTTTCAGCTTGCTTTATGTGTTTATTTAACTACAGAACAAGCTGAAGAAAAAGAAAGCATATCTCCATTTTGCATTCACTTTATAGTTATATGATAAGGGAATACAGTGAGGAAAGCATGCTGGGTTCATATCTTAAGCATCAACTTTATCAGAAAAAAAAAAAAAAAAAAAAAGAATGCAGATAAATAGTGGGATCTGTTTCTGAAATAGGACTTCCCATTGCTTTGCAAATTATACTGTCCACTGAAGAAACAGATTTTTTTTTTTTTAATATTATATTCACTCCTCATGAGATTCAGAGATTCTCTTCAGCTTCGAAAAATCTTTTAATTGGTTTGCATTATAAAAGCATGCCATTCAAAAGAGTGCACTTAGTGATAAAACTCCTGATATTTAATCTCTCTTTGAGTTTCAAATGACTTTGCTTTTCATATTAGACAAGATCATTTGAATAGAGGAAAACTGGAGATCAGCTCTGACAAATTTAACCCTCAAGAACTGGACAAAAATCTGACCCAAACCCCACCTCAAACAAGAACAAAAATCAAATCCAAAACAACCGAAACAAAATAATCCGTAGCAATCAGCGTCAGTGGGAAATGGAACAAAACAATAGGTATAGTTTGACCTCACAATTGTTTTCCTGAGGATTAAGTCATTAGAAAACTAGAGTTCCCTCTGCTGGCCAAGTAATAAATCTGTAGCCTCCGAACGGCGCTGACGTTCCCACGGACGCTTACATGCAAGCGAGTAGCTGCTTGGAAGAGAAAGCCACGTTGACTCACATAGGAAAAAGCACAAAGGAAAAAAAAAAACAAAAAACAACAACACAAGGAAGTATAAGAAACTGCAAAACTACTTGGGGAAACGTTTCAGGCAAGTCAGGGAGTACTATAAAAAGAACATGACATTTAATGTTTACCTTTTGAAGGTTTTCTTCTTATATAAATATACATATATTTGTATACTTAGCCTCTTTGTGACGATGTTGGGATTTCTGTGCTGTCAACTGACTGTAAGTGTGCTTCTGCTATTCCTCTTATAGTTGAGATTGGGATTCGCTGCTGCTAAGCAGTGGAATAACTAGCAAACCGTTTTCACATTTAAAAATACATCTAAACATTTCTTTGGAGTGGAGCATTTCCTTCTGTTGCAGAGATACGAGATCACTTTTAAGCAGAAACTGGTGAAGTTTAAACTTAGCTTTACCTGTTTAAAATAACATGTATTTGGTACCTTACAGTTCACAAGGTTAAAGAGGTAAATGGTTTCATGTATACCGTAGCCCCCCACTAAAAAGAGGACAACGATGATGAGCCAGCCACTTTTGCAGAGGTGGGAAGTAACTAGTTAGCATAGTTAATCTTTTGAGACACATCCGTGGCATTAAGTGGATTCTTTTCATTCAGCTGAAGGCGCAACAGCTGGATTCTGTCATCCCTGACTGGGGCGGTCTTGTTAGTGTAGGATGACCTCTGGAGCACTAACACAGATAATACTGGCACCTCTCTCTGCTCTAATCAACTACCAGTCTGAGCAATTCTACAGGAGATGGGGGCATTAAGGCCATATTATTCTAAACAAAATTCAGTGATGGTAGCAGAGTATTGTGACAGCAAAAGACAGATTCTACCTTTCCCACCGAAGGTTTTTAATGCTAAATTTAGAGAATGGTCTGTAAAAACAACACAGTACCGTATTTTCTCCTTTTTCTTAAAGTTATGTCTTGCAAAACTGGACTGTTTGTGTCAAGTATGTCTAAGCTAAAACTCTCACAGTTTTACTGCCACATATAAAGCTGTTCATTGCAAACACACATAGTTAATGTGGTCTCTCCATCTCTTTCCACATACATTAGGGCTGGCACAAAAACAAGGATTTCTGAACATTTAGCTGGAATGCAGAAGACTCAGGTTCAAGTTACCACTCAATTCTAGAGCAAGACATTGAACTAGAGCCTCCTACATCTGAATTGAAGAGCCCTGTGGATGAACTAGGGGTAATTTTGGAGATTGAAGTCCTGAATTTTGAACATTTTCAAAGAAGCTTCATCAGAAACTGACCAGTTTCCATGATATGCATGAATTTTCAGTAAAAATATTTCCTGTTGTAAAGTTTTCAATCATAGCTAATATAACATGCTGTGGATGAAGCAATAGACAACAAAGCTTTCAGTGGCTACGAAACAGCAAAACAAATGTAAATAATAACAAAAAGGGATGTATATGCCACATAGACAGCACTCTACCAAGTTGTTCAGGATCTCTCACAGGCATTTGGTGTACCTCTACTTCACGTACACAGATGTGCCACTAATAACAGTGTATGCACAACACACGTAGTATAAGATACTAATGTTACAGTTAACAGCAATTCTGTTTATCCTCATGTATGATTGATTAGAAAATAACCAAGCAGTCAACTTAGCTATAGAATCAGTTACATGAAATTCTATGATACAGGCTTGCAGGTGTAAAATGTTCATAGCCCGAATGCTTTGGTGTACTGTGACTTTCTCTAACTGTTACAAGTGCTTTCTGGATCACTGGGAAAGTGGAGCATTGCTACAGAGTCCTGTGCCTGAACAAGAGAGAAGTATCAGCTTCAGTTGCATTTGAGGGTGAACATCCCTGAAGTTCAGCTTCTACTGTAGAAATCATATAAGTAAATGTCCACCTCCAAGGCAAGAACACTTACATTTATTTTATTGACAATGGATAGGAAAAGGGTACTATTTATCCAACCAAAATAAATATGTAGAGTGCAAATGTCTAAAGTTAAGTAAGAAATCCCAACATTGATTTGCCCATCAAGTAAAAGAAGCAAAGCTATCTGAAAAACTTGGGGTGCTTACTTGCCTGCAGTCTATCATGTCAAAGACAGAAATAAAATCCAGTTCTCCAGAGTGGCATCACTGAATTGGTATAAGCATTGTGTTCCACCCTCTGTTGACAATTTTACTATGACAATACCAGTTTGATTTACTAGAGCTGTGACTGTCTATTGGAAGGGAAATACATTGATGTGAGAGGCAGGAGTACAGAGCGTCCATGCAATTAAAGACTGTGACATAACGAACACAGCCATGCAAGTCAGAAGCACTATTTCTTTTACATTAAGATGATGTAGAAGTAGTGCTGTTTTATAATTTCTTAAGGTTTTAAAAAAGCATGGAAATTGAAATCCCAATCCTCAAGAAAATCAGCAGCTGAATACTTTTGGTAACAGCATAATCCTGTGACTCTCAAACCAATGACAAAAAATGGATAGTAGGTGTCATCCTGTTTGTAAACCACTAAAAGGCTTTTTTAAGCTATAGTTGTTGTGGCATTCAGTACACAGAAAAATAAAGTTAATTCAGTTTTCCAGCAGAACAATTTTATTGGGGGGGTTGAAGTTAAGTAAATAGAGACAGTGTAATTCTGATGCAACTTTCAGCAATAAATATATACAAATGTTCACAAAGACTATACAATTATTTATTTCAGCTAAAAAAAAGAAAAAAAAAAAAAAAAGAAAAGAAAGAAAATCATGGGAATGACCACTAACTTGTTGCTTTGGCCAGTCAGCAGGGCCTTCAGCTTCTGTTCCTTATTTATTTGATATGGTCCAGTAATATGCATATAAAATATATGTCATCCTGATCTTCTGTAACTTGTAGGAGTTACTCTGCTGCAAGGAAATTCTTGTTCTCCTTTAAGCCCTTCCCAAATTAATGCTTAAAGTGCTAAAGCAAATGATATAAGCTTCAAAATCATGACAAATCAAGTTTTGCATCCTTTTGTCTCTACCTTAGGTCAGGTTCCAGTCCCAGATCCCACGCCATGTGAACTAGTGACAGGGGACCTCTTTGCCATCACCTTCCCTAGTGTCAACCATCTTTTTCTACTTGTGATCACCTCTGCTGTGTCTAGTCCTTGTCATATGAGCTTCCTCAAAGTGGTTTCTTCTCATCACTGTGCCCTCAAGCCCTTCCAATTCATTTTCCCGATTGAACGCTGTCAGCAGGGGGAGTGTCAACAGCACAGGAGTCTCGCATAGGGGTTACAGGTCTTCAGGGAAGGGACAGACCTACTAGGTCAGGTAGAAATTTGGCCAAGTTATACAAACCAAAGACACAGTCACACTAGAAAGCATTGACGCATATGAAGGACAGAGAGCTCTTTGTGAAATGGAAAGAAACCCACCTAAACTTATATTTGAGTTGCCATAAAAATAACACCAAAACTATCACATGATTGGGCTTGAGATCTTTGCCTTATTATTACTAATTTATTTTAAATAGCAACTCCTTGTTGCATACTTTTTTCATTATTTACTAGAGAGTTAGTCCACTGCTGGTGAGTTATAATGAGAATGAATTATGTTGAGATTGACCAAATAAAACATAAATCAATTTTGAGTATGCTGGTATTGAAACAAAATAGCCTGGGTAATCTGCACTGTCTGAACATTCTGTATCCCTAGATGATTCTTCCCTTCAGTGAGTCATAGTGTTCTAGTAAATGTTGATTACATTCTACGTATGTTTGTGAAAAGTTCAGCACAGCTAGACTATTGTAATTAGTCCAAACCTCAATATATTATCAGCATATACTTCAGGAAAAACATGCATTCAGGATAGTAACTTAAGAATCCAGATGCTATTGTACATAACACAATACATGAATGATTACATACAGTTTTCTTGCAATATTTTCATATACAAAAAGGAATAAAATGTAGAAATACACACACACACACAAAAAAACACTTACAGCAGTACAATAGAAAATGCAACAATAACAGCAGAGCAGCAAGATCCCAGACTGCAGCAAGTAAGGATTTGCTCAAGCACAACAACAGTAGATGCAGACATAAAGGAAAGAAGCTGCTTACCTTCAGAAGGCCTCAACTGTACAGGAGCCTCTACTGCCAGCCCTTAAAGAAGATCTGGGAAAGGAACTGATGCTGGCTCCAGCCCTTCTAATCACTCAGGTACATTGCATGCACATGAGCTCCCCTGCGTTTGCCCTGCCTTCCCACCAGGTGCTTAATCACTGGTTCAAGCTGTGGCTTAGCATTTCCACTACAAATACGAACACCAAAAAGCAAAACAAAACAAAACATTCCCCAAAAAAACAAAAAAGTGAGGTTTACTGTTATGTTGTTGAAAGAAGTCACATAGAGAGAATGTTTGAACTGCCTAAAAACAAGGTTGGACAAAGACAAGTTAATGGCCAAACCAAATCTGTTTAGTCAGGAGAACTAAACACTAGATAAAATTAAAATTTTAAAATTCTCTAACTCAAATAGAATTTAAGAGCCCTAGGTTTTCTGAAGTAATGCTACCTGGCTGTGTAAGTTTTTGCTTGTTAGCATTTGTAGACCTGACTGTCTTGTCTGAAGCGAGTAATGTGTGGCTACTTAGGAGTCACAGATAAACTGTCCCTATCACTGAACTCCTGGAGGTCCTGATGCAGGAGATACCTTTCAAAATGAGTTTTAAGTCATACCAGTGATACTGCATTCAGACATAGCTGTTATTTTCAGAGGAAAATATGATGCTGGCATTTATGGTGATAACAGTGGTGCACTTTTATTAGTACCCCACAGTTAGGGCACCTTTCCAGGTTTAATTTCTCCTTTTCCTTGTGTGTCTTTCTGTTTATCACCCTCAGAAGAAGGCCTGGTTCAACAAAGGAAACAGAATGGTGCACTCTTCCCACATCAGTACTAAAACCAAGGGATGATCAGTAGGGAAGCTTCTCCGAATAGGAGGGGTTAGAGGCCTGATGTCTTGTCACTGACTCTAAAACTGTTTCTGTATTTCCCTGTTATCTGAAAAGTGAAACCATTAGGTCTGTTTACAGCTATGGCCCCCAGCTAGCATTTTCTTTTTCAGCTTTTACTGAGTCATCTTTTGCCTTCATTTCAGCAATATACTAAGGCACTTACCTAAACATTAGGAATAAATAACAAAATTGCTACCAGTGGGAACAATCAGGAGTGTACTGTCCTACTCTATGTGACTAAGACCTATATGCTTGTGATATTCCATGCTTGTGATCTGAGTCTTGATGTTTAACAAGTAATGAGATAAGGATCCCAATATTTCATTACAAATGTTATCACTGTTGTGCACTTGATATTGTGACAAGGGTCATGCTTAATTTCACATTGTATTTGAATTTAATGTTTACAACCCTTTTCCTTAAAAAAGGTTGACGTGCACAAGAAAATCAATTCACAAGTTGTTTTCTGAATATTATATATTATTCCAGAAATCCCTCAAGGCTTCCTTAGCAAAGAGAGAAAAAGTGGATCTTGTGCAAAGGTAGGAGTTGTGAGCCTTTAAACTCCCACCTTAGAAAAGTGCAGAGGATGGTGTTGGTATGTATAGCTGACACCAGGCTTGCTGCTTCCTCTGAAGAGAAAGGAAGATGCTTCCCCCCGGTGCTTTGGCATCAGCAATGAAGCTGGTGAGACAGTGATTTTTCAGTATTAGAGGCTGTCTGCTGATGTAGATTGATGTCTTATGTGTATTTATATTGCTCCCTATCTAGATACTTATTTTAACACAGAATCAGAGTGTGCCACTATTATTTTTTATTTTCAAACATTTCATTTTATAAATATGAAAATACTTTTTCCCGCAGAAGTGCAGACTGGTGCAAGATCACACAGGAAAACTCTGGTAATGCAGTTCCTTGAACTCATTTCTTCTAAGCAGATCCCTAGCAAGCTAATTGTCCTACTCTGTATGTCTTTTTGGTAGCAAATATCATAAAACTGAATATTTCTTTTTCCTCTTGATTGTTCTTCTACAACATACATATACCTTAGCTTCTACAAACAGTGTGGGAACATTTTTTTTTAACCACTAATTCAATTGGTATATATAGTATTCCGATGTTTAAAAATGCCTTTGAAGGCTCGTCCAAAGCTCACTGAAATGACATCTTTATTTAATTTCAGTGGAATATATGGATGTGGACAAAAGGAAGATGTGGTCCTGCTTCTGCACTGAGAACTAAAACAGGCATCCTCGAAGGCATAGGGCATAATTTGCTCCTGGAATTAACAGAAGCAAATGGGATTCACAAGAGACTTCACAAAAATGGCTGTTTAACAATTTGAGAAGCAGTGTCTCTGAAAACACTTCTCTCTGAAACAATATCTGTTTGAACAACATTTTAACATACAGATGTCTTCTCTGAGATTTTTTCCCCCAAATTTTCTTCCATTCTGGATTCAGCAAGATCAGAGAGAAAATATGTCTCACCATTTGAAATAGGTTGAAGGACACTGTAAAGCAAGTGAAAATAACTGTCTGTGTTTTGCTTTACAGAGCAATGGATTCATTGGGCCAATGGCTATAATTCATTTTAAAAAGGTTGTTCTCGAGTTTCACAAGGTTATAGCTGTATTGAGTGAATACAGTAAAAATAATGTTCTGAAGAGCCCTGACAGGTTTGTTGCTAACTGTAGGAACATTGCGTCTCACTTCTGAAACAGAATGACTTATTACAACTGGAATATCTTCATGGATCAAGTAAATTTCCAGAGGTTTTATTTGTTTGTTTGTTTGTTTGTTTTTAAGAGAAATAGAGGAAAACATTGTGCTTTAAAACAATAGCAACATGAAAAATCAGCATTTGCCAATATCCTATTACTAGCAGACTTGATTGTTTTCTAAAAAAACCCTACAATGATGCTTTTTTCTTTTTTTTTTCATCTAAGAAAATGTATTTTTTTGAAAAAATATTCTTAAATAAAAACAAACATTTGATAATCTCAATTCAAATTCTGTTTGTTTGTATTTTTAAACTTAAATATGCTTTGTTTTTAAAAATCTATTTACTGTAAATTATAATGCAAGAAATCAGCTTTGATGCAAAGTCTTTTGATTTGACCTGAAACAGTTATTTCAAGGGAAGGGAGAAAAATGTGCACCACCCTGAGAGTGAATACATGATGGGCAACATTGAAGTACGCTCACTAAAACCACAAACCTTTCAGCTGCTGGCAGTAGTTCACTCCTGATAAATACAAGATGACTCCATGCTGTGAGACTGCAGAACCAACTTTGAATTGCAGAACACTTGAATGTAAGTGAGACATTTGCTGATGAGATGTGATCGGACAGAACTGTTTTATTTTTCTTGCAAAGCTTCGATACCATCTGAAGTCAGTCCTGTTGCAAATTTACCTCTGGTTGAACTGCTCTCTACTTTCCCTGTGAATTTGTATCTGAAGACAGCAGAAGTTGTTACAAAGAGAAAGAAAGGTAATTTCTGGTAAGCTACAGACTTATCTGAAGCATTTTGTGCTGTTTTCAGAACAGAAGTCCAAACTTCAACATCTTTCTAGACCATTAAGCCTTTTGAATATTTTTCAGGTTTCTCAATTACCAATCCATCTCAGCAATAATTCTAGGGTTACTGAGGAAATACCCCTTCAAGAAGAGTACTAGGAAAATCCATTTCAGTGATTATTTTATAAGGAATAATGACCACTTTGTTTCATTAGTGGCTTTCTGTTTCTAATCAGACATTTATTTTTCACATTCACCAAACAAGGATGTACAGCATATGTTAAGGGAAATGTGTGTGTACCATATGGCTGAAAAGAATAAATTCAGTATAAAATGGAGAGGGTGAATGAGGAAGAGTAAGGTAATATAATAGATAATGAATTCAGCCACATCATATGATTTTATTGTTATGGGGATGCAAAGACTAAGGAGTGGTATGGAGTGCATATGGATTTTAAACTCAGAAGACAGTTTTACTTTTAGTATTCTAAGATGCCCTTTTGGTCTCAGCCTAATCAGATGGCTCTGTAGTCATGAAATGAAAAAGACTGAAAGCTTAATTCTTGCATATAGCTGACTGGCTAACTCCAGCTTCAGCAGAAGTAAAGCCCAGTAGATGCAGACATGTAAAACTGAAAAAAAATCCCTGAGTAAATCCTGTGATGTGTTAAATTTGGGTAGGTATTCAGTGTTTCAGAACAGCACTTTAATAATTTCTAAATACCAAAATCATGTACTTTGGCTTGCATTTAGAAACAAAGGCTCCAAAATCAATCAAAAGATTTCTTTTAGAAATTGGCTCAGCTTCCGAAAATGAATTTTCTGATCAGCCTTGGAATCAGGAAGCATTTCAAGCTGAAATCTCTAGAATGAATGGTTGAGAAACAAATTTTGATGTCCTAATCAAATACTGCCATTTTTAAAAGATATTCTGTGTGTGTGTGTGTGTGTGTGTGTGTGTGTCGGAGGGGCGGGGGGGAATCCTGTGGAATATAAACATGAAATACGGATGGTACATTTTGGGCCATAATTTAATATAAATTGTTACGTGATAGTAGACTTCTTGTAATTCTTTGAAATTTGGATGATTCTATATCAAAATCCCACATTAATTAACTCTCCAGCCCTGGTATTCGTAGTGAAATCTGCAGTTGTCTGTGTAATTGTCTTAATTGTTATGGATAAAAAAAACTGAAATGCTCAGACTGTAAACTGGCACTGAGTTATCTACCTTACTTTACACACAGCCTCATCTTGCTAATGCCACCTTTCACAGGAGTGCTAGTGTTGAAAGAAAAAGAAACTGAATGTTCCTAATTTTACTTTCAGGATTTGCGTTATACACTTATGGTTGTACATCACATCCTATCTATAATCCTGTTTACATAGATTCTGATTTACATAGACTTCTGATTGTTGCAACTGTCTGTGGTTTAATATTAATGTCTAAAAATGTGCTCATTAGAATCATAGCTTGTGTCTCTTCCTTGAGGAGTGTATTATCATGTTTGGCAGTATCAATCATTTTTAATTAAAGCAAGTAGCATTTCCCTCAACTCACCCCACAGTTTTACAGTTTAAAGAAAGTTACTGAGAATTTCCTCTTCTTAACATGTAGTTTATGGTCAGGTAGAAATACACAAGAACACTCTTGTATAAATCCATAGTCTTCTTTCAAACTTTTGTTTTAAGCATACCTGGTAGATTTATTGCTTGACTGTGCTTCAGTAGTCTGACTCCCTGTGGTGATTTCCCAAAGTCTGCAGGCAGGAATACACCCCTCCTGCTGCAAAAGATTATGACATCATGGATGTTAAAAAGAGAATGAATGATGTGGTTAGCCATGCATTCAATATATTACTAGAGAGGGGGTTATATGGAAACATGGCCTTTCTGTCAGATAGAATGAATGAGATATATAATTTGTTTTGTCCTTCTCTTAAAAGAACAAGGGAAAGGAGATAATCTGTCTTAATAAGGGCATGCTTAGAGTATCAACCAACTAGAAAGTAATATATTTTTAAACATCCATATGTGATCCCTTTATTAAATTAGGATGTTGAGCTAAATTTAAAGTATCAATATATAAATCAGTCAGTCAGTTAAATTAGCCAATTTTATACTGATAAATGGGAGTTAATAAAGCAATTACTTCTTTCTGAACCATAAGGCTCTGGTTTCCAAATCAGCTGTATGAGTTATGGATTACTGACATAATTTACAAGTTTTCATTTATGTGACTTATATCCTTGATTTCTTAGGAATTAGTCCTTTATTGTATTAAAGGCACAACAAAACAGCATTTGAGTAACATTAAGGATGGAGCAAAGCAACAAAATTCAAGGACTATTTATGGTGATGCAGAGTTCTTAACTCTAGTTGCTGTTATTTTTAACATAGAGAGAGTTAAGGACAGAATTGTTGCCTTAATATTGAAGGTCATGACTTTTCAATGTGTGTGTCATGACCTGTGTTCCATACCTATAGGATTTTGCCTTTTTTCTCTCATTTTTATAAGCACACACCAGTAGCAGCAGTTCTGCACCTATGTTGTCCATTTGTTATGAAAGAGGTGGTATTAAAACTTGTCAGTGTATTGCCACATAACCTTCACATTTTCTATTTTTATGAGGCTCAGCTTTGTATAGGTTGACGCCATTGGGGGGTTGGAAATGGTTACAACGTGAACAAGGTCAAGATTATATAGGATGTGTCGTAAATAAATTCTCATTTTAATTTTTCACACGCTTTTCTCCTTGTAATGCTTACTGCCTGGTATTTATCCTTTTCTGCTCAACCAGAAGTAATCCACTTCTTGGGCCACACAAATTCTGAGTACCTGAACAAACTTAAGTCAGGTTGAATTTTGGAAAAATCCTATTAGTAATTTGCAAGGCAGTTCTGAAATCCAAGAAATAAGTTGTAGTTTGAAGATTAAACTTTTTACTATCCTCTCCTGTGTTATAGTTAGGAACACAAAAGCACAGATAGTAGCAGCCATTATGAAAGACAGTAACAAGAATGTGTCAGGAAGACTTCACAATTCTTACTGATGGCATTTGTGAAGTTCAGTTCATTAGGTGTTACAAAAACAACAACAGAGAAATCTCAAATCAATGAAATAATATTGAAATTGTGGCTTTTCCTACTAAATAGATACTCATTGGAAAGTGACAAGAGGCTTTCTGAGAAATCAAAACTGGCTAATAGAGACTGAGACATTTCTGGTTAAAGTAGGGAATGAATAAGAATGTAGACAAAAAAAGTCAGACAGATGTTAGCATGCTCAAGGAGCACTGCCAGGGGAAAAGAAATCAAACAAAACAGCAAAATAAAATGCAACACAAGAAGATTTATGTGACCAAGAGTAGGATTCATTTGAGATCTAGCCCTAATGTCAGACTCATTTTACAGACTGGCAGAGTGAACAGAACGAAAGAGTTACTTTAGTCACCTTATCTCCTATGCTCTGGACCTAGCACTTTGAATGGGGAGAACTGTTAGAAAGATTGGCTTCAATCTCCCCAGTGTATTTCCATTCAAATATCAACAGCTGGTAGATAGGAATAGGTAAGGCAGTCAGAACTTGTATTTCCTAATGAAAATCCTATTGTGAAATATAAAGTTAGTTAACTACTCACTACAAAGGAATTTTTTTTTCATTTTAAAAAAAAGAACTTTTAATAAAATGAATTACAGCTTTTCCCTCTGAAATGCACTGAAGTACTTTGAAATGCTTACATTGAAATTCATATACACCAGTATATGTACAGTGCATTTTATATGAGGCTACTCCAAAAGTAATGCCTCCTATTTTATCATATTGGACCATGATATCAGAGGTGCATGTTGGTGGTATAGCAGTGTAGGGTGAACCTTTCCAGTCCATGGAGTGGTGACAGCGAATTCCCCACCAAAGAAGTTCAACAGGTAAAGTGATGTGCACTGTCTTCTGGGATAGGAAAGGAGCACCAGGCCCCACACCAATTTTAAGTCTGTGGAGCACACTATCAATCTTGGCTGGACTGTCATACCACATCCACAGTCCAGACTTGGCAACTTCTGATGTCCTTTTTGAGCCAATGAAAGATGGACTCCCTGGGCAATATTTTCTTAGCAACGACACTGTCACAGCTGTTGTGAAAAGGTGGGTCACCTGCACTGGTGCAGATTGTTACAAGCATGGCACACAGGCTCTTGTTCTTTGCTGGAAAATGCACAGTTATTAGTGTGATTGCCGAAAAATAGTGTTTTGTAGCTGAGAATTTGCTCTATTAGATAATGTTATTTTGCTCTTTGTGTCTGTTGTAGTTTTTGTGGAAATCACAGAATCACAGAATCATAGGGGTTGGAAGGGACCTCCAGAGATCATTGAGTCCAACCCCCCTGCCAACCAGGTCGCACAGGTAGCTGTCCAGGCAGAAATAAATAGGAAACATTACTTTTAAAGCAACATACGAATTTCAGAGCTCATGGACCCGGGCTTCAAATACAAATGAGCCAAAAAGTAACTAACGAAAGAGTTATTCGGCTGATGAACTTTCTGGTATGTTTTGGAGAGGAAATATAGTTTTTAGCTGTCAAATTTTTAAAGTATGACTTTGAGGAAATATTAAAATGGATTTTATGCATTTTTACCAAAATTTGCCCTTGAATCCTATGTAATTGGTTAAAATCTATAAGGCAATATCATAGCATTTTGTTCTAGCACTAATGTTATAATAAGACAATTAACGTCTGCCATTTATGTTGGTGTTATCAATTATCTGAACCCCTGTTTTCCTAACTGAAAATAACTGGATTTAAGTGAAACATAAACTCACTGTTATTGAATAGGATATGAGCTCAGTAAAATACTAAAGCCTCTTAATAAATTTAATTTAGAGGGTCAATATTTGATAGACCTAGCAGAAACTGGAAAAACTGACTAAACTCTTCTGGTGTTGACACAAGAGTAACCCAACTGATTCCACTAGCATATCTTTCTTTTTGGCCCCAACTAAAACAAATTATAAATAATTTTAAAAAATAAAGGAATTTTGACAGAACTTCATTTTTCCTTTCAGTAACCTCTAATTTTGTGGGACTTTAGATAATATAACTTCCCTAATACAATTTAATGATAGCAACCTTACAGGATGCTAAAGAAAGGGCATTTGTTTACAGTATAGAGAAATGCCAGATCTGGCTGGTGTGCAGGCAAGATTTCTCAAACTTTTGATCTGCAAGTTCTGCTTTCCAGAATGTCAAGATTCATGTTAAAAAGGGAATCTGGTGTGCAGAGTTTGTTCATCCCATCACCGCAATTTTAAAGCAGAACAGAAGACTGATAGAGATGATTAAAGGTATGGTATAAATATTGTATTGGCCATACAGACTTTTGGCCTGACTCAGACTGGCTCTTATACTGCCAGGATCGTGGATTGCATTTGATGGGTTTAGCTGTCAGGGAGGTAAGGAAGGGAAAATTCCCATCAGTTATGAGTGACTTTTTTTACTCTGTTCCCCTGAATTGTCAAGTAGTGAATGTCTTCCTCTTACTCTCCTGGGGCTTCCTTCCTTTTCCCCATTTCTTTCTTCTCACATACACACATTTTAGCAATCTTTTTAGGAGGATAGAGTGAAAGGAAGGACCTGAATTCCTCTGTGTTTAATATTGATGTTCTACATGGCAAAATCTGTGCTTCATAGAGAGAAATTTTCCTTTTAAGAGGCAAAATTGAAGCAGATGATTGATACTTAGTCTCTTCAAACCCTGAAAGTTTTCCTCGAATGAAATCTGATCTTTGAAGGAGTAACCTGCCAAGTTAAAAATAAAAAAATATGAAGGAAATGCATATAATGCACTGCTCAATTATTTACCACTGTATAATGTGAAGCCACCAGCATGTTTCAAGTATTCAAGTGCAGGAATGAATGTAAAAATGCATAGCTTCACAGAGTATCTCCTTCTATGGTAGGAGTGTGGTATCTATACAATCACAAAAGATCTATGTCTGGGAGAATATTGAAAATATGTTTGCTTTTAGAAGTTATAAATTGCTGTTGTTCAGATGATCTAAAGTACAAGCTACATCAGTACAAAACTACATGAGGCTGGTGAAGTATTTAAACAGGAAAAATAATCAGAAATGTAAGATTGCAGTCACTCTCTAATTATGATCCTGATTTATAATGTGAAGACAAAACTCATTTTGGACCTCCAGGTAATGACAACAGTGAGGCAAAGTATTCAAATACTTTTCACTTTCTGAACTTCTATGTTCATCTCTGCACCCAAATAAAAACTACATTTTCAAAACATAGGTTTGAATAAGATTAATTAATAATATTTATCTCTATTATTCTACTTAGCATAGAGGATGGTGGTTCTACTTACAATGACCATGATAGTTAATGTAAGCAAAACTAAAATAGTTTTGGCTTTGAAAAAGAGGAAGTTGGACCAACTTCAGGCCTTGTGAGCTTAACATTCTCCAAAATGTTGCAGATGGGTTGAATGGAGGGCTGAGTTTGATAAATGGCTTTGGCTCTGAAGCCACAATGCAATACTTGTAAATTCTTTTGAGATTATTAGCCTGGTAGTTTAACATCTATCATTTGAGATAGACTAGCATTACTATGGATACAAGTAACTCATTGCGCACGCATGCTATTACTTTTCCTCTGGTATAACTGATATTGCTGATACTCAGTTGCTTATCCTGATAGATTTGATGAAATACTTTTTTTATTATTAAAAGAAGGAAAAAGGAACCTTAATTTAAGGGATTAAATACTTAACTCCCCTGTACACTTTAAAGGATGCAATCAGAGGTGATTTCTTATTTATTTACTAATAGTTTTTATTTATATCTCAGGTTTTATTCTTAGCTCTTATGCACTAAATGGGAAGACCTGTGTAAAAACTTCATAGCTTGTAAAGATGTAATGGAAAATAACCTTGTAAACTGATTCATTTTTTGGCTCAACATGAGACATTTTTGTAATGTTAAAACCAATGCAAACCATTTTGGATGGTTTTATTAACTTCCCTCTCCCCAGAGGAGTTTTAGTACCTCTGTCTTTGGCTTTGCCATCAGCAGTGTTGCACAGCTGAAGGGGCTGGCATCCTCACCCTGCAAGGAGTCATTGGCTGATGTAAACAGATGCCCTTCCCTTGGAAGAAACACTTTTGGGCATTGCATTGTACATGCCACGCAGGTGTTGGGGAGGTGCAGGAGCTCAGAGGGATTCTCATTTTGCATGCTGGTAGTGGATCCTCAGGTCCCATTCCCATCACCATTACTGAATCTCCTCTCTCTCAGGGGAAGATTTACATTCTCTTGACATGGAAGAGTTAAACAAGGGGGAAAAGGACTTTTACACAGCCCTGTAAAAGTCATGTTTTGCTGGCAAACAGCAGCAAACTTGCTAGGCTTTCTTCATTAGAGCCTCACCATTTAAGCCATCAGCGTCATTTTGTGAGGACATCAAACATGTGTACACCAGATGCCTGCAATGCAGAGCAGCACTAAGGACCTGACTCAACTTAACAATAATCTGTGGACAGCGGGTGTGAACCTGAGCTGGGCCAACACCTCATCAGACTGCATGGCTAATTGATTTCAAAATTAGAGTTGGTATTTCTGAACAATAATCTTAAAAGGCAGCAATAAAATACATCAGAATCCTTTGAGCTAGCCAAGCTTTCATCCAAATGGCTTATTACAAAGAGCTGGCACACCTGAACTTTGGCATAGACAAATAAATCCCAAAACAGTAAATGGAAACCACATTTGGCACTGGAGGTTTGTCAAGAGAAGTTTGTAGTCATCAGGAAACAAGATCTTGGATTTTTTTTTCCTTAGTGGCAGGAAATCATTCACTGAATGTATTTTACTACAACTGCTGTGATTTATGTAATGAAAATGTAGGTAGTGTTGAGAAGAATACTTTTTTTTTTTTTTGCATTTCACAATCTTGAGGATCCCAGGAGCTCTAAAAAGCACAGCAAGGGTTACAGTTATCCCAACAGTGATAACCGAATTGCATGTGTGTCGGCCTCCCTCTTTGAACTTTGAACTGCTAGTTTGTGGCATCATGGTCCAAAAGGATTTAGATCTGACTTTTGTTTGGCTACAATAAATTATACCCAAGTATCTGAGCAATGCCTGGAATCTTATCTTGAGGACAGAATGAGGCATCTCACTTAAGGGATGGTATAAATTTGGAATACAAATTTTTCCAGGGAATAATTTCAGACCAGGTAGAAAAGGTTGCTTTTTTGTTTACTATAGGTTGAATTAGAATAAACTCTGGAATATTTAGGTAAGCTTATTAATTTATTAATGCAATATGGCATGGAAAAAAGGACTCTCTGAAAGGCATAAAAACAGGACTAAAGAAATCTGTGATGTCAGTGGCTGATCTGTGAAGTACCTTAGATCCATTTGGACTGCTTGGCTCTTGCAATTGCTTGTAGATAGCTTTATACATTTGATTTAATGAATTAAAAAATGTGTAACAGGCTAGAAGCAAATGCAGCTTTTATCATCAGTTGATCTGACTGAAATGTTACCTACTCCTGTGTTACTAGCTTTGTTTTTAAAATCAGTGGTAAGTACTGTCACTGACAGTCTCCTGGCTTAAGTTTGTGACAACTGAGATAGTTCTGTTCATGGTTTTGAATTATTTTGATCTATACTATTTATATTTGTATTGGTATGATGTTAAGCTTAGCTCAAAAATTGCATCTTTTTGAAATGTATTACATCTTCACTAACAGTCCTGAGACAAGTATGAGTATAGATGGCTACCTTACTTTGTCAATGGATATAAACAGCCTTTTAGATGCATGTCTAATATATGTGCTAAGCTCAGCTTTAGACAATTCAAAACATATTTTTTCTTCCTTCAGTTTATGTCTAATTTCAATTTTCAAGCATGGCCTGATTCTCATTTCACTTGTAAAGTTATTTTCCAGATGTATCACATGTATCCTGGATTTTCAATGGATTATTGGTACAAAAAAAAAAAAAAAAGAAAAGTCTGTGATATGGCAACTATCCCATTATTCAGGGCTTCATTCAGTCATACATGTTTAAAACAAGTCCAATTCTGTTAACTGTTAATCTGTAGTGTAGTGAGAGGATAATCAGACCTTGAAGATTCCTCTTGCCTTTCTGAAAAGTTTTAATATCCACAGTGTTGCATCTCTTGATCTTTCCAGTATATTATTGTGCCTCCAAAGGGCTAGGCGTGTGAGAGCTCCTACTCACACTCCACTCTTGGCTACTTTAACCCTGATCAATTTTAGAAAGGTTATGTTTTTCAAGCACACAGTTTTAGGGTATGTGGGGCAGTTCACATTTTGACCCATTAGCGACATATTTTGTTCTTCTCAATATTTTAGTCAAGTAAAATGAACTGAAATAATGAAATGAAATTCTGACCAGCTCTTGATACAATAACTTAGGTTTCTCATAGACACGCACGCCATTTTAGCATTCATTTACTTAAGTATTGATGTTCATCTGCTTACTTGTCTAAAATAAGGTATAAACTAGCCTAAAGGTGCAACATTCAAATAAAGACCGAGGGGACAGATTCTGGCCTCTTTTACATCTATTCAACTTCACTGACTTTAGCAGAGTTTGCATAGGTGCAGAAGAGCGAAAATTTGCCTCTAAATTTTTACTCTTTTGATAATGACATTTTCTTTAGTTTGTGTAGTAAAAAATAAAGGATTTGTTTGTGTAAAATTGAAGAAGAGAATAATTTCTGACCTAATTCCAGCACGTGGCTCTTCATAGTTTCTTCCTGCTTCTGCATGTATTCATATGCAAAGCAAAAGAATACATCAAA
Organism: Lagopus leucura; assembly: GCF_019238085.1. Taxonomy (NCBI): domain Eukaryota; kingdom Metazoa; phylum Chordata; class Aves; order Galliformes; family Phasianidae; genus Lagopus; species Lagopus leucura. The sequence continues at coordinate 23,465,127 of NW_024962264.1, forward strand.
GTGACACAAACGGCATAACAAAAGCTGTCTACAAAGTCCTGCACCAGCTGGTACTCTTACATGTTTTAGATTAGAGTCCAGAGAGTACTAAGACTGGACCACCACAGGAGAAACAGCTAGGGGACATTGAATGTTGCCATGCACAGTGTTATGCAAACAGCTGTATCAAATTAATTTAGGCTTATCCACTGTGAAAATTCACAGGGTTCAATGGCTTTTCTTACCTGTGAAAGGGTGGTCTAGTCATAGGACTTCTGTATAGAGTCTGAAGCAGAGGGGCAGGTTTCAGACTTTTGTGTGCTAGTGTTAAAGGTCAAAATATATAGTAGCAGACAAACAGGTGGAAGTTAAGATACAGCAAAGACAAAAATGCAGCAGGAGCATGAATTACACAGTTTATATTTATTTTTTGAATAACAAAATGTGTCTCAGAAACTACTAAGTCAGTTTTGAAAATGAAATTTTTGCTAGGGAGTTTTCTCTAATGCAAAAAGGAAGTGGATCCATGCTGTATTTTGCAGGATTATTTTATTTTAGGGAAAGATAACTATATATGTGTGATAGGTCTGTACTTCTGCATAGTTTAAAAGCCTTTCCATTATATTATATTATATTTCCCTCTTAGACTACTTTATGCAGAGATAGTTCATTACCAGAAGGCTTTATATTTTCTGAAGATACTGTTCACAGGATGTCTTCCTTTGTTGCTAAAGTGTTAAATAGAATTGTGCTGTATTTAAGCAGAAAACAGCAGAACTGAACAGAAAGCATTGTGGAACTATCCATTTACAAAATCAAAGCCTGCTTCTACCAAGTAGTTTTAAGAATACACTGCAAATACACTGATAGTCCCATTATCTGCCATGCATAAGGAGCAGTAATCAGTGGGTTGCCTAGTTCTAATGCTGTAGTTAAAATACTTTGGATTAGGGTTTGTTTGTTTGTTTTATCCTTGCCTTAGCCTTTGATAACAATGCTGCAAACAAGAATACACTTGTCTTCTATATGGAGATGGATGAACTGGCTGCCTCCAGAACAAGTCCAGGAATTCCAAGAGATAACGTGAAGGAAATCAAAAAGTAGCTGGAATTTTTACAGAGCTTTTTCTACACTGTTAGTATCTCCTAAGGTTATAGGACTAGCCATAATAGACGCCTGACTTGGGGCTTCATTGCTGAAAGATTAGTGGGTACCTCGGTGTTCTGAGTGGACTCCCTCAAAAATGCAGTGTTTTAATGTGGCCTGCATCAGCCAAAAGCAATCTGTGCTGTGGTGTAGTGTTACTGCTTTATCTGTAGTGATAAGGCAACTGTCTTCCTGCAGCAAGTAGACAGTTCCCTTATCGTTATAGCTAAAGTAAAACTCATGCCAGCAATGCCTAAAGCTTGGTAAGTAGTAAGCTTTATCTCTTTTTTTTCATACATATTCTCTGTCAGTGTAGCTGACAAAAGCTTGGGTTTTGATTTCAGTTTAAGTAATCTGATCATCAGCCTATCAATACAAAAACTAGAGGTGAATCAGAAGGACAAAGAAAATGAAGTAGTTTCAACAAGATAATTTGAGTAAACTCTTAATTACACTAGAGAATATCCAGAAAACTCTAAACAAATGTGTTATACTGTAGAAGAATAAAGATTTGAGGATTGTAAAGTATTAAAATTTAATATAATTCCAGAAGCAACTTCAATATTTAAACTGTAGCTGTGTATGGAATGTTCTTAATGTGGTACATAATAATTAATTTATAATGATCCTGATACTGAATCCTAGAGACAGCACTACATGACTATTGCTGTAATACAGGAAATTTTGGAGAAAGGAGATTTATAGGATTCTTAAGCAGAGAAGAAAAGAAATGAGTTCTACAACATTATCTGCACTGTAGATCAATATAGACTGCTTTCACTGCAGCAGATCATTGAGGTTACATGGTTGCCCTCCAGGGAAAGAATGGAAGACCTCTGAAAATGTGTTGCCCAAAACTTCAGCAAGCTGGATTATAGGATGATTTTTCAGGTTTAGCCCTCACAAAGTTACATACTGAAAAAAAAATCCATAAAAAAAAAAACAAAAACAAAACAACAACAATAAAGAAGAAGGACAAGAAGTCCTGAGAGTAGTTGTGGAAAATGTATTTTGTAATTTTCAAAATAAACATTATGTTGGGATGAAGGGTTTTCTTTTTCTTTTTTTCCCAGATGGTTTTTTATTTTTAATCATATGGGAAGTTTCAGAATATATAATCTACAAGGTGCTGCGTGGCAAAGACAGTGATGATATAATATCTATTCTTCCATTGTTACTCCAGTGTGCCTGATTGGCTCTGCTAGCCTTGACTTAGTGCTGATGGGATTGTAACAGACAAGGAAAGTGAAATCTCACTGCATCACCAGCTACATATAAGTGTCAGACTGTGGCCTGACCTTTCAAAACAAAGTCAGCAACCTTCTGGTATAAAGAAAAGCATGCACCATACAGAAAGGCAATGTATTAACAGCAGTGCTAATAAATTTTACTTGGATCACAAGGACTAAATCATCAAACTGGGAAGTGGAATTTAAATGCTCAAAAATTAACTGTTTATGTTCTACCAAACATCCCCAGCTATGGCAAAATGTCCAGTATGGCTCCACTGACTTCAAGGAAACAGTGCTAATTTATGTCAGCTGAAGATGTAGATGGCAGTGATGAAACAGGACAAACAGTATAGTTTGAAAGTGGGGTGATGCTAAAAGAGAGAATAAGGGTACCACGTTAATCTCATGCACAACATGAAGACAATAACATCAAGATTAAATAACATGCTGATTAATCTGCCTAATTTAGACAGATTTTTTTCAGAATTGATTTAAATTTTCTAGTTACCACTTTATCTGCCCTGCTGTGAGAATCAATCTACACGATTTTTCTCCTTTGCTAATAGCCTAATTTTTCTTTCTTTGTCCAGCATTATCAAACCATGCCACATATTCTATTAAGTTGTTGTGATGCCAAAACTTGTGGTCCTGGCAAAATGTATCATGCAGCATATCTAGGTAAGTGAATTAAAAAAGCATCTGAGCAGGTATCTGGTGCATGTCACAGTTCGTTCTTCCATAATAAACTGTGTTCTCCTTCTCATTCATTTGTCAATCATAGTAACTAAAGATTATTATTTGCTGTATGTACGGGACACCAGTAATTTGCAAAGTCTGTTGGCAAGAAAATCAGGTTAGAATGACAGAGTGAGAAATTAAGCAGAAGTCTGATGTAATTAGCTACAACAATCAGTGCTCTAATTTCTGATTTATTATTTCCTGTTTTCCTGCTGCTTTCAGTCCATGCATACTGTATACGCTTCATATAGGTCAAACAATTGCCTTATCAGTCCTGGCAAACCAAGAGGTCAGAGTTAACAATATTTATTTGAACATGCAGGATGCTTCCCACTGCAATTAGGAAATAACTATTACTAATAGGTCTTTGGTGCTATTTCCTCATTTATACAATTTTGTAAAGGAACAGGCGATAGGGAATTCAGATTTCATACTTCTTCGTAATTTTTTTTTGCAGATAGATTTACTTGTCTAATAGTAGCCAGTTTGGTTAAACTGGCCGTACTGAATTCTCTTAAATGACAATTTGACAAGGTATTAATGTGGAATTATTAAATTTGCTTGCATGAGTTTAATAACTATCTACATACAGCATATTTTGCATTATGTCATGTGAGATCTTAAAAAGACACTAGCCAGTTATTAGTCCCCCTGAAATCCATGAGAGTTTTGCTTCTGACTGAGATGGGATTAGAATATGTCCCTGTAAATTTGTTCTGGCTAGCATTTTCACACTGTGCAGAGTTCAAGGTCTTTGGATCAGCAATTCTTTCTACTAATACAAGACAGTGCATATTTTACTTTCACATGGTTCTTGCAATTCTATTAGGAATTCCTGTGACTGTTCTGATTTGAAAACTGTACGGTAAATTGTGTATTTCAGCTGAAAAATATTTACTATATATATTTAACTCTTCAGAATATGGACACATTTTCCTAAAAAGTGAAGCTAGATGAAACCCTCAAAGGCCATATAGTCTGGCCATCAAACTATTCCTAAAAATAAATGATAACTAAAACATTCCTGAAAGAAGTTGGCCTGGCCTATTCTCTAAAGACTCCAGAAATGGAAATCCTACAACCTGCTCACGTAATCTATTCTATTATCTACTCTTACAGAGGGGGAATAGCAATAAAATTCCAAACAAAAAACCCTTGCTGTAAATTGACTCCATTACTTGTTTTCCTTCCTATAAATAGGCATGAAGATACAGAGACCTTTCATATAGGAACATCGTGTCTCTAAATTTTTTTCCTTTGTACGACAGTATACAATATTTGTTCCTTCAAATTTGCATTTTGTTAAGCTCTGATCATTTGTTTTTTTCATGCTAGACCTTGTCCTTGATAGAGCAATTGCAAAATCATGTGTTCAACACATAACTCTCATAGCTATACTTTACATTATTATAATTGCTTTATTAAAATTGTGGCACTGTTTTGACTCTTGATCCCTGCATCCAGATCCCTTTCTATAGACCTACTGTCTAAGCAAGTCATTTCTCATCCTGTATTTGAGAATCTGATTCACTAACTAGAATTGCATTCTATTTATTATAGTCTATTTCTTCCATTTGTCATTCCTATTTTGAATTCTAATCATGTCCTTCAAAATGCTTGCATTCCTCCCAGCTTTATATCACATAAGAATTAAATAAACTTACTTCCTTTTGTATCACTTAAGTCATTAATGAAATAACTACAATAACTACACTCTTTGCACTATATTTGGACAAAAGAGTTATTTTTCTTTATTTTTCTTTCCAATCAGGTTCTCATGTATGCAAAACAGTATTGACTGTTTTAATGGAAAAAATACACAGCACATATACTACTCTTTCTCTACTTCTGAGACTTGCTTCCTGTCATACAAAAGAATTAGCTTGCTTGATATATTTATTCTAGTTACATTATTTTTGGCCATTACTTATCACTGGTTAATCTTTTAAGTGCTTGGAAATAGATGCCTTGTTTATTTCTCAGTGTTTTGAAGTCAGACCAGCTCTTCTAGGATTCCTTATTTCTCTCTCTTCTGAGAGTAAGCACAACATTTGTATTTTTTCAGAGCTCCGGAACTGTGATGTCCGCAGATTCTCTAATTTGTAATAATTCTAGGATTACTTTGCCACTTCCCTAAATATCTACTGGATTTCATTCAGGCACAGCCTATGTGAGGTCCTTTTTATCTCAGGGCAGTTGAGTTTTTACCCTATTGTTAATGCTAATCATAGAATCTATGCAATCTCAGGTAACTACCTTTCATGAGAACTGAACAATTTACTTCACTTTTCAACCCTTTTGACTACCAGACTTTATTATTGTTTAGTTGTCCTCTACTAATAATGTAGATATAGAGAATAATTTCTTATGATCTATTTGATCACTACATGGGCCTGATACTGTCTCATGTCTTCATCTTTCTAATTTTTAATCCTACATATTGTTATTTTTTTATGTATATGCTAAAACAAATATATGTCAGGTCATTGCTGAGCCTCAAAGTAGAGCCAAACAACTTCACAGACAAAGCTCAGAACTAAAACAGTGAGTGTTTACTTTCTTAAGCTGCAAAAATTCCTTTACATCTTCCCATTCTCAGTTGTTTTTTTCCCTCTTTGTCAAAAATAAGAGTAACTCCTCCTGTGTACTTTTTCTGCCTCTTCTTTCAGAAACTTTTCCCATGACCATAAATCTGCACTGTGCTTCTCCATTCTTCATATAGCTTTAGGTATCAATCATATCATCCTGTACATTTAAAAGTTATATTGGTTTATGAAAAGCTTTTTCCACTTTAGACTCTCATGTGACAATGCCTTCTGTTTTTTTGTTTTTTTGTTTGTCTTCTGAAGGCTTCTTAGAAAATATAGCTGCTACAAGGACATCAACCTGCTCAGAAGCACTGGAAAAGTCTCAAATGTGAAGGCAAGTTCTGCAGACAGCTGTGCCAGCTCCAGGGTAGCTCTGAAAAAAGTAGAATTATGACTGCAGCATGCAGTATTATTAAGTCATATCAAGGATCTGATATTCTGCAGGCTTAATTTATATCATGCAACACCTGCTGCCCACAGATATGTGTGACTTTGCTTCAGCAAACGGTGAATGAGAATGGGGGGCAAAAGAGGAGTGGAAGTGAATGATGATAGTAAACAAGAAACATTAAATTAGTGACAGAATGAACTGCTAACATTTTTATTTTCAGAGACTATGAATTCCAGCCAGGGAGATATTCAAACAGAATATTTTTGAAAAACAAAAATTTGAACTAGTATATCTTAGAAATTGATGTTTGGAAACAAATAAAGGGAGCCTGTAGAGAACAAAAGACATTGGAAGATTAAATTCAGAATTCAAATTATTTTTTAAACAGATTTCTTTTTTCTTTTTTCTTTTTACAGCTCTGTAGCAGTTTTTATGTTGAATAAAGTGATTCAATTTGACTATCCTGCCTATTATTTTATTTAGTCTTTTACATTTTTCCATTGATTGGTTTCTTGGATTGCATTAATCTTAATTCTATAGCAGGTTTCTTCACTCCACATTTCTTTGTTAAGACTTCTTTGTGGACTGAAGAATACGTTCACAGTATGAAGTTTGCTCCCCCGCTGAATGAAAGTTGCATTCAATTCAGGCATTCCAACTATAATTTCAGCAGAGTTTTTTTACTTTTTATTTTTTAAGATTTTTAATTTTCAAATCATTCACCTTTCTTTCATTTTTCTCATAATTATTCTCCTTGAACTGTACTGCACAGGCTGTGTTACAATGCAGGGAAGTAAAATTGACCAAAAGTTTTTTTCAAAGTTTTGTAAAATGGATGACTACATTGGCTGAGAACTTATTTATAAGCTAACATAACCTAAATAGAATTTTTTTTTGGTTGGTTTATATTCCCTTAGGGATATGTCCCATTCCCGTTGCTGTCAGTGAGAAATCTCCCATTAAGTTAAAAGGGTGTGGAATCAGGTCTTTAAAAACATTATATTGAAACACAACATGGTTATAAATGCTAGTAAAACTTTCAAGAGTGATCTTTCAATGAGACTAAGAATTGAGGGCTGATCCACAGCAAAACATGCTTTCTGAAACAGTGTAATACAAAATCCTTCCTTGTCCCCCTGCCTTCCAAAAGTTAGAAAGAAAAGTATAGAGCACTCCTTGGAGAAACTGGAGTGTTCAGAATCAATAGTTTTTCATGGAACATATGAATCTGCTTAAACTCCAGCACACATCCAGAAGATTTCTGTGTGTACCCTGAACCAGCCAGTTTCAGGGCTGCGAACTCTAATGAAGGCCTGACTTCGGGCTGGAAAGAGACCTCCTGAACCAAGAGGGAGTTGTTGTATCTTCCCATCTGTATGGTGAAAGACACAAGACACCAGAGCAACAGAAACAGATATTTAATAGCCAGGTAAATCCATACTTTAACTTCTCTTTTGGTCTATTTCCTTGATGCACTGTGTGTTAGCATTTCTGGTGGTTTCTGAAATGTATACATATTTTTGATAAAGAGTTACTACTTAACCAGGAAAATTTATTTCAGCTGTACTTTTCTTGCATTTCAAAGCACTTCATAAACAGGAAGAGCCTAATTCATCATTATTCACACATCAATGTTTAGGTCAAAAGGGACAGCACAATTGGAACTTCGTTGTCAAGTGTGTGTGTGAAGGTACTGTAAGAAAACATCACTGTGCTGCTTTGCTGGCTATCATTCAAGGATATAGAACAATATCTTAAAGCTTCCTGGGAACACAGGATAAACCACTGTAAGATCCAAAATAGAGATCAAGAATTTTAATTTCCTGTAACTGACAGTTCAATACAAATTAACATCTTGGCCAAATGTTCAGCAAACATCAATCATGATAGTTCCCTGAAGCCAATTTACACCACCTTATGGCAGATGAAGATAGCTGTAGAATATCATAAAGATAAAAGACCCACTGGTATGAAAAGTTCTTTCACCATACCAGGCTAGACAAAATGTGAGGAAAAATTTACTACAAAAAGAATAGATTTTTGGCCAATAAACATTGTTAAAAATATCATTGTTCTCCTTCCACCCACTGGAAAAAAAAATCTTATCACTCTCAAAATTCTCATCTTTAAAATACGAATTAGTTTTGTCTTATTTTCTTAAGAACTTTTTAAAGCTTATTTAAAATGCAATGAATGGCTATGACATTCTTGAGCTCTGTCATCTCTGTTCTTCAAAACTGAAAAACACTGACACATCATATCAGAGCTGATTAAGTGAAGAAATTTAGGAAAACATGTTATCAGATTGTAATTTCTGTGGCATTTGGTCCTTGAGAAAAATGTCAGAAATTATGTAGAGCAAAACTTCTGAACTCTTCAAATTACTTCTGCTGAAGAGTCCTGTAGGTCCGGAGTCATGATTTCATTTATGGACACATATAGAGCAGAACATCTATCTATTCTGAGTAACCAGAGCATCAAAGTTACACTGTTTAATATTATGAGATGAAACTCAAGACAGAAAGAGTATTTCTAATCCCAAGCATTGGAGGTATCATTCCCCATGTATTAAAGTATCAGATACTTACATTTCAGAAGACAGAGACATACAAATGCTAACATTGTTTGCATCTTAACATTTGACTGTCCATGTATGTATGTATTTTTTCTGTTGTGGATTGAAAGAAGCAATAACTAATATTTTGTTCTCCAGTTAAAAAAAAAAAAAAAAAAAAAAAAAAAAAAGGAACACTTTATGACTTGTTGACTCCATTGTATTTATGCTCTTGCTTAACATTGAAGTTAAACACATGCCTCGATGTCTGATAAATTAACAATATATTTTTAAAAAGAAATAAGTATTTATTTCAGCAAAATTAACATTTTCTACATTTCCATTCATAGCCAGTTATTTGCTGCAAATTTAAATCTAATGTGACATTTTGAGTATAGTACTTAAATTAAAAGTTTGTGGCCAGTAATCATTGCCCAGATTACTAATACTAGATTTTAGTTTAATTTTCTAAAATTTCAGGTAAATGTCAACTGAACAGTATTATGGTCTGCAATCGTCCTAATATTTATGTCCCCCCAATTTTTAGTGGGCCGTTATTTTTTTTTTCCCAAAGAAAGTGACTTAATCTTTCTTATTTGCTTCAAATTTTATATTAATGATAATTTTCTTTGCCAGTTCATTTGGAGGTAGAAAATCTAACTCGGGCTCAGACCCCCTTGTTTTATAATTTAATACCGATATTACTTACATTATTAGTTTTACTGGTAAATCAAGGAGCAAGTTGCCGGAATCCAGCTGTGACCCCAGGGCAGGAACTTTCTGCCGGCTGTCACCTTCTGACAGTTCGGGCTGTTAATTACCTCCAACAGTTGGAGCACAAGCACCTCTCTGTCTGCCAGCTGGCAGCCTCAGCCTCAAACTGGCAGCCTGAGAAGATTTAAAACCTGTAACAAAAGGCTGCTATGTAAACAGTTTATCGTAAAATACACAATGGCAGCAGTAGACCCACATCAGGAATCAAAGGTAGCCCATGCGCTCTTGGGGACTGAAAATGGTACAACCTCCTGCTTGCCTCTTGCTGCCAGCCAGTGGACAAAAACCAAAGTCCAAAGGGAAACTCCAAAGCAGGTCAGGCTTTGCAAAATCTGAATAACTTGAATCTAGAGATCTGAACTGTTGAGCTACCATTGAACTATACCAATTACTGCAACAAACAAAAACACTGCAGTGACATTTTAACTGCTTCATTTGACAGCCACTTAAGTTTCGAAAACAGAACCACAGGTTTCTCTGGAAGGAGGGTCAAAAATGTTGCCCAGAATATTTTGTTACCTGCAGCTAGAGCATTTACTGAGAGGCAGTGATTTAGTTAGAGGCATTGCTGTGCACCTCAGCCCTGAGAAGGTTCAAAATGTGGTGATGAACCCTATAATTTCCAGGTGAGTTTGGGCTGCTGGAGACCTGGAATTGCAAAACTGACTAAACCAGAGCAAGAAGGAGCTTGCTCTGTTCACAGATGTGTATCAGGATGAGAGAGTACTGCCTGGCAGGGAATTGTTGTGGATCTGATTCTTACTCTCAGCAATGCTGCATATAAGCATGCATATTTTTATGTGCTTGCTGTTTTCTGCAGTAAGCACAGGGTTTCTTCAATGGAAATTTGCAGTTTCGTAGTTCTGAAGTAGAACTGACAGTAAAACCACGTTATCCCACACTTTCCAAATGTCCAAATGTGTATATATGCATTTTAATGAAATGCACGTAAGTAAAGAGTATATGTTATTATTAGGCTTGCATATGCATTTGCATATCCAATTTCAGACAAATACAATGTGTTCTTTATCAAACTTAGGTAAAAGATCTTAACAGTGGGGACAAGTGAGATCTTTCTGGGGTCTTTCAATGGTGTCAATAGAACAGCTGAAATTATTGTTTAACTGTAAGAAACGGAGTAAAAAACTTCACATTTCTTGATAGAAAAAAAGGGAAGGAGATTTGTAGCAGTGATTGCTGTGGAAATATTTTTGATTGATCACAATAAGATATTCTTTTTCACAGCCTCTCTTGCTAGGTTTTCACTCAGAATCTAAATAATTAATTCATACATTGGTATAAATACTACTTCTTAAGTGGAAATGAAGTTTCACATCAGTGATATGTTTTCCATGGTTGTCAAAATATTGTTTATTAAATGCATTCTAAGAAATATGTCAATTAATGTCCTTTGGAATTACTCTTAGTAAAAAGGATCAAATCTCAGCTTGTGGAAAAACATTCCTATTGAACTAGCAAGATCCAGGGATTTCTACTGTAGAAGTCAGCCTGAGTTCCCTAATAGATGCAGATTCCACTATTTTTCAATTAAATTTTAGGCAAATTTCAGTACAAAATTTTCTTCTGAACATATTTCAGATCAGGCATGGAAACATCTCTATCTCCTCCATCTCTTGCAGATGTAAGGAAGCCAGAATAAATTGTTCAGAAAAAGGGGAGGCTGAACTTTCAGTTTTGCAGAATTGACAGTAGCAGTCCAAGTTCCATTGCCTGGTTTCCTGACTTGTAAATGTGTCTGCAGCTCCTAGGTAAGAGATGTCTGAAATATTTTAAAATTGATACATCAGGGAAAGGCTTTTACATCACTTTGGAGCATGCAATTTCATTCCTATGCTTGCAATTCCTTTGTTCCTAGTTGTTGTCTCAAATATGCAAAGTTAATAATGCTTACTCTCAAAATATCCATTCAGACTGAATGTCTCCAGTGATGGGATGTACCAAATTCAGGCGTTGGTTACAATGGAGTTGCCCAAGTTTTACACTGGCACAAATAGGAGGAAATATTGGTCCATTGTCTTCAATTAGTAACTCCTGAGAAATTCTTAAAATGTATACATAATCTGAAGCTTGAAATGTTGGATACAAGTAATACAAAAGTAACTTTTAATCACTTTTCCCTATGATTTATGCATCTTAACCATTGCTTGTAAATTCTTTGCACATTAGTATTGCCAGATGCTTTCAAATAATATCTAGAAATGCAGCCACTCACTGATGTAGAGAAAGCCTGCCTTCCCTACCAGCCAAGCTAAAGTAAGGTCAATTCCTTACCATTTCCCTCACTAAAACTGCGACAAACCTTTCCACAGCTCCCGCCCCTATATGCAGTTCCACCCTCACATGGTTAACTGCTTCTTTACTGGCCCAGCAGACACAGCTGTGTCAGGCTGATGCACCCTTGAAGCTGGCAAAATGTCAGCAGGACATACCCAGTATCCATCATCCACAATCAAGCTATCAGATAACCGCAGCAAAAACATTTCAAAGTAAATTACAAAATGTTCTAATATTTTCATAGATCAGAAGCACCAGAGTGGTATTGAATATCTTTTTTTTCAACCAAATGAAGCTCTCTTTTAATTATCAGTTCAAATAGCAAGTACAAAGATATTCCAGAATTGTTGTTTTTAGCAATGTATTTTTTAGGAAGGAATTTGTTTAGCCGTTTAGAGTGTCTTTATCGTTCATTGGAAAAGTTTATACAAAAAATAAATACATAAATAAAAGGATATAAACATTAAAGACCAGATTTCACGGTCACTTTCATTAAAACACTGTGAAATTTTTAAGCCTTGTGCTTAGACAAGCTGCTCTGATGAAGATGAAAAAATCTACGCTGGGGATTGGAGGAGATGCAATCTGTGGGGGAGGGATGCCCTCACTTCCCTTCTTTTTGTGATTTCAAGCACCATAGAGAAGAGGGAAGTGTAGGAAAGATAGGTCAGGGAAGAAGAAGCATTGCTCAGACTTTCTTTGATCTGCTCCAGGTGAAGCTTTTCTGACCCAGGCAGAGCAGATCAAAGAAAGAAACCAGAACACAGAGCACTCGAGTATTTCATGACTGTAGAAAATACTGCCACAAAAGTGCCCCTTCTGTATTTTGAAAATGTGCTCAACTTACATGTAACCTGTCGTGGCACTTCTTACTAAAACCAGATGATCACAAACTATTGATTATTTCATACACCTCTTTCAGGAAGGCATTAGTTCAATACAGTCTCAGAATAAAAAAACCCTACAGAACTGTGCCTGCCATGCAATAAAACCAACAGGAAAAAAATTATAAATCTCACACCTATTCAATTTCTAAAAAGATTTTTGTGTAAAGAAAATCTAATTTCGAATCTTCATTAAGTTAGTGATTAGTAGAAGACTTCCTTTAATCACCAGTAAGCCCTGACATTATCTTAATAATTCAGCCCTTTTTCAAAGGTTGCTAGCTAGCTCTTGTAACCAGCAAATTGGGGTTGCAAGCAAGATGATGTACTGCTGTCTCCTTATACTCACAACACTGAATAGTGTTTAAAATGTACAGTAGTACGACTTGGTAAGGCCTGAATCCCGATATATATCAGTTATTAGATGAATTTATATCTCATATACGTATGTATATGCATGCAAATTATGCTAAGCCACATGCTTCATGCTGCGTAGCCATTATTGGTGGCCCCAGAGGCTGCTAGCGAGTCCTTCTCCCTGGGGCTACATTTCTGTCAGTGGATTTCCACTGGTCTTCATGGACATGGAAAGGGTTTCTCACATTGCTTGCACATTGCTTGTGGGACAGGCTGAACCTCAGGGCCTGTTTCGGGACTTGCTGAATAGCCTCGGCTGTGTAGTTCTGTTGTGCTTCCCATAGTCTGAAGATATTGCAGTCAGAGAGAAGGGTGCCATCTACTGAGGCTGCAGTTCACTTCTTGCTGTGCACACAGTGCTCCCAAAACACTTCTCAGCACTGCACCAAACCGGAAAGCTCATCAGACTGAAGTAAACTCAGGAATTTGATAAAAAATCGTTAAAACAAGCACGTGAGGCTGAGCTGCATTTGTTTGAGATAATGTCTTACTGCTGTGGCCATGTATTAAGTAAATCCAGTAACTTTATGATGAACAGGAATCTGATGCAAAATTGCTTTTGGCATTTATGTTTTAAAATAGCAAAGCTCATGATAAAACCCTGTTATTTTCACTCTTACTGGGTGGGTTGGATTGATCAGCTGCCCTGTAGGTGCTTCAATTGTTAGCTCTGAATTTACTCTGTCTTCTTTTAAGAAGCATGAAATTTCTGTTCATTTGTTAAAATCCAGTTTATGTTGGTTGTAACACACTGAATTATCATTTTACGCCACACTTGGAACTTTAAACTCATTACCCTTAAAATATATTACAGAACTATTTCTGCTAATACTTATCCAATACAAAATCCATCACCGTGAAACTTTTTGTAATGAGGGTTACATACATAACTTTGTAATCACAGCATATTTTCCTTGTACAAGAACATTTCTGAAAGTTGTCTTCTAAGTGCTTAGGTCAGTATGTTTGCCTTAAAAGCCAGATCTGTATTTTGCAGAACAGACTTGTTTCATTATCTATTGGTGTCTGTCTTCTTTAATGAGAAAAGGACACTAAAGACACTGGAGTGAAAGAACGAATACCTTTGTATGCGGCTGTGAGTAAATCACAGGCTGTGTGCAAGCCCAGCACATGCTTTCTGTTCATAATCCACAAGGGAGTGTACTAATCATGCATTTTTACTGCAGCTCCATGTATCCAAACATTTGACCAGGTAAAATTATTGGAGATGTCAGGGAAAAAGATATATTTGCTGTTCTTACTTTCACCTCATCTTAGAACATAAAACCCTGTAAATAAAAGCTAATCTTGACAAATCATCCACAAAAAGTCAAAATCAACTTGTCAAAGTAATAAACAGTCCAATACAGCTGACAGATTCCTTTGTTACAAAATAATATACACATATGTCAGCTGTAAAAAAAAGGCTGAGACCTTACTGTACTGCTTTTGAAAAAAACAAGTTTGTAAAGTTCTTGTTCTAGAGATTCTACGCAACTGGGCTACTGTGAAGTTCAAAAGAAATATTTAATGTATTTTTTCCTTAAACAATTTCATCAGCCCAGTAATTTATGCCCTCTGATAGATAGCAAAACCAGAGAGGAACACTGGTCCATAGCTGCATGATTTGGGGGGATTTTCTTTTCTTGTACTGAAGATTGACAGTTGAAGTTGGAAATGATTCAAATATACGCTCTTTGTGTCTTTGTCATTCTCATCACAGGTTTATGAAATAAATGCAGATTTCCAAATGCAGATGTAAATTCCATGAATGTGTTTGTTATCAAGAAGTATTTATGGCAGACCAAATTGTTCTCTGATGTTTTTGGACAGATTTTACACTCAGCAGGTTGAGTTAACAGGACTTGTAAATTGTATCTAAAAAGCATTTCTAAACAAAAGTCAGATTTATGCGTGTAAGAAAATACTGAAGAGTTTGACTAACACTGTCAACATTTCTGATGCCAATACAGTCCTCTCCCTCCCTTTCAGTATTTCTGGTAGGATTCTTTTTTTGAGATAGCTTACTCCCTAACCAAATACGTGTGTATTGTTTTAAGCTGCCAAATGAAACAAAGCTGTGTGGCTGTTATTCCAGAGGTTACCTGCTTGTAAAAGTGTGTTTTTTTTTTCCCTGATAGTCCTAGGATATTTCTGCTTCTTTGATGCAGATGTACAGAATTCAAAATATTTCAAGCCAAGCTCATATTTCTGACTAAGGGCCTGGAGAGTACCAATTTAGTTTAGAAGCAACATGGCTTCAGCGTCTCTTTGTGTTTTATATTGTCACCTATGCTTTGGACAACTGCATGCTCTTCTCTGAAAGAGTTAAGAAAGTTAAAATTAGGTGGATTCTTTATGTTTTCCATGCTTATTTTTGTACTGTTTACAGAATTTCAGAGCTCACCAAGGCCCTGTTGTGAGAGGCACTGGATAGAAACCAAACACCAGGCCATGCACGTTCAAAATATACCTTGTAATGGTTCATACCCTGTTACCACTGCCCACCGTGAAGTCATAAAGACTCACTGCAGACTTAATGCAGTCTTTCTGGACTGCTTCTAGGGTAAGATGTCATGGTGTCATAGTCAAGCTACTACCAAAATAAATTTTTAATGAATTGCATAAAAAGTTGTCAATAATCAGAAAATAATCAAGAAAATTCATTCTGCCCTTGTTTTTCCCAGTTAAATGTGGAAAATATACATGTGAACTTTGTGTCCTATTGCATATATAGAGGGCTATGAATCATGAACTCTGGTATTTTAACTCTGGTTTTGTTTGGCTTTGGGCACAGAATTGAGGCACTCCATACTTAACTTTTTGTATATTTAAGAAAAGGGAGAGATGGCAACAACGTACTTACCCACCTCCCCTTTTAAGGGATGATCAGTTAATGTCGTTGCAACACTTTGAAGATAGGCTTTCCAGAGCTTAAATATGATTAGACGTTTATACAGATAATAAAACATCCATACTTACCTAGGATAAGATACAGAAGATTTTAAATACTAAGCTTCCTGGCATAACTAACTGCTTGAGATTATGAGGGAAACTTTTCCTGCAGGCGGGTTATTACTCAGGGTATTACAGTGGGTTGTTATGG
This sequence comes from Lagopus leucura, assembly GCF_019238085.1. Taxonomy (NCBI): domain Eukaryota; kingdom Metazoa; phylum Chordata; class Aves; order Galliformes; family Phasianidae; genus Lagopus; species Lagopus leucura. Next base: position 23,481,231 of record NW_024962264.1, read on the forward strand.
GTTATCATGCATTTTCCTTTGAAGCATCACACTCTGCTTGCTGGAGTAGAATATGAAGTTAAAAAACTGATGGTCTCACTGAGAATGGCAGATACTCATCTCTGATGGTCCTATATCCTGCATGCCAGGTGAAGAGAAGCCCTCCTGCTTCCCCATGTTCTAGTAGTACTCAGAACATGCCTGCCTATAGCTACAGCAGGGTAAGATGTGTCCCACCCTGTCCAGCACCTTAGGCATTCCTGTATTTTGTATTTATTATAGGAAATTTTCAAGCTTGATGTTGACATCAGTGGACATCATTCAAATACGAAGAATCTTACTAATTAAAAGCTGTTCAAGTACTCTGGGTCCCTTTGACAGAGCTTGAATAGAGGGTGATTAAATCTACAACTAATTGTGCTGACAGATTTGGGATTGGATTGTCTCCAGTGCCAGTGCCAGAACTGAGTATCCTCCTTGATACACTCAAACAACATCTCGCCCGCTCATTTCTGGAGCTGGAGTAGGGGGAAGCAAACCTGCAGCAGATTGGTAGACAGGACCTTGGACTACCCTTTGTGACCCAGCACTGTGCCTGTGAGCTGGTCACTTGTCATCCTGGTGCTGGACTGGGAGGTGCAGAACCTGTTCCAAAGTGTTCTGCCAAGATGTACTGAAACAGTAGAACTGCTGCCAGGATAAAGTCCTCTGTTGGAATATTTCTAATAAAAGAAAAAATAAAGCACTAGATATTGACTTACATCTAACAAATAAGAACTTTCCTCATGGAAAAAAATGCAGTTTGCTCCTTTGCCCTTGTATTTTTAAATGTACACAACAGTATGCAGTGTGTGTGTGATATGTATGCATGTGTTTGGGTAATAACTAGCTTAAATTCAGGCATGATTATTTTTTTGAACTTGCTTACTGGACAGCATGTCTCATTTAATTTCTATTCAGCACACAGTTTATATTTTACAGCCTTATTATATTCTCTGAGTTCATTGGATATTTCTTCTTTGTCACTGTTTTTTTCCTATTGTTACATAGTTTTTGTTATATAAAAAGAGAAGTACACACACAGAGCAAAATAATAGCTTATGAGAAATCTTAAAACTCTTTCACTATCCTGAACAGCAACAAGAGATTTACGTGTACAAGCAGGGAACTGTGGGTAGGGAGGCAGGATGCAAGCATACGACAGCAGTGAAATTACACAGATAAATTTTTTGGTTCTTTTATCTAGTAAACATCCTAATGATCAACATCAAAGGCTAGAGAGAGAAGTCGTTTTTCTCTCTTGTGCCAGACTGAGAAAGAGTGGGCTCTTTTACATCTCATATGGGAGATATGAGGAGCCTTTGAATGGATCATTGCTTTTTATGAGTAGTAATGAGGTGAGAAGTATTCTAGTGTGTGGCACAGGCCTTCATTAAAAGCGTGAAGCAGAATGGCTTATGGTTAAAAGGAGTAATTTGTTCTAACATACTTGCTAAATTGTGCTGTAACCATGCCAGGTCACTGGACTACATTTTCCATAGGATTCCCGAATGCATTTGTGTGCAATTACTCTGCCTGCAGAGAGTTCAGGGATTTTTCCAAAGGCTTGTGCTAACTAGTTGACAACACTCATTCCTCTACTGGAAACTTCTCTAAATGCTGTATTTTAAGAGGTGTGGAAGAGCCCTGATTCTGTTGCTTGAGCCGGTATTTCCTCAAAAGAACCAGCAACACAATATAAAATCAATGTAACTGCTCTGAATGAAGATCTTCCTAGCATGACAAAAATAGCAGGAAAACCATCCACACTGCTGCCTCCCCAGGGCTGCCAGGATATTGACTCCACATAAACCAAGAGCAACTTGTTGTATATTGTTCTCTTTTACGGTAGCATGTTTGAGCCTCCCGAGCCCCTGATAACTCTGATCAACTGCTGCTGCTCACATTATTGTCAGTGGTCAACTGTGACAGGTGTCACTTTGGGAAATCAGCAACTTGCACCCTATGCTGCCGAGAAACATGATAATTAAGCAACACCACAGATAACACTGTGCACAAATGCTTTTCCAAGTTCTCATTCCTCTCATACCTTAGGAGAGGAAACTTGAATTACATGTGTGGCACAAAATTCTGCTCGGATAACTTTCTGAAGCAGAAAAAAAGGTATGGTCCCTGGAAACGACATTTGTGAACTGTGAAGTACTGGAATAAATTATACTGGCAAAAGAAGTTTTTCCAGTGAACGTTATATGCACAATGGGAGTCCTTTTGTCAGCAAGACACTCTTAGCATCTAGATCTGACCTTTAGGCATTAAAAACATGCAATCTGCTCAGGATTATGCGTCAAGGCAGTGGCAGAATAAGGAAGAGAATGCAGACTACAGTCTTTCCTCTGCTGCACTCGCTGCACCGTGCTGCCTCCCAGCTCTGTAAACATGTTTCTGTTCCCAGCACTGAAAGAGAAATAGCCTTAATCCCTTTCACGCATAGCAATGGCCGGTCTGAATCTTCAACTTCATCCAGCGTAGAGGTAACAGCTCACCGGGGGATTTTCGGTGGAGCTTCTTTAAAAGGAAGCGCTAATTCATCTACATGAAAAAAGAAAAAAGAAAAAAGAAAAAAAAAAAAAAAAGAAAAAAGCAGAACTGGTCAGCTAGAATTTATGACTTTTCAAATAAAAAGAACTAGAGGAAAATCAAAGTGGACAACGTATATATTTTCTGTTCTCTTTTTAGGACTATTTTATAGAAGAAACATCAACAAATCACAATGTTTAAAAGTAATTTTAAAAGCCCAAATCTTACCAAAATGTTTTAATTAAACCAAGCTTTCATTTGGAAGGCACACTGATGAAAATTTATGAGATTCCAACTTTCTGGCCTGAGTCAGAGCAGGAAAATGTTTGAGATCTCAGAACCATTTCATTCCTAGCTTTGAACTAAGGGAAGGAAGACTGTGTGTACATTCATGTGTGTGTGTGCGTGTGTGTTTGGCAGCAATTAAAATATGAGAACTGAGCTTAGAGCCATATGCTTCCTCAGAAACTGATAAAAGTTGCATGTGTATAACTGATGGAGAAATTGTCCTATAATTTTAAGTCAGCTGAGTTAAGCACAGTGGTTTCTTTAAATAAGATATTTCTTCCTGTACAAATCATGACAGACTAGACCACTTTAACCTATGGAGATTAATGAAAAAGTAAAGAATATTGAGAGGAACACATGAAAGTTAGTCTGCTTACTGTTCATCTTCTGAGCGTCAGTCACTCAAAAAACTGAGAAATAGATGAATGAATTTCTCCACATATGCAGAATATATGTTTTGTGTTCATCAGTAATTGCTAGGGTCATTCCTCATAACTGTATTCACAAAGATTTGTTTTAAGATGCTAATGAGAATTAGTTTATTTCAATGCTGTGAAAAAAAAGTAGAATGAAGCAGAGCACAGCCTGCTTCACTTAGACACACACAAAAAGTGTGTGTATACATATGTGTATGTGTATTTATGTATAGTGAATGTGTGCTACTACATACTACATATAAACACAGCACAAGCAAAAATTGTGAACAAGCAAAAAATATGATGTCTTTCTCGTATAGGTTAGAAAGTTTTTCTTAGTTTTTCAATCAGAGAGACTGCAACAGGGCAAAGATTGGGTACTGTGTCTGCAGACATCTGGAAATTATAAGGCAATTGAACATATTCTCTCCCTAAGCACGAGTGAAGAAATTCATGCAAACTGATCCAGGCTTTTACTAACAACTGGGTGAACCCAGGTTGTCATGAAGGTTTCAAAGGCTGCCTCCTACAAGTATCTGCTACTTGTTTATTGAGATGATCTGAATGTCTGGCATTGCAAGAGCTGCCTGGGATGCATAACAAGATAAACATGCCTTCACACCAGATTAATTGGGAAGCCTATATTTATATACTCTGATAATACTATTATGATATTAATAGAAATTGTCAGCTGCCGTGTGTTATGAATCAGAACTTTTAAAACACATACTGAACTGACGGCCCCTATGGTTATAAACAGTGTTTGAAATGAGCTTTCTGTTTTTTTAATGATGCCTTGAATTTAGGTCTACCGTGCCACCTTTGCTTTTAATCTGACTGCCTTACAAACAACATAGAGCCTATACTGCAACTACTATTAAATATAATATTTCTTCCCCTTTCTCCTACCTTAAGTGCTCAAATGCATATTAGCTTTGAAACCATTTGTCTGAAATAGTTTGTTCCGTGAATAATTGCTTAATTGCTAATAGCTTAAAAAGAGGAGAAAATAAAGCTGAGTAAATAAAATCTTGAGGCTGTTTGGAAAAGAAGCAAATGCTACACTCCATAGCTACCAGCAGGCAGGATCCTGATCACAGTTTGAAGCAATGGAGCTAAATTTATCCATGAAGATACCAAAATCTACAGGTGATTGTCACAATCCTGCCCAAATGTCTCAGACTATTCAAAATATTTTTGTTTCACAAATTCTAAGGTTTTAAAATTTATGAAGGACTTTCAGATTCTGATAAAAGGACTATAATTATTGATGTTAATGCCCTCTCTATTAATAATTACTAAAAAAGCAGGAATGCAAGCATTATGAGAGTCAGTCTTCCTCTGTGCCTCAGTTTCTCTCTGTAGTGTGTGTACAGATCTCAGTTCTCTGTGACTGAGTTTCACAGAGTTCGAAGTACTTGATAGTGGTCAAATTCCTTAATAACAGACAGTCTGAAGAAGGTAGGGCTCTCTATATTCAGCTGCGTCACACAAAATTGCAGTCAGTGACCTCAAACCCCTCTCAATTAATTTTGAGTTAAATTATCATCTAATATTTCTCTACATATTTCTTGCTTCATGGTACTCATCAGTAATGATGAAAAAAAACAAGAAAAGCAGTTTCAGAAGGGATACGTATTTACAGAGTCTAGTTTCTTCGTTGTGTCAATGTCCCTTTATCCAGATCTGCTTGTAGAGCATCACATAAAAAAGGAGCTTATATGTCCACTGTGTATTTTTTCAGACTGTTCCTTTACAACATAAATCCCGCTGCTTTCTCATATCATGAGTCCTACATGTGAGCCTGCAACAATCTAGCTTACAGGAAGAAATTGTAGGAGGCAGGTGTATCAATCCTCTTTATCCCTCTAATTTTGTATGGGACTGGATTTACAGCTTAAGCTATTTTTTGGCCCGTACAACCTTCCGAAGAAAGTGACTACATTCTTAAAGGTGACATACTTCTGCTGACAGTTGTATTTATTTGCCTGCTTTTCATGCTTCTTGCCCTCAGGCAAGGCTCCAGGTCTGCTTTTTGGGCTTTGGGCCTTAGTGCTGTGTCATTACTCCTGCATGGGGCCACAGTCTTGTTTCCCATTCATGTCCACACACTGCCAGAATCTTTTATTTAGTCACTCAGAGTTTCCTTGCCTTCACAAAGTCTTAAGTATGTGATGAAATGTCCAGTTTGCCAGAACAGCTCTATAGCCAACTTAGTAGATTCATTTTGAATGAGAAGCTTAACATCTTGTCCTCATCCTTATTCCAGGCAAATCTCATCCAAGTTAAGAGTATTGCGAGTATGACGCTATGGGTACTCCAGCAATTCCCTACTTTTGGCTGTTGTCCATCTGCAAACCTTAATGACCTACTGAGAAAGCAGAAAGACAGAATAAAAAGAAAACAATAAGAATTAGCACACTGTGGTTTCTATCACAAATAGGTGATCTTGGTACTAAATTTTTATGTGTTTTTGGAAGCTTTATATCTTGCTTGGAATGCAGAATTTTCTTATATCACTTATGGAAGAGCTGAAAGTTTATCCCACAGAATGGCATGTTTCTTTAATAAGTGAAGGATAAAGTCTAAGCCTATTGCTGAGTACCCAGCGATGCCAGCAGCTGGGTTTGCACAGCTGATGGAAGGCAGCAATCTACCTCTCCAGCTGAGACTCCTCAGCTGTTCCTAGTGGAAGCTACAGGTCAGTACCACTGCTTGTCTTCTATACTTACAGATTTGGCCAAATCCAATAAGACTCTCAGACTTCTCCTTTAGATCCTGCTGGAATTTTGCCCTTTATTCCTTTACTTACAATCCCCAGAATGTGGAATGCAATGAGAAAAATAAGTTATGCTGTTAACTGCAAGTATGAAATGGAAACGTAGCTACAAAATATGGAAACATTTCCAAAGGAATAATTTTCCAAAGCTATTGTCCAGTTAACAAATACATGAAAAATGTGACAGTCAATGAAAGGAAAAATTACTGCCATTTCTTTTTTTGTAGGTCTTTTGTAACATTTTATACCACTCTGCTAGGCTGACCTAGAGCACAGCCACATAAACAGTTGCAACTGGCACAACTGGGGTGGCAATAAGTTGGAGCTGAGATTAAGAGAGTAAGTGGATGAAACAAAAAATAAGTGTTTCTTTTCTCATTTTGCTGCCAAGCAAATTATAACGTGGTAACAGACCTATGCTTTGTGAAGGTTTGTGTTTATGTCTCAGGTTTAAGCACATCTCAAAACTCTGTGCAGGCAGAAAAGGGAACCGAAGATTTCCTTTTGGTAGCAATGGTTGTACTAACCATACCTGGTAGCGGCAAAGGGGAGTAGGGATATAAGGCAGAACAGTGAAGTATATGAAATATCCTGTAAAATCTACTGGAAGTAAAATATATGAGCCACAGGGTGCTTAAATTATGCTATTCTGGTGTTTGCTAACATTTTTCTTATAAAATGCTTAAAGAAAACCTTATTTTTATAAAAATGACAAACAGTTAAGCCTGACCCTTCATCCCTAAGCTCTCACTTGTGCTGTTGAGATCCAGCACATACGGTACAGTATGTCACAACCAGCTGCTAATTGGGTTCCCTGCAAAAATGGCTATTGAGGTCAGTTGCATCAAATAAGGAGAGCTTGATCTTGAAATCCAAAGGATCCACGCCCTTCTGCTGCTTGCTTACAGGCAAATCCCTTTGCTACTAATGAGTGTAAAATGGATTTATCCAGAAAGAATAGGCTTTTAGCTAGTTTTGTGATCACGAATAATGCTTCTAATACTGTTCACTTGCATTTGGAGCTGCACATCAGGAAGTGTAATGCTCATTCCCCAAGTACTTTGAAACAGAAGTATATTGTATATCTGCTTTGGATTATACAACATAATTAATTTTCATCTTTTTGTTTCTGTCCTCGACTTTTTTTCATTATGCCTAAATAAAAATGAACCATAGAATTAGAAAGCTAGAAATTATCATATTTTCGAGTGTATTAGAATATTAGAAGTCCCAGCTTTTCTGTAATGTGAGAACATATTTCAAATGCTACTTTTCTGATCTTGTTGATTCTGACATATATTAACATGTCTATTTCTAGCACAAGTTGAATGGGTGTGAAGCAAAACAAGAGAATTCATCAGCACTGTCTAATAACAAAAGTCTGCTAATCTACATGCTATCTTGACAGTGGCCATATAGCATACTCGTTTTTGAGGCTGTTGTTTTGTGAACATCCTACCAGCAGAGCAAGAATCTCTAATACATCTTGAGTATGACTACCAAAGTCAACAGAAAATCTCCTATTGTCTATAGTCATAGGCTGTGTAAACATTTGTGAATACCTCACTTAGCCTGAAGCCTTATGGAACTGTTGCTGATTAAGGAGTCTCTTTACTTAGCATTTGTCTTTCACATTTATTTTTAAAAGTATTTCCGTAACAGGCCAATGTGACTGAAGTTTCCTGACCCTCTGCCAATCACAATATAACCTTCAAAGGGAAGAGATAACCTCCCACTAAAGTAAGCAACAAAGAAATGTTCTTTAGAAGAAAATCCAGTAAAATTCAAGTAGGGAGTGCAAAACTGGACCTGTATTTGAAAGCCAAATACTGAGATTAATTTAACTCTTTAACCGGTAGTGAAGGGACTGAATTAAATCAGAGTTCCCTCTACCCAACCATGCTGCAGGGAGTAATAGCAGGGTGAGATAAGACCTTCTGAAGCAGGCTCTTTGAAAGGCAGTTAGAAGCAAGGATCTTTCAGCTAGGACTGCTTGATGATTATCAAGTGGGAAGAGGTGAGATAAGCAGATCTTAGATTCCTGTTTTCATTAGATCTGAGTGATGGTGAGATTTTGGTCCCTAGAGGTGTTCTGATATACTGATGTTGTTTTCATCCTAAGTCTCAAGAAACTTTGAAATATCACATTTTGTGGGATTTTTCATGATTTCAAAATTATGGATCATTTTGTCCATGTCTGTTTATAACTCTGCATTGCTGCACGAGCATGATAATCCCCATTCCTTGTGCCCAAATTTTTTTTTGTTTCCAGTTTTTTTCTGGCTACATTATGTTTCTTTTCAGGAGCTGGATGAATCATATCTCATCCAAAGGAATGATGCCAGACAATGACAGGAAGTGCTACTTGTTCCAACAGCACCCATGAAAGTGATGTTTCTCCATTTATACCTCCCAGATATAAATGATAACTTCTCAATTACATTAAGAGGCCAAAATAGCACTCTGTAGAAGAAAATTCAGTTGTTGGAAAATGAAAATAATCCAGATATTTATTTATTTAGTTAGTTAGTTAGTTATTGCTTCATATATTTCACAGAAAGAGCTATTTCCACTGAGCACAGCCTCATACCTCTGTGTCTATTGGCTATATTTATTGACAAGTGATGTTTAACTGGAAATAACCAAGGTTATTAATTGTAGCAAAGAGTGTTACCAAACCATCACTAGATGCCTTGTCTATTTTCAGCATTTACTTTTACTCTTCTTGGGGGAGAGGGGGAAGAGGGGGGTGAAAGTCTTTCATACTGCTTCCTACAAATGCTCCTTTTTTGTCTGAAAGTATAAAATCTGTCTTTGCTTCATAGTGGTCAAAGCACTTTCATTTTTTTTCCCTTTGTTTTGTTGTTTAAATTCTGAAGGGAGGTAACTAAGAATCAGGCTGTGGCCAGCCCTTGCACAAAGCAGAGGCAGGGGCAACTTCTTAGCATTAGAGTAACCTACAGGAGCATGTGTATTCATGCAGAATATATATCAGAAGATATTGCTCACTCCCTCAATATCTTCTCCGAATTAAGAAGGAATAATTAGTCATGCCTGTAAAATGCCACAAGAAAGCACTGTTTTTTAACTAGTGTCATCCTTGATTTACGAATGTGAAACCAAAGATACAAGGAAGCAACAGAACCTCTACTGCTGTTCTTGCCAATATTTGGTCTAGGTTTGCAAGTAAATTCTGCATTTCATCTTATAAATCAAGTGACATTTTATTTGTGCAGGTCTGATGCTTTCCTGAAGTCTAGAGGAGGAAAAATGGTGACAGATTGTAATAAATGATAGTTCAGAACTTAGCTAATTGTGATCACACAATCATTATCTGAATAATTATTTTTTCACTTGAAGTTACTTGCCTTTTATCTTGGACACCAAAACTGCTAATTAACTTACTTGTTTAAAAAACTTCTACAAATGAATTGATGTACATTTACCAACTTTGGGCTGAGAAACTTGTCTCATCCTTCAACAGAATTAAACAAGGCAGATTTAACCTGAGGCAACAAGTACAGTGTTATTACAACTACTTAAACATTGTCCGTGAGTTTCTCTCCCAGCTTTCACGAAGGCCACTTAAAGTTCTGCTTTGGTATGAAAAGCCTAGGAATATGGAAGGGGAGAAGAGGAAGGAATCCCAGCTTGTATCTTTAAAGCTCTGGAATGGTGTAAACTATTACAGTGGTTTCACATTTTCACGGGATCAAGGCAACAACAGTAAGCTCATAAAACAGATACCACTAATTATGCAGAGGAGAAGTCATAAAGTCACTGGTGGAAGCATGTTTTATATTCATGAACACATCATTAAAACTTTAAGACGCACTATCAAATTCTACGTTTTAATACTACACCCAACTGCATTAAACCCTCCCAACAAGAAAATCAGATTGTTTAATGATGGTGTTTGTCACACAGGTTTTATGTGTCTGCTGTTGAAGCAGATGTGGACTTTTCTGTTGCAGGACAGCTTTTATCACTGGACAATTAAAAATAATTTTTATGCAAACAGCTTATAGAAAAAATAAATACCACAAAAAGGAAAGGAAATTACCAAAATCTTACAAATGTTTACTTGTAGAAATATTTAAAATTACCTAATCATATAAAAATGTTTTTATAGCATTGTCAATTTGATTTTACTTCTCCTGTATTTTCCTTTTAATTAAAAAGTTGTTTTAAAGTAAAAGGGTAGGAATTCCAGCAGGCTAGAGGCCAGCATGAAAATGGTAGGTATTTTAAAGGAATCTTTAAACATGGGTTACCCATTTAAATAAAGGGAAAATCTGATAGTAGATATTTCAGGCTCTGCTGCATCTCTTGGAATACCTGGCAGTGTCCTGAGTGACTTTTCTTGTGACTACAGTCACAAGGAGGCCACTGTGAGAAAGGGGAAGATAAATTTTATGGAGCCAAATCCTTTGGTATGGGAAAAGGTGCAGCAGGTGGTAGATGAATGGGCTCTTGTCGAGACAAGGACAGCACTGGTGACCCTTTCAAAGCTGATTCTTATAGCCTACAAGAAAGACTCCTGGGTTTGGACAGGCAGATGCAAATAGCTGTGAAGTCACACATTTGCACGTTATGTCCCTCCCAAACCTCTGGTATGGACATCTCCTGTTGCTCTATTCCCATTCTATTCGGTGAGTGTACTGCTGCTGACATTTGGGACTGCTAGAAATGTCCCCCTCCAGAAAGGGTGAGCACAGTCAAGCAAATCAAGTCATTCTTAATAACTAGTGTCTGTAGCTAAAATTGCAAGTTATTAATTCTACATATAAAATTCATGTTTTTAACATACACTAACTGCATTTTGTGAAAACATCAAAAGAATGAAACAGGTCTATGTCAAGTTAATTGTTATATGTTGCCCAGGTATCAGCTCATACCATAGTTAAACATTTATCTGACAAACAGTCAAGTGGGAGTTTCAATTATTAACATAAAATTGTTGCCATGAATTCAGTTAGAAGTCGGCGGAGACTTCTGCATTACAAAAAAAAAAAAAAAAAAAAAAAAAAAAAAAAAAAAAAAAAAAAAAAAGTCAATGGCTCAGTAAGGCCTAATATTAGTTCTTTTCTAAACCTTTCTTTCTCCAGAACCAATATTTGGCCTACACTATCTGCCAGCATCATTTTAATGAGAAGCACACTTCTAAAACCTCTCACAGCTCTCAAAATTTAGGAGTAAATATTTTTAAATTAAAACCGTATGCTAAGCAGTGCAGATTTGCTGGTGCAGATGTTATTTTTGGCTCATTTTCTTTAACTGATTCGTAACCATTATACTTGGGCCTATGTTTCTAGTTTTATTATTATTATGAATTCTACAGATAAAGCAAAATATGTTAATAGAATTAATAACTCAAGGTGTTTTAGACAGTTTTTTATTTAGCAGTGAAATCACCAATAAAATTCTGTGAATGAGGTGTATCCCCAGGACACTATCAATGGGGAAAGGGAGGGAAAAAAATAGAGAATATGGAGATAAATATGACCTATGTTCTTGTTCCACTGTCTATATATATATATATGTACATATAGTCAAATTTTAAGTTCTCCTGCACATCTGCACATGCAATCCTTTGGCAATTGTTTCTTTTCTTTCTTTTCTTCCTTTTTTTTTTTTTTTTTTTTTTTTTTTTTTTTTTACAGTTGGTTGTTTTTTTCATCAGTAGTGCTTTGGGGCTCCCACAGCCATTTCAACACTTGGGGATTTGTTACAACGTCTATTTCTGCTGACTACATGTGTCTGCTGTCATTCTCCTCTGCGAGACACCGGAATCTCTGATGGAAGACACAGTCTTCTACACTCTGCTAAGTCTTAATTAATTTTTAGTCAGAGTTAATTCTCTGGTTGTGAATGGTCCTGTTGTTTGCCAAATTATTATATTACCCAATGATTTATTATAGAATGGATCATGATTTTTTAAAATCTAATTAACCTTCTTTCAAATGCTGGGGTTGGGCTAGTATATCTTTGGGATCTTGAAACCTCATTATTTCCAGAGATCATGGTGTTCCTTTTCATCAAACATGGAAAAATACGAACACAATCATCGAGTTTCAAAATTAAGGAGCTACTCAGGTTAGCATTCTGAGTGGACAATACAGTGACATAAAGTTTAAAGAAAAGAGATGCTGTCCATTTCATTTGCAATAGCCTGTTAAGATTTTTTTTTAAGCAAGCAAGGAAATGTGAAATTTGAGGATGAGAAGTCCCAAAGGCATGAAGACAAAATAATAGTCTAACATCAATTAATGATGCATGAGCTTACACAGGGAGTGTGAATATAGGTATAAAAAATAGGCTGTATGTACTAAACATCTACTGTCTAACATGTAGGCCCAAAACAAGTACACATTAAATGAAGATTTTTTTTACAGGATCAGGTCTTTTGACAGAATTGTGTAGGCAGAGCTCCAAGTTTTATGCCACTAAGTGTTTTTGTTTAAGTTGTTGTTCTTTTTCATCAGTTACATTTTAGACCTATATAAGATACTGTTTTGTCCTTGATGCTGCAACTGCCACTTCATAGTTTTCAAAATTACTTTTATTACTAGCAAGCTAAAAGGTAGGAAAACTAAGTTGTTCCAGGACTCTTACATCTTCTGAAATGTTTTTCCCAAAACTGTGGATGTTTTGCAAAGTGTCACATTTTTTGAAAAGAAACAAACCCCAAACCTGCAGGTTATTCATTTTTATTGTCCTCTGGAACAAAACAGGAACATGCAAGAGGTGGAAAATGTCAAAACCAACTTTTCACCGCTTTGTTAAAAAGAAGTCCTGATATATTTGTAAGAAAAGATTCAAGAAAAAAGAAAAATCTTTGGAATGTCATGTTCACAGGCTGTCATTCCACAACCACAAGGATTCATATATAAAACAGATAAGAAAATTCTCTTTAGCCAATCTAATAATGACCCCCTGCTATGAAGACTGCAAAGTCATTCAGCAGCTAAATTTAGGCATAATTTATAAGGCAAACTTCATTGCATAATTTTTATTGTTTATCAAACTAAGCTGAACTCTGTGGTTCATTTTAATTGCTACCTTCATCTGTTTTAACGCTGGTCAAGGATTAGGTTGGCTTGGAGAATGATTCAACCTTTCCTTGGTATTCTGATCCCACCAAAACATTTAGCTGTCAAATTGCTAGTTAGAGATTTCGGAGAAGACTGCTAAAACATGTGTTTTGATGCTATATTGACCATTGAATTATCCATACCATACTACCTAACTCTATAATAAGCTTAAAGCTGCTTTGAAAAGCAATGTGAGAATTAGTAAGCAACTAATACGTTTTATTGTTCTACTGTTTTTTTTGTTACAGAATGCAAACCCAGGCTGAAAAATGAGCCAAGTTAAAAAAGAAAATATGATGGAGTAAGATTAATTTTTATGTTTGTAGGGAGAAAAGATTTGAAGTTAATATGGATAACTGAAAATTTCATATAAAAACTTTTCTATGGAAAAACAGTTTATGATTTCAACTTTTCATGAAAATGCCCCTAAACAAAACATTCTCAGCCAAAACTTTGTCTGGTTTTGGTTATTTGGGAGGGAGGAGGTTGAGAAAGAATTAAAATTTTACAATATGGGTCTAAAAGAGCTCTTCTGCAGTTGGTTATGTATATTTAAGACATATCTCCCTCCTGGCATGATTTGCAACACAATAATGGAGCAATGTTGAGAAACTAACTCTATTTCTCTCTATTTAAATTCCCAGAATTGTCAATCTGGCATCTCTCACAGTAAAACATTTACATAATTTTTAAATTACAGACAATTACATAAAACCCTTCTCCATCAAAGGACCAATTTTCTTCCCCACCCTCCCCCTGAAGTCAACAGTAAAGCATCCTTTCTCATCAGTGGAAACAAAGTGTTTGGTGGTTATACTCATGAAATAGCACAGTATGATTAAAATCATTATATTTTTGCTTTGCCCAATACTATGGTATGTGAGAAAGCATGTCAGTAATGAAGATGCTATGGACAGTAGCTATGAAGTCTTTGACAGTATGCATTGCTCGTATAGAGCAAATACAGTGACTAGTAAGAAAGAAAGAAGTTAAGAAATAAACAGGTAATGCTGGATTTTTGGGTTTGTAGAACTGGCAACTCAGACAGGAATAAAAAAAAAGGTTTAGCAGGAAAATTACCGATAGGCTTTATGTTTGTTTGTTTGTTTTGTTTTATTTTGGAGTGTGTGTGTATAAGTTAAATGAGTGTAAACAGTAATTGTCAGCCAAAGAAACATGATTTCCCTAGCGTCCTCTCTTTCTTGCCATCAGCCCTTCAGCTACATGAGAATTGCACTCTTTACAACAGCTAGCATGAAACAACAAAGGATTCCTCTTATCTGTCACTGGTACCATGGATTTTTTTACAAAATTGTAGACAGATGGATGCAAATATGAATGACTTACTACTCACTTTCTTGTAAACTGCAGTGTAAGCATGTGCATGTTCGTGTATACATAATGTTGATGTATACATTCACATACACACACACATTGTAACTGGTGTTTGGCATATAATTTTGGGACAAACACATGAGAGAGAAGATTTGATTATTTTTTTCTACATTTTCTGTATTGATTCACAAATGTGTCTAGTTATAAAAAGCTGACTCTAAATGTTTGTTTTTTTTTTTTTGCTATAGCAGCTGTTCATATGAAAAGAAAAACAAACAAACCCGAAAACTTTTCTTTGATTTTACTGCAGGATGCATTCTCAGTTACTCTCCTTGTGATGAATAAATAATGCCCTCAGTGCGGTGTAGCAGTGGGTCTTGCCCCTTTTTGTAGTTAACCAGCAAAAAAGACTGCATCTGCTTATTCTCAGACATTAATGCAGCTAAAGGAATAAGACATCAGAGGCCTGTGAATAAGAAGGTCTTTTTACATTTACAAAGCATTCGCTCCTGAATCCACCTCATCCAGATTGGGGAAAGTGCTTTTGGCACCAAGTCACCCTTCAGGGAAATACTGATAATGATCACTAAAGACATACTATGGGCTCCTGCCTCGCTCACTTCAAAGACCTTCTCTCTTAATCAACATTAAATCATCATTTTGCTTTGGATATAGGGACAGCTGTACACAATCTATTTGTTTTAAAACAGATTAGGAATGGTTTTTCTGCCAGAGTATAAGCTGCATGATAAATGTACTTTAAAGATATAACAAGGAAAAACATTGCTCCTTTGCTTAGCTAGATCCTGATACTAGCTGAGAACATGAGGCATTTAACTGGGATTGGATCCTTACTTAGATGTTCAGCAACGTCCAAGTGTACTCAGGAAATATAGTAATTTAGAAATATATAATGTATCTATTGGTCTTATTTATGCATTCTGTTGAGTTGCTCATGGACAGCAATTGTAATGGTAATAGTAAGTCATAAAGCATCTTCTAGATCTTCCTCTTTTTATTTCTTTATTTATATATTTATTTATTGCCCTATTTTGTCCATGACAGTCTCACAAATGGTAAGGTGACAACAAAGGCCTTTTATTACCCAGTTAAATACTGATAGTCTGATAGCAGCTAAGTAATTAAGTGAAAGATCCTAGATATAAGGCTACACCCCTCATCTAGATTCACACAAGAGACATTTTACACAGCTGCTAGGCATCTCTCTAAAGACAATGCAATGTAAGTGTAAGAAACATACTGACATTCAGGATTTAAAAGAATAGCCAAGAAACAAGGTGTATTTCCAGAACAGAACAGAATGTTTTGTAAATTAGTGGCTCTAGAAAAAGGTGTGGGAATCAAAATGAGTATACAAATCAGTATTAGTCCTGTAAAAATTTGTGGTGAATTGAGCTACTCATCTTTTGTGTGAGCAGAGAGAATGGTGGAACTGGGATACTGTAACCAGCCCTGTTGATGTTTGCTTTTTATAGTGCTATACTGAAAAATGAAAGTGAACATGAGAGAGTGAGCAAATGAGAGTAAACATAATATTACAAAGCAAACATTTCGCAAAAAGAAACTTAAAATGTTCTATCTGTATTGCTCCCCAAAAAAACTTAAAAAAGATTGATAGGCAACCTGATTATGTGATGCAATTTCCTTCATGGAGAGAAACTGATGTTTGTAATCTTTCACATATTACAGAAATACAATAATAATTTCAGGAACTGGAAGCTAAAGAAAGACAAATTCAAATATGAAATGAGTTCCAACTTCTAATAACAAGAAAGACAACCAGAAAACGTTTATCAAATGAAGCCATCTTTTCTGTGCTTGCTCTCTCCTTTGCTGTCCTTTAGCCAAAATCAGCTATCCTTTTGGTGGACTCAAGTTGCCTTAATCTCAGTGGTAGTTCATTCAAAAGGAGCTGGTTGAAATGTTGCACCTTCCTAAATAAGAGTGGTCTGTGTGATCCAACATCCCATCTTGGGCTCAATCTGTCTCTCACGTTCTTGATTGAAATGCAAGTGTCAGTGCACACCTAATATTTTCAGGCAGCTATCTTATTTGTGAGCATGTGACAGATGTGCAAGTGAATTGAAGTGATTGTGAATGGGAACAATGATACCTACGTTATACAGAGAAGGGATTAGGAACTGAATGTCTACAGAGAGTGAACATCTTATCCACGTAGTAAGGCAGTATCATTCATTTCTTAAAAAAAACCAACAAACAAACAAAAACAAGAAGAAGACATAAACAAAACCCAAGCAACCAATATTGTTAAGACCTGTGAAACTAAATTACTAAGAAAGGAAATGCCATGTTTTATGTTTTTATGATAAATCTCAGTTTTGTCTTAACCATCTCATCTTTTTGTAAATATTCATTTCAAAATGAGGAATGTCTGTTACCTGATGGTCTTATGACAAAACTAAGCTATTCCATTGTAAAAGAACTCTAACTTTTTAACATTTATCTCTATTATATATACATAAGCATACTAATTTATGATAATGATAAAACAAGATAGGTTTCCTTGCCAGAAAAGCATGGTTCAGTGTAGCAAGGCAGATCTTAGCACTGATTTTATTCATGTTAAATTTAGTTTTATGATGGTTATTTAGTATATGAGAAATGCAGCTTAACTTCTTTGTGTAGATGTTATCATAAAAAATATTAGACTTCTGAGAAGTTACTCTTATGCATGGTAATGGAGAAAGAAAAAAGGATGAATAAATAACATTTTAGCTAGCAAACAGTGCAGAGATATAGCTATGTAAAGGGAGGTCAGAATACAAATGGAGTAAAAATCAGGTATATTATTGACAAAAAAAAATAAAATTAAATATTGAGATAAGAGTAATTCTGGTACCACCATAAAGAAAAATTACAGAACATGTGGAAAAATTTTATCTTATCTAGAAAAAGGCTCCACTTAAGAAATGCATGAGTAACATTTTGAGTAAAGGGTGGCCAGTTCCTTATCCTCCCAGAAAACCTATTTCTTGATGGCTGAGAATTCACCAGATGATCTAGTTAAAAAGCAGGATGTAAGGAAGGAAAAGGCATATAAAATGAATGGTACATGTCTGAATAACAACAGAATGCAAATCAAGGCAACATACATTGAAGAAAAAGAGGGAGAGAAGGTTACTGTAGGGGCTTTATCTCTCTCCCCCCACAGGATACAAGCTATTTCCTTTGACTTTTGCAATAGTAATTTCAGAATTCTACTTCTGGCACTATCTGAGCTGCATGTATTTTCAGAACTTGGCAAGAAGACATTTAGAAGATTGAAGTTCTTTTATTTGAGACAGGGAATTCAACTTATTGCGCCGTGACAGTAAATAATGCATTTCTCCACTGAGGTCATCATGGCACAGACAACAGTAAATTTGCCATTTCTTATTTTTTTCTCTGTTTGACTTTGCAGCCTAAATAAATTTCTTCATTGGGTAATTGTCCACATGGAGTCCATTTTTATTATGCTCATGCTCATGGCTAGCTTCAGGCACAAGGAGCACGTACAGTCCAAGAATGGACCACATATGGATAACACATTTCAAAATGTACAGATTCTGAGAGGTAGGTCCTTATTAACATACATTTTACTGTGCAGCGTTGAGAAAATGAAGACTGAGTTCTCTGTCTATTGCCAATGCAAATTGCGGACCAGTCATAATGTGCAGTGGATAGACTTAGTTCTGTCTTCTCATCACATTTTCACTACTGAGTAATTCCACAGCATACTTTAAAACAATAATTCAATAAGATTGAATAATGTTGTCCCTTTATAAAGTACATAAAACTGACTAGAGAGTGAAAAATTAATTTTCCAAAATACATGTCAACATGTTATACTTCTTAGAGATAATTACATACAGCGTTATATAAAAATGCTGAACAGTGTGACCAGCGGTAATGGCAAGGGGAATAGCTATGGCTTTAATTAATGAAGGCAGTTATAGGACGTAGGAATAGCCATACTGGCTTAGATCAAAGCCTCAGTCTGTAATGGTGACCAGTAGCAGATGTTACAGGAATATAAGAAAGAGATGGCAAGTCCTGCTTCTTTTTGTGCAGTCAGGCACTGTAAGTTTATACAGTCAGACTTTCCTGAGGAGGGCCAGATACACAATAAGGCAACAACCAGCTATATCTTTAACTGCTTAATAACAGAAGTCTCCATTTTCCAGAGTCCTGTTTCGTGTTGTGAAAGATCGCATTCTCTTGACAGAAGACGAGAAGTGGCTATATATTGCTAATATTCACTGAGCAGAAGGTATCACCCTCTTTAGGGAAGCTATGGCACGCTGGATGCCAAGAGCAAGCAAAATACCTGAAGCATAAATCTGAGTTCATTCCTCATATCCAGCAAAACCACTGAAATTGCTGGGTGTCTGCCATCTTTCAGTATCAGTATATAAAACTCACAGACTCAATCAGATAAGTGATCCTTATTGAACTGACAAATTATTACTTTGATTTTTAGTTTTATCTGGTATTAAAAGTAAAAGTAAAGTATAATTTGAGAAAAACACAATACTTGAAACATGCATTTTAATTCACTGAGTGGTGCTATTTCTTCTTTGCAAGCGGAGACACCTTTTATAGTTTTACTGGGACATAAGAAATATGTTTCTAGTAATTTATTTATTTCTGGACTCACTTTATCAGTAACTCTAAGTAAACTTATAAGGTAACATTAAAAAAAATGACAGTGTAATTCCACTTTTAAATAGTAGCCAGTGGCTGCCAACATGAAGTACCACTAATCTTTGGAACTCAGTTATATAGCTGTCAGATACAAAGGAAAAGGGAAGAATTGAAATCATGCCTAAGCTGCACCTGCCTTACCAACCCAGTGAAGAGAATCGGAGTCCACAGTTTTGGTCAGTTATGAAAAATCAGTAAAATAAGAAAAAAATGTACTGTTTCTAAAAAAACTTCTGTAGTTGTTAAAAATATTTGATTAAATACTCATTTTAAGGCTATTATTTCCTTCATCATTAAGCTATGCTGGAGTGAATCCAGCGATCTTTACATTTGTATACATTATGTATACAGTAAAGCAAAATGCATCAGATTCGCTTTAGGTGGATATTAGGAAAAGAATAAGAAATGCCTGTTTTTTTTCATCCAAGATGTGTGACTTCCCATCTGTGAATGCTGAAATAAAACAAGGAGAAAATTTCTTTATTCACTCAGTTTTGAAAAACTGAGTATGTGTTCAAATCAAAAGTAGCCAACAGTATGTTCAATTCAAGATTCATAACTCAGTAACTTTAGAAATTTAGGCCCACCTTTGCATTGCAAAGGTGGCAATCTAATCTTGTGCCATCATTTTTTCATTTGAAAATGGCATAGTTACACGATATAAAGTTAAGGAATGGTTTAGTATTTAGTTAGACAGTGAAGGCAGGACCAGAAGTAGAAATTCATCTCCCAGGTATTCGTTTACTTCCTCTTATTTGTATCCTCTGGTGTGAAGAATACAAAATTGTTCTGGTTGTATTGCTTTGTGAATCAAACTAATTATCAACAGCTTAGGTTGATCAACAAACAAACAAACAGAAAAAAAACCCAACCCACAAAACAAACACAACAGCAACAAGAAAGGCGAACAAAAAGCACTAAAGATGTCAAAAATGCTAAGGAGGATTCTCATTTTCTTAATACTTCAAAAAATAAAGCAAGGATTTTTTTATTCAGCAGCACAAAATGTTATACTGAAAATACATAATGGATATAAAATTTATAATGGAAAGGTCAGAACTTCAACTCAGAGTGGCGTCACTTGGTTTCATTGCTATGTTTTAATACTGTCTTTGAGGGAATATCAGATCCTGTGTGGAAGGAGTATAGCAAAGTGAGTTAGTGTTCATTTCTTTCAGCTTACACACTTCCTCAGATGAGAAAGGGTTAAGCATGAATTAGAGATGCATGCAAAAATATATGGGTGAAGTAGGAAAAAAAAAAAAAAAAAAGCTGTTCTAGCTTGAGTCACTCCATCTGTTCCCTTAATTCAGTGGCAGACCTTGACTGGACCCTGGGATCTGCTAGTTCCACACTTCACACAACTTCTTTCTGTAAATTAAGTTGTTGGCCTGTGTTGCTGAGGGTTTAGGAAGGTGAGTGATGACCTTGGTTTGAGTATGTTTGTATAGAAACATGTCACTGCAGGATGATGTCTTTCCTCCAGGGACATAGGGCCCAATACTAACCATTTGTTAAGAAAATACCAAAGCTAAACATATCCAGCGTATTAAAGGATCCTACACCCTTGCCAAGTGTAACTTTCACTCATCTTTGAAACATCAACGTGCACTGTATTTTATAGGTTATTTTTAGCACTTGTCTTTTAAACTGTTTCCCATCTGATGTTAACATCTTGCAACTTTAAAACTAGTATGAGTTATTTTTATTATTGAAATGGGAAATCTCTTTAATATATTGTAGTATAGCAATATGTTTAATATATGCTTTAAAAAGGAGATCTAAAATAGTATTTATGCTCAAGAATGAGGACATCTAATTCCAGAGAAGCCACATCATGCTTTCAAGTTTGATGTTTCTTTATATAGCAAAGATTAAAAATAAAATTTTAAGGAGGTTATAGTTCTCCTTTTTTTTTTTTTTTTTTTTTTTCCCCCATCTTCCTTGTAGTATTTTCTATGCATAGAAACGAGCTGTTCTCTAGGTTTCTGAGTTCTAACATATGTCTGTCAATGTCTGGAGAACTCTTTGAGAAATAGTCTGAGAAATCTTGTTAAATAGCAGAAGTTGTCTTGCTGTAATTATTTTGAAACTGTATGAAATCCTCTTGTTATCCCATGCTGACTCTGTCAGAGCAGTAGCTTTCCTTAGCTTATGATGCCAGCAAGAAAACATGTAAAGATAAATTTGGACTAGAAACAATTATTTTCAGATCAGGTAGTCTTAAAACTGAATCCTCAATTGTGTATTTAGATACCTAATTTTAGGCAACCTGAAACGCTGGCCTTGTTTAATATTTCTATTCAGGATTGATTAATGTACAGTCAGAATATTTTTCCATACAGGCAGCCTATAAATGTTACCTTTCTAAAGTTCAGTCCATACTTACTTGGTGTATCTTCAAATAATTTATCTTCTTTCCCCACACTCTTTAAATATTTCAGCCTATTTTAGGTTATTAAACAGTTGTGAAAATGCTGATTTGGCTCTAGAGCTTTTCCAAAGTATGAGACACAGCTAGTGTGGGAGACAGAACTTTGTTTAAACAGGAGAGAATGAAATCTTAGCACAGTTAAAAGTCAATGGGAGCTCTGCCACTGGCTTCCATGCAGCCCTGATTTAACCCAGTGAGCCAGCTTTGCTCTCAGGTGATGTAAATCAAGCAAGATTGCAGCAAAGATTGTGAGATCACAAAATATGAAACTGGTATTGGAAAGGAAATCAGACTGAAAACTGTTAGAAGAACTGTCATGAACTGGTCAAAGTAAAGTACCTATATTAAAGGATGGTGCATTTCAAAGTTTTCTGTAAAACTGCAAAATTTTCTCTATAACTATGTTTCAGGAAAGACTGTCTACTTCCATGTGGAACTATTTCCAATAGATGCATCATTGAAAGTAAACAATAAAAATACTGTCTGTTTTTGTTTCTTCCACAGAGAAGGGCTACCAAAGTCGCATAAAACTGATCACGAATCATTTCAAAATGTCTCTTTTCTTCCACATGTAAACAATCATTTTTTGTCATACTTGAAGTCTAGAAAATTCCCAAATCCTGCTCACTGTACCATAAACACAAAACTAGCAACACGTTTCAGTTGTTCCTTTCGTGCAACTGTGTACTTAAATTTTTCTCTTCAAAGGATCCTCATAGGAATGGCTTAATGTAAAGAATGTACTCAATCTCTTTAACTGAAAATAGGTTTTATTTACAGCTAGTTTTTTGCTTTTTGGGGAAGCTGTCATTCCATTAGTTTTCACATAGGTCAAAGCAGAAAAAAAATGTACTTGAAGAGAAAAGCAGGAACCAGAGTTCATTTTTCCCAAGAAAAAGCATATATTTTAGTCAGGGCAGGCCTGAAGAGAAGAAAAAAAATGATTGGACAGTCACGTGGAGAAATATTCAAAGTGCTTTCTGGGTGAGAAAACACTTTAAATTTAATAAATTAATAAATTATTAAATAAACAGAATAAAATGTCAAGTGCATTTTGTTTTATTCTGAACATAAAGAAAAGAATAACAAGCCCTTTTAACAGCAGCCAGGACAGCATTCCCAAAATAACTTCAAGAGATGGAAAATGCTGTGTTGTAAGAGGGCTGCAGCTAGATATCTTTCAGTAAAGCTTAAACAATCCACTGGGTATAAACCACCAGCCTTCACCTCCTTCAGACATACAACTCCACTTCATAACAACTAACAGATTTTAACAGAAAGAAAATAAAACCTTTCAAACCCTCATCCTGTGGGAATCTCATCATGTGATGAATCCTCATGATGTGACCACTGAGTTACAGCTTGAACCATTGATCAAGCACCTGGTGGGAAGGCAGGGCCAACCCAGGGGAGCTCAGGTATGGCCAATGTATCTGAGTGACCAGAAGCCATGGAGCCAGGATCCACTCCTTCACAGATCTCATTTAAGGGTTGACAGTAGAGGCAAGAGTAGCTGTTTGGAGATTTTATGTATGTGTCAGGCTTTCTGAAGGTAAGCATCTTCTTTCCTTTGGTTTTGTGTCCATGGCTGTTGCATTTGAGCAAGTTCTCATTTTCTGTAGCCTGGGATCTTGCTGCTCTGCTTGTCATTGTTGTGCTTTTCATCATGTTATATGGAGGAAGAGAAGTTACATTACTGGGACAAGTGAAATTTGGAGTGGTGCTAGAGATACTCTGGAGGTATGCACTAGGGCTAATTATCAGCCCTTGATTACCCCCTTAATTGAGGAGATGGACTGTAAGATATAGGAGTTGCATTCTACTCTGCAGAAGGCTTACTTCTGATAGCAAAGAGGGTGGATTTACTTCTTAAGCTGCGTTAGTTTATGGGGTCAAAATCCAGAGGCTGATGCTCTGCCCTTTCAATAGGGAAGTGAACACTTCACTCTTTATTTCTAGTGATTAAGTTTCTCTTTTTACCCTACCTGTCATGGGCTAGCTCCCTTTAGCAAAACACTTTGCTAGTTTACTCTCCACAGAGGAGACCTGGGCCAAAACCTCCCCAGAGTTCCTCTCCTTTGCGGTAACAGCAAATAACTATAACCTGACCAAGAAGTAAAAACAATAGCTATTAAAGATGTGCCAGATCTGCAGGCCCTTCAGGCTATTCATATGTCAAGTGAGTATCTCTACCCACTTGATTGCTGTCCCTGCCTGTAGAGGGAAGGTGGTACTTCACATCAGTTCTATTGCTGTACTAGTGGAGTGCTTCTGCATCATAGCTGGGGAACAGCTGTTCCTCCTGCTTCTTTCTTGCTTTGTTGTTTCTTGCTTTGTTATTTACTGCTATCTCTTGCTGCCAGTTCTGAGGAAGAATGAGATTCTCCTGCAGCAATACTTGAGCACAAAACAAAAATGATTCCTTGAATTTGTTCCCCTTTGCTACTATTTTTCCTGGGTTTTGATACAGAATAGTGAATGAAGTAGTACAGCAACAGTCTCTTAAGAAGTATTTTTGAAAGGGATGGTAGTCTTGCTACTTTTCTCTCTGAGTTGTATTAGGATATTCTGGTCTATGTCAATCTGGCACAATTACAACAGATTTTCAAGGGCAGTTTCTTTACAGCAGTTTATAAACAGAACTTGAAACAATGCTTCCTTTCCTTGGGACCTGTTATGCTAGGCTCTAAGGTAGAGGAAAGGTGCATGGACTAAACAAAACCTGTTTGTACTTATCACTTAAGTCAATTTACAAGCCCGCTTGAAGACTTAAATGAGCTTTTGTCTTGAAGATCTTCCTGTGTCTTGTCATCTGCTTGTCAAATGTGTATATTAAGCTGATTAATGTGAAGCTGGGGAAAATGCCTTTTTTTTTTTTTTTTTTTTTTTTTGCATATTGTCCTATTTTCTTCTCCTCTGTACTCTTTCATCAGATAAGCTAGCAGTAAATTTCTTAAACTGACGTTTTTCTTACTATGTTTGTAACTGCTGTTGTAGCCTTTCTGGATCACTTTTATCCCTGGTTAGTAGCGACAGAGGTTGGTTATAGCCATAAGGTCTCAGCAGAGGACTGAACAAAAGAATAATAGCAGGAAGAATATCTTAAATATCTTCTCTCTTTGTGCTCATTAAATCTCACTGTGGTGTAACACCCTGAATGTTTCAGATTTTATTTAAATCTTTGGTGTTATAAAGGAAATGGTGTGCCTTTTCTGCATCCTTTTACAGTTTTCTGTTATTTATGTAAAGATAAGTGTGTTGGTTTCAATCAGTAGATCTGTAACACATGAAATTACATCACCTCTGGATCCATCCTAGAATTAATTGTTCTTGTGAAGTATGAGAAGTATAACCTTGTACTGCAGGCAGATATGAAAATAACGGTTTGTAATTTTAAACCATACTTTATCCAATAGTATTTTTAGTAATATTTTAAATGGAAAATCTGTAGCTGTCAGTCAGTGTTCATGTGCATGCCTGTGACTATATTCCTATTTTATTAAGAGTTAAATATTTCTTGGTATTCCAAAGCAATACGCAAAAATGTTAACGAGAAAGACATATTTCCAATGGCAAGTACATGGTATTGTAAACAGAAAACAGGTCTAGCTTTCAAAATTGAGATTTGGACTCCATTCAGAAGTTCATAATTTACAATCCTCTGCTCCCTTTTAGAAATGAGTTTGAAGTGTGAAATTTTGGTGTGGTTGACATCTGCATTTGTCACACTGTCTTACCAACAGAATCTGGATTCTGATTAACAAGTTCTTAATCAATGACAAGAATGTTTCCTGGCAGGTTGTAAGAGTTTTTCTGCTGCATGGTTTTTTTTGGTGATACTCTTTCGTCTTTGTTATGGTTTAAGAAAACCACCCTCCAGCAGACTTCCCAAAGAACAGGTAATTTAGCCTTCATTTCACTTAAAATTCAACTGAAGTTTAATTTTTATTTTTATTACTGTTTCCTTTCTTGGTTTGGTATCTTGGGACGTAAAAACAGTAATGCGACCCCAAGATTGCCTTACTGCAGTTCTGAGAGCAGAGGAAGCAAATGAGAGTTGAGCACTTCTTCACCCTCTGGGCTCTGTCTTGGGGCACTACATGTTCAAAAACAATCCCCTGTGTCTTGAAGCAAGGAGAAATAAAATGAACTTGTTCAGGCAAGGCATTCCCAAACTGAAAGCAGTCTGGTTGTGCCAGCATAGCCCTGCACTGCAGCCAGCCCAGCTTGCCCTGGTGCTGCTGGAGGTTTATGCACCTCAGTGTTCAGGACTCAAACTCCAGTGGTAAAAGTGAGGAGGAACTCATTAAGGGCCTTGTTGTCTAAACAAAAACAAACTTTGGAAACAACATACAAGAACAGCGTTAAAGAGGTGAAGTTGAAAAATCTTGGATTTGAAAGTGGGGGCACTAAATTTATGTATTCAAAATATATAAATTTATATTCATATAGATTTTTTTTTTTTTTTAAGCAATTCACAATCTTAAACCTCTTAGAGTGTGTACCAGGTTATAACTTTCCCTTTTGCTAATCACAAACTGGAAAAACAAGTAGGGTGAAACTTATAATGAAGTAGTTACTTGCACATATACAGACAAGGAACTAACAATTACACAAAATTTGTTCTAAATTAAGAATAATTCCTTAATTTGGGATATTTTTGCATATGTATCTTAAAATCACTCCTCAGATTGGATCTTTACTCTTCTAAATGAGTCCCTAGTATTCTAAAGATGGTGGAAAAGCATGTAGTGGACTAAGAAGCCAAGTCAAAAGCAGTTTAAGTCTTTTAATGATTCTCAAACAAAGATATAACTTTAGCCATCTCACTTAAGTAGGGATGGCATACTGTTAAATGTATTGAGCACAACAGAAATTATATCAGTTCTTTCCAAGTGTTCTGGAATAATAATTTAAAATAGTCTTCTACTGTAAGGCACATTAATAAGGATGTTGGGAGAAAATAAAAACAAGCAAGATAAACTGACTTAATACAATGCTGCATCAGTTGCTCTCTATTAATCCCGCAGAAAACTGTATGAAAAAACTTCTTTAATGACCAATAAGAAATTTTGTTCGCTTCCTTTTGATTCAATGCTTTTTGAGTTTAGATTTTATGCAATTTCAATAGCTGTAATAGCGTCTGATAGTTTATTTGAGGGGTTTCTATTGCCACCTAGTGGCTACATCTCCCTCTTATGCTCTACTACAGGATTTTCCCACTCTGTGGCGAAATCGAGTTTATTGGCAAGTGAAGGAATGATGTAATTAATTTTTGAGACTTTCACAAGAAAGGAAAGTGAGAGTTCAGGTGTCCTGATTATATGGACTAAAAAATTCGTAGAGCAACGAAGATGCTCTCCATTTCTTATCAATTAAGACTCATGCAACATCAGTAGTGAATATTAAAGCTGTACCAATGTGCATTCATATCTGTTTAAAGTAAGTGATGCGAGTTTGTGGTTCTTTCTTGGTTGATTTTTAATCTTCTATAGTGTGTGCTGGCTTCTCAGGAACTGAATTAATTTTTAGCCCTGCACAAAAATTGCTTCAACTCTTCTGAGAAGAGTGAGAAGTGTGCATTGCTCTTGATAAAGTATGTTGAGAGAACCTATATGAAATGTGTGAGCTCTTCAGTTCTAGTCGATTTTAATCAATAACAGTGGACACAAAACAATCTGTTTTTTTTTTTTTTTTTTTTTTTTTTTTTTTTTTTTTTTTTTTTTTTTGCACTTGCTCATTTACAACTGAGAGCTGAAACAGAAATGAACATAGTGATCCAAAGTGGGAGTATCAGCCCCCCCTTATTTGCGCCAATATGAAGTCTGAACATGCACTGAAGCCAGTGAAGGACCTCTTAACAAGGTGTGAGCAAGATGTGCCTCCTATTCTATTCTAAACAGAATTAGAATCAAGCCCACAAACCTGAATAAAATGTAGATGGTTTCCTTTGTACTTGGTCTCACATGGATAATACAGTACTGTAATACAGATTATATCATGTAACACCTGCACTAAAGAGCTCCACATATCAGAGTCTTATTTGCCACGAGGCAGTTGTTCAAAATAGCCTTCCTTTTTGATTCAAAACTTCACATAAACTGCTGGTGTTTTCAGCATAGGTGAAATTTGGAGTGAAGTAGTCTTTTTCTTGAAAGTTCTGTTTTGTGATACATAAAAGCTGTGTTACTTTTGTCTCCAAGAAATGCTGTATTCTGAGTGATAACTACTCTTCCTTTTAAAATAAATCTCACAGTTTTGTCTCAGTGCTCATTCAGCACTAGAAGACTTATCTGCTTGTGAAGGTTTCCTTTGCATACATGGTCACTCAGTTTAAATGCATTTTCAAAATACAATTCAAGTCAAGAGAGGACTGCAGAATGGAAAAATAAGTGAAGGTATTGATATACATGATATCTTAATTGCACGTGTACAGAGTTAACTATCTCTTTCTTAGTAATATTCCTTTTCAGAGCCACAAGAACTGCTCATCTGAAGCAGACATCTGCAGCCGGAAGCTTTTCTAAATGCTTTTAATGCCCATAAGTTGGCTGGGAGAAGGAGGACTGCTAGGAGACTGCTGTGGGACTCAAGGGCACGCATCAATTTTTTTTATTTGGTCAAAGACTTCCTGTGTAACCTTGACCGGTTCACTTGGATTCAGATTTTCATTTATGAAAGTGCTTTTAAAAAGGATTTACTTCTTACATACTCAGTTTTCCAACTCTAAAATAACATGCTCCACAGAAGCACTTCTTTTTTTTGTTTGGATAACATTTTTGTATGGATAACATTTAGGAAGAGCAAAGAATTTACCTGGCTTTTGTCTCAGCAAATCCCACCTTGAATCATTGCCATGTTTCAAATAATGAAACTGAACAGCACAGTGATGTGGATGGCCGTTCCTCAAAGAGAATGGCTTATTTGCATTGAGACTTATTGCAGAATGAGAAATAAGTGATTGCACCCTGAATAAATGAGCACAGCTGATATAGGAGATAGAAAACTTAGGGAAGTGTATGGGCAATATCTGCCAATCCTGATGCTTGACAACTTCAGTACAGGAGTTAAGCTAATAGCCCCAGGAATAGTTGTCTGCTGTGACTGATGATTGAAAGAGAGCCAGCAAGCACCAGCTGGGGCTTGCAGTTCTAATTTTCTTATTCAAATGCTGGCTGCTGTCTATTTAGTTTTGATGTATATATGTACACAGATTCAAACATCTGAATTAGGAAGAGATTGAATTCTGGGTTTGCCGGGTAAATTATTAGTGTCCTTTTCTATCATTTCTTGAAGTGTTTCAAAATTCATCCTTCCTATACAGTTTGGTAGGTCAATGAATTTTAAATCAAAATTTTTTTACTGCTATTATTTTTTGTGCAGGCATTTTTCAGTTGCTGATCCTGCCTTTGCTGCACAACAGCTATCATTGAAGCACACTGAACATGGTTTATCTATACCTATTCCAGGCTGTTTGCTGTGGTTTTGACCCAGACAGATATAAACTTTCCCAGTGTGAGCATCAGTGCAGCGATGTTTAAGCTACAGAAGCCTAAGAAAGATTTCTGTTAGAACGTAACATGGTATACCTTGGCAACTAATTGATAGGGTGAGAAGGTCATGGGGAAATGCTGGTCGCTCAGATGCCTGAGATTGTAAATATCTTTCTGAAATGTTTTGGCATTTGTGTGGCTGCCATGAGTGAGTTTAAAAAAAAAAAAAAAAAAAAAAAAAAAAAAAAAAGATGTGGGAGGAAAAAACTGAAACAGTCAAGGCACAGAAGTGCTTCTAGCTGCTCCCCAACAGGGTAGGTGATTAATAGTGGACTTTTCTGAGCCTCTGGGTTGCCCAGGATATGGATGCTCCCTACAATAGTCCTCTGGGATGAGTTGAGGTGAGGGCAGGAGCACTGTGTCCCTGCTTAGTGAGTATGGTAACAGTGTGCAGCAAAGACTTTCCTTAACAGATTAGAATGTTTTGGATAACTGGAAAGATAGATTTATTCCCCAAAACTTACTATGATGTTGAAACTTCTCCACTATTTTTCTGGAGAAATTAATTCAGTAGAACAGCAGTTTTTGAGATGCCTATGTTACCAGTTGGCAGTGTGCAGTTTATCTACTAGATAGCCATGGGAAACACATCTATTGCTGTTAATTTAGGTTTTACACGTTGACAAGTGCCCATGGAAATGTCCTTGGCCTGGATATGTCTGCTCTGTAATGGGAATCCCCCTACCTGAACTCTGTGTCTGGAGCAAGAGAAGTATGTGTTGCCTGCCTGTCATCCTTCTCCACTACTGGGTGACCAGGCAAAAATGTTATAAGGTTTCCACTTTCACAAGTTCCTGCAGTATCAGTGCAGCAGTACATCAAGTCTCCAATGTACCAAGGGCTGTTATTTTTAAATCAGTAGGTATGCATTTTTCCCTTCATTTTCCCTTCATTCCCTAGCATTTTTTTAAATCCTATTAAAGCCTGTTGTGCTTAAGGATACTGAAAGTTTTGTGTTGCTGAGAGGCAGACATTAAGAATGAAATTGAAGCAACTCAGCTGTACCTGCTAGTTTAACAAAGAATAAACTTTATGCTTTGTGTATGTGGATTGCAGCAAGAGAATCTTATTGACCTGTATGTTCATATAAGGATGATTTAGCAACATCTGCTAGAGAGGATTGCCTGCACATCATTGGTTGACTGTGATTTAGTGAGATTCTAGTTGTTTTCCTTCCCCAGAAGGTTTGCTTAGGTAACATACAATCGTGTGGTTTTCCTCTTTACTATACTTTTGCCCAGTAATACTTGTTTGCAGAGAGAGAGACATGACAGCCCTCTCTGAAGAGTTTGCATCTGAAATAAATGTCCCATGAAACTTGTTTTATATACTTGTTTTATATACTTTTATAAACTTGTGTATATTAACTTTCTGGGAAAAAAAAACCTCTCAGGCTCTGAGTTGGATGAAGACAGGGAAGTCCAATCCAGTCTCAAAGAAAATATTTTTTAAGAAATATTCTTGACTTAAAAAAAAAAAAAAAAAAAGCCAACAAAATATCTATTTTTTCACTAGCTGACAATTCTGAAACTCCTGGGAACAGTAATGCTGCTGAGGTGGGGGTAAAAATGCACCCATTCTCTCAAGCCTCTTGGGAACCGTACTTCTTAACTCTCTGATGGCACACAGTTCATTTCCTGACCTCTGCAGAGATGGTGGGATGGGGGGGAGGGTGGAGGAAAGTTTTTTTTTTTTTAAGGGTAAAACAGCCCCTTAAGGCTAAGGAGCGAATGTGGAGTTCAACTTGAAATATAGGAAGACAGTTTTTCAAAAGTTGTAGCTGTATTTAGCATCTGAGTTCATGAGATCCACATGTCCCATCTTCTTTCTCTACAAATCCCAGGAGGGGGGAAAATACATTTATTTTGATAGCCTGAAAGGAAAAAAAATCTCTGTTCATCAATTTCCCCCTTTTTTAAAGCGATAACCACTGACTCTACCCGTATGTTATCTTTATCCTGAGGCAGCAAATTTATCATAATTTATTCTGGTATATTCTAAATTTACCATGTTGATTACCACTGTATAAACAACGTCTGGCATTTGCCTCAGCCAAAGAATTGAGGCTGGCGCTGATTTGGAGTAGAGATCTGTGGAAGAGCTTCAATTTACTGAAGTGGCTGTAGTATCAGAACAAACACCAGAGATAGATAGCAAAGGATATGGTGGTTTTAAAAGGGGGGGAAAAAAAAAAGATTCTTCTCTTATGTAATGCTAATGAGTCACTTACTGAAATATATCTGTTTGGAAAGGGAAGTCCAAATGACACAAGGTTAAAAAGCATTAGAAAGTGTTCTGCAAGTACAGTGGGCTGGACTCTCTCATGGAAAAGCTGCTCTCAAGGCTTCTTAGGGATCAATGGGTAAGGGTTAAGGAAATCTTTTTGTAATTACTCCATACAAATAGAAGCAATAACATGAAAGCATCTTCATAAGCCTGGATTGAAACCAGTCCTAATCTTAGACTAGAAAGGATTTAAACATCCACCCCTCTAGAAAATGTGAAGTAGGATGCCATAACTGGAGATAAACTGTCTACAGGAAGTTAATTACTTAATGAGTTGGTCAAACAATATATTTACCAAAGTGTACCTGAAGCCTTCCACAAGAAACTGGAAGAAGTAAATTGTCTGTTACCTCATACAATCTCAAGGTGACTCCTTTATTCATAGCTTAACAGTAACTCTAATTTAAATGGGAAATTCTGAAATGAGCTTGAATTCATGAAGAAAACTTATAAATAATGTAATGAGCTCATTATATAGAAAGCATATTCAGGGTTTCATTTCTTCTTTCCAGATGTGATTCTCCGTCATCTTGTGAGTCTAGTTACCCCAGAACACCACCTCTTCTGCATAAGGACCATGAGTGAGTTGTAACTAAATGTAATGAGGCTACAAATGTCCAAATGACTTTCCTAGCCAGGATTCCCCTCCATTCTTCCCTTTTTTCTTCTTCTGTGGAACCTACCCAGACAAGGTATGAAGTGTGTGCACTAACCTTCTTAATCAAAATTCAAGAAACTAACTACATCACTTAATTGCTTATCATGCATTCCTGGACCAGTAATGTGTTTTCTATTGTAATTGTTTGTCAATTTAGAACTCTACCTTGTATGTTTGCTGACTAAAATGAAAAATTAACTTCTGTTATGTGTGGAGTTCACGCTGTCTCAATTTGTGAACATGAGAGATTTTGGGCAAGAAGTGTGCACAAGTTTAGCAAATCCTTAGTTGGAAACATATTTGAAAGTCTGACTCTAATGTTTTTGTTTTTAAATGGTTTTGATTCTTTTACCTTTGTTCAATAGTGTTAAGGAAATCCAGACATGAGTTATGTTTCTGACTTTTCTGAGTTAAGCTAGACAGATAATTTCAAACTGTCTTCCTACAACTTGGTACTTCGTACGGATTTGCCTGTACTCCACTCTTCTTGTACAGATGGTGCTCCAATTCAATATAAAAATAGGAATCATTTCTAAACAGCAACGAAGGAAACAAAATATTTAAGATATACTTAAAATCATGTAAAATATTTATATATTAGCATTTTTCAAAGACCGTGAACCCTAAGGGACATGAGGTTGTTAAATGCAACTTGTTTAGAGGATATGCAGTCTAAGAAGCTTTCGAGTATTTTCATGTAGGCCACAACTTTCTGAAAGACAATGTACAATTTTGGTTGCTTGAATTGTACCCGTGACTTCTTAAACTCGTGGTATGGGTTGCTTTGGGGATCAAACTGGGATGAACAAAACCTTGCAGAAAAAAAACTGTTGGAATGTATCTTTCCATATGTCAGTATTCAGATCTGTCTGTTCAGCATTTTTATTCATGTTATAGCATAATAAGCAAAACAGTATATCTTCCAAATAAAAGCAGCTTTGTTAAATGAACAAGTCAGTGCAATTTTAGTGTATCCCTTATGGAAATATTACATGAAAAGCAAACTCAAAGCTCATCCATTCAGCACATGCCTAAATAACAAGAGAGTGTGTGCTAACCTTTGGCATCACCACCTCACTTGTAAAGCTACATGCTTGAAGGTAA
Organism: Lagopus leucura; assembly: GCF_019238085.1. Taxonomy (NCBI): domain Eukaryota; kingdom Metazoa; phylum Chordata; class Aves; order Galliformes; family Phasianidae; genus Lagopus; species Lagopus leucura. Next base: position 23,514,459 of record NW_024962264.1, read on the forward strand.
GCACCCACCTACTATGCTTTGCTGGCTTGGTATGTATGGTGGCTTTCCCCTTCAATCCAAACAAGGTTTTTAATTTTTGTTTGCTCTTAACAAGTTTTTATGCTGATATAGCAAACCTTTAATACTATAGTAGTGTGAAATCTGATTCGTGTGGCTTTTTTTCTTGTTCATGTCAACTAGGGAACAAGGTAGTATAAGACAAGCTGAAATGGCATACTTTTTGCCTCTGAATTATTCACAGAGGAACTGAGAGGAACCAACACATCCCTGTAATTGCAGGTGAAATCAGTGTCCCACCAGTGTGTTAGTGAAGTAAGAAGGAAAGAGGGATGTCAGGATGCAGCTCAGGCAGTGGGTGGCTCCTGGCTGTGATGCAGCACAATTTCAGCATCCTTGTGCACAGAGCTGCAAAAGGCATTTGGGACAGATGAAGGCACCATAGGTGATGCTCATTAATAAACCCTGGCAGCATTCTGTGTCAGCCTTAGAAAAGCCTGTGGAGCAACAGCATGGACTCTGCTTCAGTTTCTTTGCTCTGCATTCATTTTTCTGAAACTGGAAACGCAGGTTTTTTTCCTATGTTTTTCTTGTACATGTGTAATCCGTGTTGCTTCTGATGCGTATGTATTTATACCATGAACTGATCTTTTGCCTGTGGATTGAAGCCCAAACTAAAATGAGAGCACATGTCTGTGAAGACAGCTTCTCTATCAAGCTGAAGAGAGATAAGTGTTTTCTCTCACAGTGACAATATGCTACATTCAGCAGATATTGTCATATCTTACATTTGATAAACAACATGCTGTGATTCTTTTATTCTCCTCTATTCTTCAATCTTAAATGATAATTTCTAGATGATCCTTCTAGAAATTCAATTTGGTGTCAAGTCATTTCTTCATACAGTCTCAGATATCAGCTTCTTAGAATGCTAAATGCACACTAAGGAGAATTGCTTTTGAAGTGATTTGAAGTACTAAGTTTCTACTAATGCCACAACAATCTTCTGGGACTTGAAAACAGACATTTGTTCCTACTTGATAGCTTCTGAATAGGCTTTGCTTTGAATACTGCATTTGGAATAATGAAGAAAAAGTGCAGTACTACTTTCTGAACAGTTTAGAGGGCTTTTTGGCTGAAAGACAGAGATTGAATCTCTACTAATGTGTTCTTTAGAGCCCAGTGCTGTGAAACTTAATTGGAGAGTACATAACAGACTTGATCTTCTAGGATGAAGAAATGCTGTGCTAATATGTTTTGTGGTGTAGCAGCTTCTTCTGTGGCTTTAGCAGCTAAGCTGTATTACCTGTACTCCAATTTGGGAAGCAGTTGGAGTTCATTAAGAAAAATGATTAAGAATAATGTAGTCTAAAAAAAAAGAGAAGATCAGGTATTTACAGTGCTTCATGTACTTCTGTGTTGCTAGTAAAGTCATGAAGAAAAGATTGAAGTTCTTTTCATGAAATATAATTGAGTCTTAAAATATCTGTTATCTCTTACTCAAGTAATTGCTACCTAAATATATCAAAAGAATATGCTTTCCCTTAGCAGACTGTTAAGCTGGGAGACAGGCCAAGAAACTAAAGAGTATACTGGCAAACTTCACCCACTGGTTTTAAAATAATAACTTCTAATATCTAAAAACTTCAGAGGCTTAGAGATTTCTTGTAGACTTTGCTGATCAGAAATCCATATTGCATTGAGTACAGAGTAGGTGGTCATCACTGCTGCAGGGCAGAGAGATGTTTTGCTACCTTGGTCATTCAGTCCCAATGGTCAAATGAAATTCTATGAACTCATGGCCATCTTTGGGGGCTGGCGCTTCCTTCTCCCTGTAATCAACCAGCAAAAATCTCAGCCATGCACTATGGTGTAATACTAAGGGAAAATGGTAGTAACACTGTGAAGTGACTGTGTTTCTTTTGACGTGGTGCTGGGCTCTCTCCTGCAGAGGAAGAGAAGAGTGAGAAGCTGAATGAAGCGCTTCTTGAGAATAACTGAAACCACAGTTAACAGAATTGAACCGAACAAGTTTGATCTGGGTCTTCAGGCTGCCTGAATTGAGCAAAATACACTGCAGACATGATGTTATAATTTGAGCTCCTAACCACTGTTCATCTTCATGTAAGGTAGGGGAAAAATGTTCAAAGAATAAGTTGCTTCCTGCAAATGTAGTACAAATCGTACTACATACAAAAGTGGTAGAAGTGGCTGTATCAGCATTCTGGGGACAAAAACTGCATCCTAAGCAGAAGATAGTATCTCCTTTGGTAAATACACTCATTAGATCAAGAGTTGAGACATCATAGCTCTCCCCGAACTGATCCCTTTATAAAACTCTAAAAACCACAAAGTTGATTTAGGCATCCAAACACTTCATTGAGTACCTCTATCACAAAAAAACTTGAAGATGCCATAAATAGACATGGTACTTCAACAGTCTATATCTCCTCAGAAATTGTTTGGGTTTTTTTATATAGAAAAGTTGAAGTTTCCTCACACCTGCTTCATACAGTTGGCTTATTTTCCTGGAAGTTTAAACACTGAAATTTAAGCAGCTGAACTTCTTAACTGTCTTGCTAGAGTGGACACAAGCACTTGAAGGTAAAAGTTAGGCTTCCCAGGATAAGACCTCTGTATCTGTTTAGTTTTATCCTTATTTTGCAAGCTGTTTCCACTACAATGAGTCTAAACACTAAAAAAATTATCTCCATCTGTTTATATTTTCATCATTTAATTTAAACAAGATATTATGATGTCTTTAGATACAAAGTAAACACTTGCTGCTCTGACACTGCAAAATGTGATGCTGTAAACTATCTGGATCTTTTCCAGCTCTACCTTGTCCTGGCTGTTCTAGGACTAGATTTTAATATTACTACTGGGACATAATTTTCAAAGTAATAAACAACTAAACAGTAGCAACAGAAGCAATATAGTGTGAAGAACTAGTTTTTTTTTTTTTTTTTTTTTTTTTTTTAACTGTAAGGCTTCAGCTGGCTCAGGTTACTGCTTACAATGATTTCATGACCAAACGCAAACTGCTTTCTTTTATTCTTTCCTCAGATATCTTACAATCAAAACAGGACAGGCAAACCTCATATCATAATTTTGTATCAGAAGTTAAATTTATTAATGAAGTAACTGCGGGAAATATTTGTCAGTCGTGAAAACCAGACTTTCTTCATGGTCTTTCCACTGCTATCATGCTTTCTATTTGAAAATATAAAATCAGGCTATGTGCTACATAAAACTTCATGAAAATGTAAGTTAACTGTAGATGACTTAACTGTGGCCAGTTTCTGGGATTAAGCTGAGCCCCGCAGAGTACTATGGGCTAGATTATTTTTTTGTTCAGTGTTTGTGGTTTTTTTTTTTTTTAATTGTCAAAATGTCTATAGAAAGAATAAGAAGAAAATGCAAAAAACAACAACAACAAAAAAATCAACAATAAAAACAACTTGTATGTTACTGGAAAGAGTTTAATGTGACCATGATGTTTCTGTTTCCCTCAAGCTTTCTGAAACTCAGTTCAGTTCTTCAGTTTTGGGCATGTTGCTACAAAAAAGACATCCAGGCCCAGCAGCATGCCCAGAGAAGGGCAATGAAGCTGTGAAGGGTCTGGAGCACAAGTCATAGGAGGAATGGCTGTGAGCACTGGGATTGTTTAGTCTGAAGAAGAGGAGGCTCAGGGAAGACTTTATTGCTTTCTGTGGCTCTCTGAAAGGAGGTGGTGGCGAGATGGCAGTCCACCTCTCCCAGGTAGCAGCAATAGGATGCGAAGCAATGTCCTCAAATTGCTCCAGGAGAGGTTTAGGTTGGATGTTAGGAAAGATTTCTTCTCTGAAAGGAGTAGCCAGGCCCTGGAATGGGCTGTGCAAGGTGTGGTGGAGTCACTGTCCCTGGATGTGCTTAAGAAACATTTAGATAATGTACTAAGACGTAGCTTAATGTGTGGAATTTGTGGTAGGTGGATGGTTGGACTAGATGATCTTGGAGGACTTTTCTAAACTTTGTGATTCTATGATTCTAACTCATTGTGATCAGGGAGGTTATATGCATTGAAAGTGAAAGATACTGCATTTTGCAGAGGTTGAAATGTATTTTGGAATAAAATATATTTTAAAATTGCATTAAAAATGACCTGCAAGTAAGTGGCTGTACAGGAAACAAATATTCCTCAGCATGAGGATTCTGGTCATGGAGCTAATAATCCAATACTGAAGGAAAGAAAACTTTGAGAGACACTTTATTATTTGGATTCAGTACTGATTTTTATGCTCTCATGGTTATGGAACAGGAAAAAATACGTGAAAAGCTGTACGAATCCTGGTATTTCATATGTTCTTGAGTATATTTTCAAGTGCATTATAACCTTCTAACCCATATATTACCCCTCTTGGCTCTCCGTTTGGAAGCTACTTGTTCTCTAGTATGTTAAAGTGCCTATGAGAGGGACCCTGTGCTCCATACACATTTGGAAAGCAGTCTTGGGTTGGGTTGAATTTAGCATAAAACAGTACTTAATATCCACGCAGAGTAACAAATAGACTTGTTAGTTGTGACAATCCTTCAATTCCAAAACAACGAAGAACAAATACAAGAGCAAAAAGATGGAAAAACAAACGTCATCATTGAGGGAAGGAAAACTTATTTTATTAAAGGTCTCATCATGTAGTTTAGGTACACTGTTTAATTTCAAAGTAAATATCAAGCAATACTGAAAATAATTTTGAAATTCAAGGAAGTGGTTTTCCCTTAATCCAGTGGTACAAAATTTCAGTGAGCTTTATTCTTGCAGAGAGGTAATAAGGTATAAATGTCCTTGTAAACTGAGAGATAAGACTGTCCCATAGAAAAAAGCAGTACAGGATAATCCAGAAAGCCCCTTTCCTCCTCACTTCAAAACAGATTTTCTAAAGCACCCAAGTGTACTGCCACAACCAAAATATTACTGATGTCTATCTTCTTCTCACTGATTTTAAAGAGCTTTGCAACAGCCTCTGAGTAAATAAGGAGAATTTCTTCCACCTCAATTTATGTTTAATTTTCAAACTAGGCAGTTATGTCTTTCATCTTTATTCTTTATATTGTTTCTTGTCTCTGCTTGTTATTTTAAGGAAGCAGAAATATATACAGCATCTATATACACAGTGTTCATTATATATGATGTCCAGAGGATTGTCTTGCTTGGTGAAGAGATGAATATATGACTGTGAGAAGCTCTTCAGAGTTCATCCAGAATACATAGTTGCTCGTTGCTTTGTAGCCTGGATTCAGTCAAAGGTGCATTTAATGGTAATTTAAGGTTTTCTTTTAATGCCAGTACAAACTATGATAAATGGTTCAGAGAAGATGCTTAGGAGAAAGAGAGCCCTCTGTTAGTATCTAGCTTGTTGCTTAAGCCTGCAGAATTCAGGAAATGTTAATATATGTTCAATAGCAAGTTAAAGAATAGAGCCAATTATCTCATCTACTGACCAGTGTGAAGCTGTTCCCCACTGCACATTCCCTGATGTTTGGTCCCCAAACTGAATCCTTTAATATTGGTCCCATACATGTGCATATTTATGCAAGGGCCTTTCAGTACAAAATCACATAACGCTGGAGATATTAGCTTCTCTTTTCCAGTTTCCAAATTAACTGTTGTCTATGAATGATATCATCATTGGCATGCTGTCTGCAAGCTGTTTTTGCCATGACATGAAGTACCCTGCATCATACTGTACATTCTGTCACACACTAACTTTCATTTTCATTTCTGAGTGGAAGGATAAATATTGCCTTTGGAAAGTGTGACAGCAGAGGAAGGAGAGCACCATGTGTCAGAGATGGTTGTGGCTCCTGTGCCATAATACAATGTGCTTCAGATGTTGACCTGGATGCTCCCCACCTCTGTGCATGGAAATGTTTCCTTTCATTAAAGGAAACTTAATTGAGATAATGTTACCTTAAATTAACTTCAGCTTTGCTACCTTCAAGCCTTACATCCATAGAAAGACATCTACAAAAGGGCCACTGGAGTGCTAGGTGCCCTTCTCCACTGATGGTAGAGTGGGTCTACCTGAATAATGTAGATATCTCTGTGCTGTGGTTAGATGGTGATTGGGGAGGATGTGATTTATTGGGATCTTTCAGTGCAGAGAGAGGAATGATGAAGATTTCAAGGGAAACTTTTTTTTTTTTTTTTAACTTACTGAGCCATCATCTAAGTAAGTGAGTGTGGTGAAAATGGGGATAAATAGGAGAGTTAGAAGAGAATGCATAAGATCTTAAATAAAATCTGAATTATATAAATTCATTGGTTGTACCAACTTTTTTCCCATTTTTTTACTAATCACACTTCTGGAATAAATCAGGGCAGCATGTTAGCTTTTTCTCTTCTTTACATGGCATACTGAATTGACCTATGATGATGCTCCTTTTCAGAATGCTTTGTTCAATTACCACATATACATGCATAAGTGTGTATATGTACAGCTAGAGACTGCCAAGTTTGTGTAATCCTAGTGCTATCAAAGTGAAGAACAATAATCACAGGAACTGTGAGCCAGAGGACATGTGGAGAATTGATCATGTTAATATGTTTTTTAGATTTGAAATCTGGAAAAAACAAAATGGACATGCAATGCTCAGTTCTGCAAATGTAAGAAACGGAGGGAAGGAAGGTGGAGGGATCATGTACTTTGTATTAGCTTTTAACATGAGCTTTGTAGTGTCTGCGTATAATATTTTCTTCATATAGATCCTAAGTATTCAAATTAAGTCACTTGGGATTTACTTAAAAAAGGAATGAAGAAAAAGAAACACAACTCTCATATTGTGAAGAAAGTGTTTAATTTAAGCAGAATACAATGCATGATTCAAATGAGGTCAGGGGAGACTGGGGAAGAAATCTGAACAGAAACCCACCTGGCCATTCTGAACCAAGTAAACACAGCAGCCCCTTAGAAGAACAAGTTTGGGAATGTTCATCATTGTAGTAGTCTCTGTTCAGCCTCACACTGCTCTTTGATTTCAAAACTAAAACAAATTAGCAGTCCTAGTGTATCTTAAGCCTAGCTTATCACTTAAACATTTATTTTCAGATATTATTGGCTCTTTTTATTGATGCACTTCACACCTTTTATGTGCCTTTAAAGATTGGAACGAGTTGATAGTTTCAGATGATGTACTGTTTGGGAAATTATGTTGTTGCTTATGCAGCAGCTGCCTGTTCCCACGATCTTGCCAAAGTACGGTCTTTATACACAGCTCTTGCTTAATGTCAGGAGTGTAGCCTTCAGATAGTTCCTGTTCTGTGGCTTAAATGAGTTGCAATATTTGCTGTTTTGCTTAGAGCACTCTACTTTGAAATAATTTCATGTGGCTGTAGGAAAAATTTTTGAGGTAAAACTCAAGCCCTGAAAATACCTTGGAAGAATTCTGTAGCCATTTTCAAGTAAGAAATCGTGCATGTGCCTCGGTCCTAAAGCTTGTAGTATTATCTAAATTCATTAGAGTATCTTCAAAGCTAGTTGAGCCAAGTCCAGAGACTGGGCACTTAGTTTTGCCTCCCTAGAGATAAAATGTCTTTTTTGTGTGTGGTGGTGATGGTGGCAGGACTGTGGAGGCTATGTTCCTTCCCCTTTTCTATAGACTAAAGAAAAAGAAACTGGGAGAGGGGAGGCAATGTCTGAGGCCAGAAAGCTGGTTCTTTGCTGTAGCATAGATACTGAAAAGAGATGAAACATCAAGAGCACAGGAAATATTAGGATCATAGTGAATAATGCCTCTAAATGCCCCTTTCTACATATTTTGTGTGTATGTTTGTGTGTCCCATGTGAGGAGGAAAGCAAAATATTTTATTTTTATTCATAATTTCTTATATGAACTAATTTGAAATATTTGTGGTCAGTTTTCCACAGGAACTGAGTCCTCACAATTACTTCTGAAATCATCCAGTGCTGCTTTTTAGACTTCATGTATTACAAGTTTGTGTCACAATAGTATGTACTCCAAGATTGTCTCACAAACTTACAGCTGTTCCCAGTGTCAATTTTTAGTTTCTGTACAGAACAAAAGCTTCCATAACATCATGACTCTTAGTAAGATGTGAAAATAAATCTGCAAAGCATTCCGTTAAAGTACATGTGTGAGAGAAAAGTGGAAGTGGGCATAAAACCATGAAGTTTGTAGAGTATTCAGAGCAGGGCTTCGGTGATATGCTTCTGTGTAATATGTGAACATACAAGGAGAGCAGAAGACAGAAAAAAGGCAGTGTTACGATTACACAAAATAAGGCAGGAGTCCTGTTAAAAATCTGAAGTGGGATCATTGAATTAAGCTGGATAAATGTGCATTTGCACAAAGAGGCAATGGCTGCAGGAAAGTTGCATGGGTTCAGGCAATATTCTTCTGGCATTTCCAAATGTAGTTCATCAACCTTAATCTTTATTAAGTATTTTCTACAGGGGTGCAAGTTAAACAGTGTTTTGCCATTTTGTTCTTAGTGTAGTGAAGACTTAGTTTTACTAGCAAATTTGATAGTTCGAATGCTTAAATTCAGGAATCCAAGGATGCTTTCAAACTGAAAATAATGTGTGCGATAAGAACCCAACAGCTCCTTAGCATCCTATAAATTATTATAGAGAACTACTTTTCAGTCCTTTCACAGATTCTTTAAGTGCATTAAGTCTTTGTTAATGTTGAAATAAATGATGCTGTTTTTAGCACTTGTAGAACAAATCTAGAGACCTTTGAGGTATTTAGCTGTAACATAATGGGCTAAAAATTCAGAGCACGATGCTGACATTTTATCTATCTTAAATTCCACATTTTCACAGAATACATGATGAATCTGAAGGAGTTAATACTCGTAAGGAATAAACAGCAAAGAATAAATCAGGAAACTTTCTGAGTTTGTCTGAAATCTGACTCCAGCTACATTCTAGCTCTGTATGAAAAAGAGAACTTCCCAAGCTCCTCTCCTTCCATGTTCTCTTTCATACAGAGACAGAACTAGTATACGGAGTCCATATGAGGGCTTTTCCTTCCCATCTTCCACTTGGAATGGAGGAACCTGAGAGTTCTCACCTGTGCTCTAGTTGAGGCATAGCCAGTGTGTCATCTTTATATGGCTTGTGAGGAGATTAGGGAAGTTTTTTGCAAGTGGCCAGTGTTCAGTGTGGACAAGCGAAGTGCACTGATCTTTATCTGTGTTCCCATGGTATCTTTAAATTCTAATCATTGGCCGTGACCTGAAGGTGTTTGTCGATCTACATAGACCATAAAAAAAAAGCATTACATAAAGCTATAGAACTTGAACAATAAATATACTTTGATCCTCTGAAATGATGTGGGTTCTTTGAGGTTGCATATTTGAGGATGTTGCCTCAGTTTTTCATTGGAGAAATTATGTCAATTTCTTTTGTCATTTTAGAAATGTCATATCTTTATACAGAATATATTAAGTTGCTCTGAAATACACATGAAGTGCTTTCCTGGCTGTGGTTTTGGCATATTATACAGGATGTAAATATAATGACACAGTATTCTTGATCCTGTGTCCTAGCAGTCAAGATAAAGCCTTTATTGATTCCAGTGCCTGGAATCAATGTGATCTGGATCTGAATTTTCAAAATTTAGCTTCAGAAAATTAAATGTGTGCTTTTACAAATGAAGATTTAGTTTACTGTGAGCAGTGTGTCTGAACAAATGCAGTCTGCGTTTCAACTCATTTTCACACACAGCATACATAACATATTCCTTGGTAGCCGTAAATACAGAAACCTTTCAAATTTGTTGGTGTCACCTCACTTTCTTATAAACATGAGTTTCCTGGTGAAAGCAATTAATGAAACTGAGATTAGATTTCAGGATCTCAGATGCTGAAGAGATAACAAGAAAGCTGCAACATAGATATGTTACTATAACTCCTAAAGTAGAATAAAAGTTTAACTTTAGCAAAGTCAACAAAAACATGCTTTTCGCATTTAATTTCCATGAGAAACTACATCAAATTAAAACCTTTCAGTGCAATGTTCTTCCATTTTTTGCATTTTTACTACCTAGAGATCAAACAGTTTGACACAGCAAAAATTCTCGTGAGTTAGAAAGAAATGCTGATTGGTTTGTTGGCTGGTGGCCGGGGGAATGTTATGACTGAGTAATTATGTGTTCTGGACAGATGTATTAACCAGGCTTCGGGCTGGAGCCACTGGATATTATTTTAGTCATAAGACTAGAGGAACTGAATCATTTTCAAAGAGCTGGCTGGCTGACACTGCTCTAGTGATGCCTGTTCCAATGATTATTTGGCAACAACTTCCAACGCTGCACTTATGACACAGTAAACAAAAACTACATTAAAGGTTTGTTTTTTAAATCATAAAGAAGTTGAACATTTCCACTGAGCTTTTTTTGCTATTTATCAAGAAGCACTGAATGCTGTTGTAAAGCTTCCATTCTTGTTCCTCTCACCAAAGAACTGGAGCTGTTTAGCAAAACTGTTTGAGATCTGGTGATAATGAGAATAGTTCGGCATTCAAGGTCTTTCTCAATTCGTTGACTTCTTATCGCTAAACCTGCTGTGTCATATTTATTTATTCAGCCACTCTGTGAGGTGAGCAAGAATGTTTTGTTTTGTTTTATTCTGTTTTGTTTTTAACTGACAAATAGGATTAGGGAGGTTTTTCCTTATCAGCTTCAAGTTAAGAGGGGGTGAGATTTCTCCTGTTCTGGTAAGTAATAAAATCATTTTGCAAGACTGTAGAATATTATACTAATAGCTGCAGAAAGAAATTGGAAAGGAAAAGAAATCTGTATTAAAGACAGTTTTCATTGAAAGAATGTAACTTATATTTGTAAAAGCGCACAGCGTCTGTGTATTATTTATGCAGTATTTAATCTTTTCTATACCTGATCCTCGAGATATTTCAGCAGGTTTTGTGACCTTGTTGCCAGACGTAAAAAAGGCCTTTAAGCTTTGAACAAATTATGTTTCAATTGCTGTTAAGCCACTTCATTCTTGCAACTAATTTGCAAGTGCCCACATTCAGGGGCTGAGTTGTTTGTGTTTTATGTGATGCAAATCGGCTCACGTCCCTGAGTCTTTCCTGAGGACTCGCCATGGAAGAACAGCACATCAGTTCAGAATGGGAAAGATTCTGTTGTTTTGATTTTTCTCTGTAATGATGGATTCTGAATGTAAGCTCCTACACGAGGTCATTTTGAAGATTGCCCTGGAGGCACTATGTCAAGCAAAGGCGAAGTTTCTCTTTCTTTGAATCAAAATGGGTTTGAATAAGGAAGGTTTTTTTTTCTGCCCTAAAATTTTGAGGATGCAGTATGTGACTGGAAAAATACAGATATGTCCCTACAGTCTTGGCAGCTGGTTATTGGAGTCTTGAAAAGCAGTTTTATTTTTACATCTCTATTTGTGGTAAACGAATGTCCTTCTGTGCCCTAGATTCACGATTTGTAAAACACAGGTGATAAACTGCTGGGGATGCCAACAGCTACCACAAGGCTAAATGTCTGGGGGGTTATGTTTTGCTTGGTTTGTGGGGGGTGTGAATGAATCAATACTAAAAACCAATGCAAGAAGCAATGGCAAAATGATATAGAGTGAGAACAAAACTCTTCTTTCAAAGAGCGTGGAACAAGTTATTCTGGCCCCTAGTAACTAAATTGTCTTTTGACAGTTCTGCTTGCATGTTCTGTGCCTTTTAATTTGTAGACCCTGATCAATTAGGAGAGATCAATTCAGAATGTTTGTCTTGCACTCTACTGCTGTTGGCAAAATCAGTTTGCCTGCAGACTTCCCTTCTACATACCACTGCTGATTTACAAAACTGTGAAGTCAGAGCATGTACAGCACTGACACACGGAAAAGTGAGACCCTGATTCTGAATTTGTTATCTTTCTTTACCATGTAGTTTCAGCAAAACAGAAAGTTTTGCTCTGAGAGAGGAATAAAAAGGAAAAGATAGGCTAATTGGGCTACCATACAAATACTTATTAAGAAAGCAAAACAGTTATAAAATATTTTTAATGAAGTGTAACTTGTTGCCAGCGTTGTGTGAATATTGTATGTTGCAAGTCTATGTATTTCCTAGTTTGATGGAAGCTTAGCAAATAGCACACAAACAGATGCTTCTCTAATAGGAAACCACTGAAGAAAGAGTCGAGATACCTTCATGCTTTTGTTCCATTGTCAGTTCAGTCACGAACTGGATTATGGCTCTGTTTTAGGTCTTTCAAAAATCTGTCTTATTCTGAGAAGACTTGAAAGCATTTTTTTTTTCCTTTTCAGAATCGTGGAAGGGAGTCAGAAAACCATACACTTCATTTCCTAACTAAGACTTTGTGGTCTATGTCTTTGTGTGCATCCACGCATATACATCCGTTTATGCATGTGCATAAGTGATGCAGATTATTATCTGCAAGCCATTCAAGACTAGCAGACAAAAATTAAAGCCTCAAAGTGGCACTTCTAAATTTGTTCCAAAGTCACAATGTGTCTAGGAGTCTGGCCAAGACAAGGTCTGAAAATGTCTTCAAGAGCTGCTTTCTTCAGTGGGCCAAACCGAAAGCAGTCCATCAATAGCAGACTCTTCTTTGTCATTCATCTGATGTGGAAGGGCTCGGTGGATCCACCATGCTGATGTGAAGAGAATGTAAGTGAACACATATGCATAAATGAGATCCTGCTGTCATAAATGTCTGAACTGTGCTCATTTCAATCCCCAGGATACTTATGAGTGCACAACAGTCATTAATTCCTTATCAGCCATAATGAGATTAAATGGTGAGCTGAGGTCCCTGGAAGATTTATGCAAGTGTCTTCTTCTCCTTAATTGGAAAAAGTTAGGCTTTAGAAAAAAAGATAATCATGCAAGCACAAAAAAAAAAAAAAAAAAAAAAAAAAAAAACAACTCCACAACAACAATAATAATACTAATAGTTAAAAATAATCCTTCTGGTTTAGTTGTAATTTCTTTTCTGGTACTTACATCCAAGATGTTAACACTAGAGTCCAGACACTGAACTCTCATGAGGCAAATACGTTAAAGCTTTATAGATTACAATAATTATTATCCCATTTACCCTGGGAACAAGTGAAGAGATACAGAAATGAAAAACAATGTGAATAAATCTATGATAACCTTGACCAAGAGTTGCTTTTTTTAAAGATAAAAAGTGGAAGGTCATGGGACTTGAGGGCTTGAGCTCCTTTAATAATGTGTGCTGACAGCAGTGGCAAGCAACCATAATCCTTATAGTACAACTATACATTACCCTACAAATTGCTGTAAATGGAAATAAACAGTGGTGCTTGGGGCAGTTGGCGTTAGTTCACACAGAGCAAAACAACCCACTGTGAGTACAAATGAAGACTAACATTTTTTCCTTCAGCTAATTTCTTCGAAGTGTGTATATACCACTATATCTAAGAAAAGGAAGTTAGAAATATATTCTGCATTGGATATACATGTGCATGCTGAAATCGGAGAGATAAATGTCTTCAAGCATTTGGACTAAGCCATCCGTGGCTGTGATGTGATTTTGAATGGTAAATGGTTCAACATTCACCCACCCTAAGGGTTAGAATCCCAGCACTGTTAGGTGGCCATCCCTGACAAGCGACAGGTCATTGCTTCTCCCGTATTAGGAAATCAGCAGGAGGTAGGAGCTGCTACCTTGAGAGAAATGAAATCCTGTTGACCTGCAGATGAACAGCATTTCTTCTCTTTTCAGTCATATGAGATCTTGCATCTTCTATGTCTTGTAATTTTAGGAAAAAGAAAAAAAACAAACAAACAAACAAACAAAAAAAACAAGAATGCTTTCTACCATTCTTGGTACCATACAGCCGAAGAAAAGCACCACCTCCATTTGTCCTGCCCCATTGGCAAGCAGTGACATAAGTTTGGCTCTCGGCTGGTACATCACTTTTAAATGATGAGATGAGGTGAGCAATTTAGAGGCTGACTTATTTCACCTTGGTGTTTTGGTATTGGCGCCAGGGGAACTTTTTATACTTTCGTTTTTGAGAACAAGAACAACTTAAAAGACTTTTAAGCATACACAATGGAGGTGGAGTCTGATTTGCAACTGATGGCAGTATATATTGAAAATAAATCCATTACCAGTATGGCACTATCTGGGCATTAAATTTATATTTATTTGTAAGTCCACCACTCGAGCTCTTCTGTTTTCTTACAAATTAAATCCCTTCTATACTGGCAAAACTCTAGATGCAAATATGTTACAGATAGAAAGAAAAGCAGGCTATGAATGAAGACATTCTGATTTGTTTTCAAAACAAAGAAAAAATAGAAATTCTAGTGCTAGTAGGTTAGGGTTTAGGATGTTTACATGATAATTAGAGTGGGAACTGAAACAAGAGGAACATTTTTTCATTCTTTCTGATTAGTAAATATTTGTATGGGGCTATAAAGATTAGAGAATTGTTAAGTGTTATTAATTAATATTCTTTCAAAATATTTGTAAGATATTTATAATATTTATATATATGATAACAAAAATACTTCAATATAAAAGTGAATTATCCCAGAAAAAAATGCCAAGCTTTTGATCTGCTTATACATCACATCACTGCAAACTTTTTCCTTTCAACCTAGAGTAACGTTCGAAAGCAGAAAGATATACAGCTGACGTTTCAAACTAAACGACACTACGATAAACTAGGGTTTCTCCAGAAGATAAAATACATCATAAATCGGTGTAACACTTACCTCATTTTAAATATTACTGTCTCCTTTTATCAGGTAACACTATATAACCTCCCCTTACCTCTTTTCTTCCCATATTTTATTTGGTATATTAATTCTGAACAATGATCGCAACCAGAATTTTTTTTAATTAAAATCAAATATATGGCTTTAGAGGCTTAGGTTATCTGATGGAACTATTTTAATTAAAATAAGATACCAGCTCTCTTGATTCATTGATGAATTGATAATAATTGAAACGTACAGTGTTAATTTTAATCTGCAGCCAGTTGTTTAAAGAAATAATTCTTTCCCTTCTTCAAAGTCAAAAATAAACAAGTAAAAAGAAATCCCTTGAGGAGGAAAGGAATCTCTGGCCCAGACGACCTTTTTTTTTAATTGCAGATTGTTATAAAATCATCCATTATTAAAAATAGCTTATTGTTTTTACTTAAAACTTATTTTCCTTTATTTTTCTAAGAATAAGGAAGTACTTGTCTGACTACAGTAGCTGACTTGTTTCTATTTTCATAGCATGCTACCTGTACAGGAACATCATGGCTCTCACAAATGTATTTGTTTTACAAAATGCCATCAATTGGGAAACAGATCTCACCACGGTGAGTATTTCCCCTGGGCCTTGCCCCAAGGAGTGTGCACGTGACCCAGACAAATTTCAAACCCAGAAAACTATTTGTATGATGGCTGTCACGGAGCAGCTCTGCAAAACACCATTAGAGGAATGTGGGGAGTATGAAATAAAATTTGAACGCAAGAGCATACAAAATCAGGAGAAGGAAAGTAATTGTAGGTTTTGTTATTATTATAAATACTGTGATCACCTATCAAAATAAGTTCTCCTTAAAGTATTTCTCAGAATGCTTCCCTTTAAGATTTAAAATGCTGTTATAAAAAGTCTAGGTCAAACTTCTATTCAGAAACTGTTTTAAGTACAAGTCTTTCTTTAAGATAAGGTTTTTAGGAGTCATTAGTTAATATTTTATGCAGGCATACAGCGTAGCATGAATTTGATAACTGAGGCTAAAACTAAAGTGTAGAGTTATTATGGCAGCTACTTTAAGAGTTTCTATACAATTGAAGAAAAGTTGGGAAGAGATGCATGTGCGTGAGTTACAGAAAAATGTTCTTTCCCCCTTTGAGACTGTTATCCTTAATTAGATATTAATTCCATGTGGGGCGTCAGCTGGAATTCTTTCATTTAGAATGATTGATTTTTAAGATCTAATCCGCTTTGATAAATCACTGTGTGAGCATAGCTCAGTTCAGAACAGTGATTTAATTCTACTGTGACTATTCTGACCTTAAATATTAAGCAAGCATGGGATACTCGGTGAGAACTGCTGGGGAATGCTCTTCTGAACAGAAGCATTTTTGTTCAGTTCATTACAGAAATTTTCCAAATCCACCAATGATTAATCAAAATGAACGAACTACAAATAAACAACGATCTGTTCCTTCTTTCATAATAACTTTGGTTATTCTACATGTGCACTCTGTCTAAGCCACTGAGAAAACAAAAACAAAAAGCTCAGATGTGGAGTGAAGCTGTGTGTGCCATTTAATACTCGGTACAAGTAAAACTGCCATTATGCTATAATGGCACAAGGTATGCATGCTAGCAGACCAAGTATGCTGGAAGCATGGATGCAGGTATCAGGATATGGAAGGTTATTCTTTTCCTTTAACTCCTAACACCTTCTGCCTAAGCAATTTCCTTACTTTGGGCAGCTAGGTGAGTACTGCAAGTTTGGGAAGCACAGAACACTTGCCACTAGTGGGAATTGCTGGCCAGACTTCTGTAGGGGGCTATGTGAGATACTGAGAGTCCAACTGTTGGCACTTAATTCTTTTCTTCAGCAGCATTAACACATACACTCTCTAAGTATATGCACTGTTGATAACTGAGAGCCCTTCTAGATCTGGCAAATAGTCCTGTGCTGAAGCTTATTCTTGTGAGTTCTATGGATTGTCTCTAAATGTTCTCCTGTATCAGTCTTTACTTTGCTATACAATGTTGCATTGTTCTTACTGTGGGTAAGGGTTGAAGATTTATTTATGAATATTATTTATTATTTCATCTGTTACTTTTGCAAAAGCTTTGTGAATTCCAGCAAGATTTGCCATTTTGAATATTTCACAAATTTTGAAGCATGTTGTATGAGTATGAATGAGAATAAAAATCAATTTATTAGTGAATGATATTTTGAACTCAAATTTTAGAAAAAGGTAGATAACTTTTAAATTCTTTGATATAAAATTAAGAACTGTCATGCCTGCACTAGTGTAGTTGTTTTCTCATCATTGAATGTTATGATTTGACACATTTACCTTCCTAACATCTACCTAATTACCATTAGCTAACCATAATAACAGAACCAAAGAGGCACTCTGGATGGATATTTTAAACCTGTGCCAATACATGATGAGTAATCCTTAGGGCGAAACACATTTATCAGCTCCCCAAGCACTTATTACATATGTGCTTTTTAGTATCTTCTGTCTTTTTAAGGTCTGTGGTAGGAAAAAACAAATGAAGATCAGCATACAAAATTCTTCTCCACTAGGTCAATAGGTTTTAGGAACAGGTTTGTTGGAACCAGACATCCAATCTCTCTTGCTTGTCCTTCATCTCACATCTATGCTGTTTGCTCCATCAGTAACAGCTAGGCTGAAGAAATTCAAGCTGCTTAGAAGTTAAGTCTGTCTGGGTTTTTCTTTAGCATAACTTTTAAGACAACATATTTCTGACCTCCTCTGTTTTTTCTTTTTAATTAATCAATCTTTTATTATCTCCCTTCACAGAAGGGCAACATTTGTTTCTTTATTTTGTATATGATGTTACTACAATAGATAACAGGATATTGCAGTCTTTGTGATGATTTAGAACCAAGGGGGGCTTCTTTCTTTTCCCCCTTTTTTACGTGCCGTTTCTTTACGTCGTTTGCTTTTGGTTTTGCTCATGCTGGATTGACCTGCACATGTAGACAGTCTTCTGGCTTGCATGCACACACACACGTGCAGTACATACACCAAAAGGATCTGTCTCTACATTCTGCATGCATTTGTGCAAATAAAACCTCTGTCTCTTTTGAAAGTGTGGCTTACTGATGTGACTCAGTAAAAAAGAAAAGGACAGCTAAATACCACCAAAACTCAAATTCAGCACAACTTGAGAGAGGAATGCTCAGAAGTGCTAAGTGCTCTAAAATCTGTATTTGGAGCCACTCCTAACCTCTCCTTTCTTTACTGAATAAATCCTAGTACAGGGAGGGGGGAGCCTTTCAGCATTGAAAAACACACTTCTGTTGCAGTGGTTGCACCCTGAACACACACTCAATGCATAGTTCATTGATTTATCAATACCTGTTCTTTAGGATTCTTTTTTTTTTTTTTTCTTTTTCCTGATGGTGATATAAAAGTAGGAATAATCCTATGGAACACAGGAAAATAATATTTCAAAAACTCACCATTTTTCCAGTTAAAATATGGGTCTGCTGAATGAATATACTGTATCATTTCTTCTTTGGTTTTAATAAATGCTTTTCTCATTTTGAAATAAAATCTTCACAAAATTCCTTTGAAAAAATGCACATTCTGGGTAAATGCATTACAAACCTGCAAACTCATGAGGTGATTCCTGCTTAAATAACTTTGTTCAAAAATCGGTTCTATTAATGAAACAGTCTCTTCAAGCTGAAATAAAGGAAAAAATTCTTAAACATCACATTGCAGCCACATTTTGCATCTTATGAGTCTCTTTATCATTCCTGAAATTACTCAATTCCCCAGTCAGAGACTAAAGATCCATCTTCTGGCAGTGCTTCACTGCTTGAGGTATGAAAATTTGTTGAAAAGGAAGTATAGGGTCAATATACTGTTAAAGGTATTACAGGAGTGAAATGTTAAAACGCTGCAGTGGTATGTTGGAAACATTTAATTTTGATAGGCATGATGTATAGCTAGGGAAGTAAGCGTGCTCAAATAATTATGCTGTCTTTGAAAGACTAGGCAATTTAAAAGTAGATTATCCAATGAGGTTGAAGTAGTAGTTATCAAATTTTCAGGAAGTAATTAAACAAGCAGAGGTTCTCTCTTTTTTACTGGCTGTTTCTGGGTTGCATAGGGGTTATGAAGAGAGACAAGAAAAATGACAGAGCAGGATAAACAACACATCAAAATCTCCTTGAAGAAAACTTTTTATTTCCTCCATGGCTTTCTGGCTTACAAATAAGTAAGATAGGTTTTTGCAATGTTTTTGCTACAGGTCTCTGACAAAACGTTGCCCTGTGGAAAAACAACGGCCAGTGTGGATTATTATTTTTTTTAATACCTCACAATGAAATCTGCATTGCCCCCATAAGACCAGTTCCTTGCTTAGGCGTTTTTTTTTCTTCTTCTTTCCCTCCCCCCCCAGCCCCCAGGGCTTTTGTTCAGCACCAGGCCCTGCTGGTTGGTTGCCATCTGGCACACGGCCTTTCCTTTCCAAACGTCTGTCCGCAATCCTTTCCCCATCTGCTGTCAGCACTGCCTGAGCCCTCACACAGCCCCACGCTGCTCACAGTGAGCCCAGTTCTGCAGCTCCATCACACATTCAACATGCAGGTTACCACCGGGTTTTTTTCCCAGCAGGACGCCTGGGCCTTGCACCAGCTGGGACTTCGCCTGGGGTTGGCAGTGAGATGGTGGACAGGATGCGTGGTCCAGCACAGCGATGCAGCATCAGAAACATCAAACACATCAGAAACACAGAGGTAGGGGTGTGCCTTTAGCCCCACCTATCCCCCGTTTCACTTAGCTTGCACAGGAGTGGAAAAACTGCCTCATTTTTTATGACTGACAAACCAAAATACTCTGTGGAATATTCCAATGCCCATGGAAAGGTAACTTTGGCTCCATTTCTTACTTTTCTTTTATCTACTGAAAATATGTTTTTTCCTAAAAAAAAAAAAATATAATAAATAAAACCAATGATATGCTTATTGTTATTATTTATATTTTATCAGTCCCATGTGGGCTCAGGGTTTCATCATGCTTAAACAGAACCCAGTTCAAGGTGGAACTTCAAGGTCCCCAAACTACACAGTTATGAAATTGAAGCAATAAAGAAAAAAAAATAATTGTAAGTCCAATTAAATATTGGAGACCAAAACCTTACCTCATAAATCCTAAAGCTGTTATTGTGCTCTACCCACAGTTATGGCTATTGGGATTTGTCCCCACAGGCAGGTTTTAGCAGCCAAAAAGAAGTCAAGCAACATTTAATAGCTTTGCATATTCTTATGTAGTTAACCAAGGATTCAGTGCTTGAGTATCTAGATGCCACATCAGAGCAATGTTTTCTGACTTCAGGGAGAGGAAAAAAGTTCTAACCTAACTGCTGTATGCGTTCTGGAGCATCTCTACCAACACAGTGCACTGCCATACTTCTTTGCAGAAGTAGAAAAGTTCTGCAGTTTTTCCTTCTTGTCATCACTTCCATGCCAGTGCCTTCTGGTAGTGAGGGTAAAATGCCATCTATTGCAGGACAGAAAAGAGCCAAATTCAGGTTTGCCAGAATGGCTGAATACTTTGAACTATGGCTGAGTTTTGGATTCTGTAACAGGATAGAAAGCACTGAACAATAAATCTAATTCAAGGGTGAGATTTGGCACACCGACAATTCTTTGGAAGAGTTTGTGTAACTTATATATATTGCTTTTAAGTCAGATAGAGCTGAAATCTAATGCTCTTCAAAATGCAGCATAAATGTAACAGTGTTTATGAATTCGTAACACTGAAGTAGCTAATTTTTGGCTCTGAGGCACTGTTCACTTTACTGTCTTAATAATAATAGTAATAATAATAATAAAAGCCACACACAAATAAAACATGTTATTTAGCATGTTATTTAAAAGCAACTCCATTTCAGTTGTGTCCTGTTTTGTGCAAACGCCATCTCATCTTCAAAGGTAGATTCCCGAATTCGTGTACATTGAGCTGCCCTTTAGTGAGGATGATAAATACACTGAAGCTCAACATACAGCTGTGCAATTGTCTGTGTGTTACTGCCTTTTCATTCTTTTTCATTCACTTTTGCAAGGTTGCCAAACTAAGAAGCTCTGCCCAAGCAACAGAATGTGGTAATTCACAGCTGGGTTCAGCAGTGCTGGGCAGGGCGCTCAGTTTGGGCAAGTGGAGCAGCTGTGCTGCCTTCAGAACAGCTCATGTCCCTGCACCTTCCCTCATGGTCTAGTGTGACAGGACTGTGCTCACCAGCCTAATTGTGTTCCAATTTTTGGTAACAGCTATCTTTTAAAAAAGGAAGAATCTGAGAATTTAGGTGCCAAGATTTTGGTTTGTTTTGAGATTTTTGAACCACACAGCTTGTGGTAGCTCCTCTTCCATACCTTGCAAATAAGATTAAACTTTTTTTAAAATTCTAATTAGTTCTGTATTCATATATCGAAACTGCTTTTCCAAAACATTATTTTCTGCAGTTGGAAATCTGAGATGTCATGAAGTCATGACCAAAGAAGAAAGTGACAGCTCTTCCAGAATTGCACTATGTTTTAGGAGTGCACTACACCAAATGGTGTTAATGATACTGAAGAGGTTCTTTTCAACATCTCCATTCCTGGTAACCTGCATATCAAGAATATTACGTCACGATTCCAAAGGCACTTCTGACTTGCAGCCACAATGCATAGACGTCAACAGGAGAGGTATCAGAATAAACACTCTTTGTTGTTAGAGGTATGGAGATCTGCACATCCATTCAATCTTAACAGACTGATTTTGTCTGTAACGGAGATAGCTGAACCGATCTGAGCACTCTGCTTATGAAGGCAGCAGCCTGCTGGCTTTGCTGCAAGTGCTGCTGGAATCAATGTCCATAAGGTGGCTGACGTGACAGAGTGGGATTGCTGCTAATGGGTTTGCGGCTGGTGGGAGAAGCTGTCCTTGACGTCCTGGAGAGGGGTTACTCGGAGCTCATTGGGAAGTTCTCATCCAATTGGCTCAGCAAAACGGTAGGGAGTGGAGAATACTGCGCACTATTAAATTGAAGCTGTTAATTGCAGTTGTTATTAGTTACTGTGAGGGTTAAAGGAAGAATGTGTTTAGGGCATCCCCCAGTACCACTTTCTCACACCGGAGTGCACGATGCTGAGTTCGTCGCACTGGCATGGCATTGCTTCACAGTACCAGCACAAAGGGTTGTGGTACGTGTCAGCCTGCACTTTTGGGGAGGTGCTGGGCGTGATTACACAGACAGGGAGAAGAACTTGCCGGTGATTACAAGAGACACCGAGCAGTCCTCTCTAGACATTCGTTGTCGATCCTTTACCGTACTTGCTCAGAAATAGACGGCTTCGGAGATGCCTCCGGACGATAAAGCTATAACCGATTTCGGGAACCTACATACCTTTCCAGCTTCCCCGCATGTCACTTTGCTCTTGTTTTGGGGGAGAAGTGCCCCTCTGTACTCTCCCAGGAAAATAACCCAAAAGCCAGGGAAGTTCCTCTGCTCTTCCTATAGCTCTTTTTTTTACTCCTTTTTCAGGGGATGAGGGAGGCCGCCCTCAGCTAACGGGGGTCAACCTCCCGCCGCCAGAGGAGCCTCCCCGACGGCACAGAGCAGCCCCGGGCGGGCGCCGCGCTCCTCGCGTCCCCCGAGCTCTGGTTTTCTTCTCCCTGAAATGCTGTGTACACAAAAGGCTCGCTTCTGCCTTTCAATTAGGTAACCAAGATTTATTTACTTTTGCTCTTTCTCCCGTCCGTACACATCTTTAGCGTTTGCAGCCCCTGTCAGCTTTGGTCTCGGGTTCCTTTTCTCCTCGAGAAGTTATTTATTTGTGTTTCTCAGGAGACGTCTTTAAATCAAACGCCCGTGTCAGGAGGACTCCGTCCCGCCCGGCTCTTAAAGCGGGCCGGCGGCTCTCCGCGGTGCTGTGGGGCCGGATTAGGGCGAGCTGTCGGGACGCACCGTGTCCTGCGGGGGCCGACTGAGTGAGACCCCCCTGCTCGGCCGGGCCGTAGCTCTCAGGGTGCCTCCCAGGTCTCTCCTGCCTGACCTCCCAGGACACGGCACTGACGGGCGGCTGGGGAGCCTCGGTTGGGGGTGGGCGGCTGCTTGGCGGCGAGTCGGGGGCAGGACGAGCCCGGCTGCAGTACAGCTCTCAGGAAAGGCAGGAAAAAGAAAAAAAAAAAAAAAAAAAAAAAAAAAAAAAAAAAAAAGGAGAGAGAGAAAGGAAGGAAGGGAATTGTTAGAAGGCGAGGGTTTTCCCCGCGGTCTGGGGTTTGAGATGCGATGAGGGCGCTCAGGGGCGGAGGGAAGCTGCCTGGCATCAGTGGGTTGCAGGCCTCCCCCAGCAGCCAAAAACATGTGTGTGCGTGCAGGCTGCTGTGCCTTACACCCAACCTCGTGCCGTTGTTGGTGACTGAGGCGCCTTACCGGAGGAGCCCGGGATCCCCGAGTGCATCAGTCCCGAAATAAGGGAGAACAGCAGCATCGCTCCCGGCCACCAAAGGTACACCCTTTTCGGTCAATAGCATTTTTTTTCCCACTTCCCATCGGTGTTTGCTAAAGGGCGCGGAGCTGCGTGCAAGTCCCACAGCCGGAGGAGACGCGAAGCGCTTCTTCTAGCGGGCGCTGCTCCCTATCCCCTCCATCCTGCGGGGTGGGGGAACGGAAGGGGCTCGAAGTGCGGGGGGGGGGAGGGGGAGGAACAGGTGGATTCGCTATTTTCCTTGAAGAGCGGTTCAGAACAGTTATTATTAATGCATGAGCGGGCACCTGCTCGGCACCCTGCCCTCTTCTTGAGCGGTACTTTTACTGCCCGTAAGCAGCGAACCAGGGCCGGTAATAGGATCAGGAAGACAGGCGTTAGGCGGAATGCCGCAGCGGCACCACGCGTAAAGGCGCGCTCCCAACAAACGCCTTCGGCAGAGAGGCTGTAAAACGTTTTATGGGTAATGAGAAAGGCAAGTGTTTGGCACGAAGGGAGGGGGGCAGGGTCCCAGCACCCGCTACTGGACGGGGCCGCGCTCATTGCTGAATGCTGGCATGGGGGCTTCGGCCCGCCGAATGACCTCTGAAAGCAAGCTAGTAACTTTTACAGAGGAAAAAGAAATATTCAAAGTCAAGAGCTCCTCAAGTAGCTGAAAATTAACTTCTGACAACACGCGAGATTTTTCCCTCCCCACCGTATCAAAGAAACGTCTGTACGTTAATTTCACCCTGAAAGATTTGAGAAATAACAGCATCCCAGGGCAAATTTTCAGCTTCAGAAGGACCCTTTGAGCCAAAGCAGGCGCAGAGAGCACGCCCAAAGCCGCACTGATTTTGCGGCGGTGTTCGCACGCCCGTCTTATACAGAAGCGCAGAACCCTGAGTTCTTCCGACGATATTTTAACGAGGAAATGGAATTTCCCGCTCTGGAGCTGTGCCTTCGGGTAGCAGAGGCATGACGGCTGGAAGCTGCCACTTTGCCGAGCGCTATTCAGCTGCAAGGGTTGGGTTGGGGTCACGGTGCCAACGAGCGGAGCGAGGCCGGGGCTGCCACAAACGGCTGCTCCCTTCCTTCCGTCCTCCGTGCTTGTTTTCTTCCTTTTTCTTTTTTTTTCTTTTTCTTCCTTTCTTCCTTTCTTCCTTTCTTTTTTTTCTCTTTCTTTCTTTCTTTTTTTTTCTCTTTCTTTCTTTCTTTTTTTTTTCTCTTTCTTTCTTTCTTTTTTTTTTCTTTCTTTCTTTCTTTCTTTCTTTTTTTTCTCTTTCTTTCTTTCTTTTTTTTCTCTTTCTTTCTTTCTTTTTTTTTCTCTTTCTTTCTTTCTTTTTTTTTCTCTTTCTTTCTTTCTTTTTTTTTCTCTTTCTTTCTTTCTTTTTTTTTTTTCTCTTTCTTTCTTCCTTTCTTTTTTTTTTCTCTTTCTTCCTTTCTTCCTTTCTTCCTTTCTTCCTTTCTTTCTCCCTTCGGTGTGCTGCTGAGAACAGAATTTCTCGAAGCGGGCCCCTTGGCGTTATCACTGCTTAATGCGAACGTTCCTTTCAAGAAGAAAGCAGCAGAAGCAAGGCGCTTGCCGCTAGTTCATTGTTACCGTGGACACGGTTCCAAGCGGTTCTATTTTTATCGATGCAAAAGAAAACGCTGAAAATTGAGGTAAGGATTGGATTAGCTCCGTGTCTGCCACCGCAGTGCAGCGTGCGCTGCGCGATGTGTACGAGCGGAGCTGCCGCTTGCTCAGAGCTGGCCTTGAAAAAGAGAAGAGCATGGAGAGACGGGCACTGCTCCGTCGGACTAAAGCAGATCTTTACATGTTTAAACCCCTTCGTCAAGGTTATGGCATTATTCCGAATGGTAAAACGCGGCTATTTCGCTTCTCACTGCCGCAAGAAAATAGACACCTCCACTTTTCTTTCTCTAGAATAACGTTTTAAAAGAACCTAAAGCATCACAACGTTTTTTATTTTTATTTTGCTTTCCTGATTCAACGCTGAGAGTTTACAAACGATCAAGTGTTGGAAAACCTATCGGAAACAGTGTGGTCACATTATGACAAAGCGGTAACCTGGCGCTTGCAAAACGGTGACAGTTGCAAAGTTGATTTTTTTTTTTTTCTTTTTTCTTTTCCCCCCTTCTCCTTTGTTTCCTATCCTTTAAAAATAAACCTTTCGAAAAATAAAACAAATAATAATCCCAAATGCTTCCGCAGTAACTGCTAGTCCCCTTTCTCTATTGCAAGAAGCCCTGTCCGCTAATAGGAAGCTCATTTAATTATTTTCATTCTAATCTCTTTAATCCTCGCCCCCCCCCCCCCGCCCCCCTCTGCCAAGAGTAAATGACGCTAATGGGACCCATGTGGAGGAGCCCCGGGGTGGCGGCGCAGCTCCTCCCGGCCCCGTGCCCGGGCAGGTGGAGCCGGCGGGGCGGAGCTGGCCTCGGTCAGAGGCTTTACAATAAATAAAATACTGCCATACTTTGTCGGTTGTTGTTTTTTTTTCTGATCTTCTCCTCACCCCCGCCGCTGACCACTGTCTGCTCTGGGCTGGTTCCGTTTGTCGGGAAGGAGAAATGGAAAACTTCCCTCCCCACCGACGCATCTCGGGATCCGTGCTGGCGAAGCGGCCTCGGAGCCGCAGAAACGCAGCGGCAGCGCTCCGCTCGGTGCCCTCGGGTGTTGGCGTCCGTGTTCGAATGCGGTACCTGCCCGCTGTTATAAACATCCCTCAGTACACAGCCAATCAATCACGCTGGCAAGCAAGCAGGTCGGGAGCCGAGAGTATATACAAGGCATAAATACAGAGATGTGAAACCCCCGTCAGCATTGTCGTATTTACACATAATTTTTCTAAGGCTCTCTAAGAAAAACCATATCCAGGGTATCGGAAGTTATGAAATCAAGATTAAAAAGTAGCAGACAGTGCTAAGGAAGTTTAGTTATTCTAATACTAGTGAGGGAAATGTAAGGAAGAGAAGGAGAAAAAAATGCCTGAAGCTGAAGACTTTTAAAAAAAATCCTATTACGCTTACAGCCAGGAACACAAATTGGAGACTATGTGGCTGAAAAACATGAAAACCAGTCGTTTAAAAATACTATGCGATAGATATATCTGGAAAAAACATGAGTTTACCAGATTTTCCAGTCAGCAGAGCATTCTTTATGTTGCAGTCATTTCTAGTCTTACTTTAATTTGAAACATATTTACATCCAGGGATAGGTCCTTGCAACTGTGCTGTGTTTTTTAACAATCTCTTGATAACAAGAGCTCTGTGCAGCAGGGGGTCTGTGCCCCTCGCTGTGACACTGAAGCTTTGCTGGTGGAAGGACGCGTGTGAACAGGGTGGAATCCCTACAACGAAGTATGCTGCAGATCCTGGGCATCCCAGTAATGTGGAGAGAAGGGTGACATATCAAAGTAGGGCAAAATTAAGTTCCAGGACTTAAAAGAGAAAGGTGTACATTATGTTGTGGTAATGTAGGAGTTTCACTGAAATGGAGAAATGGTTTGTGCTGCAAAATAGCAGGTTTGCTTTCCTGTGTTGCAGGTTCCTGAACTATGCCCTGGTAGGCTCTGGGCTTTGGCCTGGTGGAAGAGAATGATCTCAGAAGGCAGGGGCTGTGTTTCAGCATGAGTTGTCAGCGCATGTGCCAAAACAGCTTGTAAAGCTGGGGAGCACAGTGTTCTTGCTCAAGAGAGCCCTTGTGACCACATCCTCTCTATGGAGTACCTCTCAGGCACATTTTTTTCTTGCGCTGCAATTGTTGTGTATGTTTTCCAATCAAGAATAAATTTGATGCTAAACTCACTTTCACTCTATTGTTTGTTGGTGTTAAATTGTATAAGAGGCCAAAACCAAACACTACTGATGTCAGCAGAGGAGTTTTTGAGGCTGCCCTGCAAGCTAGCTTGGTCCAATTGGCACAAATAGTACAGAAAGTTGGTTTTGTTGGCCTCTGAGAGATTTAAAATGATGTGTTTCAATATGTGTATTGCCAGCACAACAGGGATTGGATTATTCAGCTGCTTACATTTCAGATGCCTCTCATCCTCCCCATTAAGAACTGTGCTTAAAATGGATTGGATTACTCACTTGCTTAAAGGATATTTCATGTTATATAGCCATTTCTACTTGTCATCATATAAGTGAGTGCTTCATCTATCAGAACTTCATCCTGCGAACTTGATGCGTGGTTTTCTGTAGGAATGGATTACGGAGCCCTTTGACAGAAACATGTTCTGATCTGTGGTGGATAACACTGACACAAAAAAGGGATAGATGCCTTAACAGACAATTTGCCACTGAAATAGTACATAAAATAAATAACAATGCTTAAAATAGTTGATGAAGAGTCTAGAAATATTTAATAACTTTGACGTAAGTGGTATTTTTTGTAAGCACCATAGTCACCACAACACCAGTTCCACGCTTTAATCTTCTGGGGTGGTAATAGTAAGGAGACTTCCATCTGCTCTCATCAGTGGATTAATTCAGGTTCATGTTAAGTTCACAGTCTTTTTTCTCAAAAACTATTGGCAACTGTAGGAATGGTATTTTAATGTTGTGAGAACATTGTGAAAGCTCACACTCTTTTCCGTTCTAAAGATTCACCATCATTCACTCCAATGATAAATGGTTGTTAAGAAAGATACAAACAAAGCAAGCCCTTGGAGTTAATTCTTTAAGCTACACATTGTGTTCTTTGAGTTTGAGAGAAAAGCAACAGTTGGTAGATGCCAGCATTGCAAACAAAGTGAAGTGTTTGTCCAGTGACCCAGTACAAGGTTCTTACTTCAGGAAGAACCCTCAGCTCCCTTCAGAAAGCTAGGACAACTGAATACACACATGTTAATGGCCAAGTTTGGCTTATTTCTGTGTGCTTTCCGCTAGCACATACTTTTTTTTTCTGGAAATGCATAAAAATCTCAACAAACCAACAACCTTGGCTTTCTCCACATTTTGAGCATAACCTCTGAGCTTTGTGATACTGCTACAGACAAATCTCTGCCTGGAAGGTCTTCCAAGGACAATGTTAATTGCCTTTCAAAGTCTTTAAGTGCCAACCAGAGCAATCCTACAAAGACCACATGCGTGGATTTGTCAGCCACCTTCTCCTTTTTTATCAGCCTACAGACCGACAAACCATCCTCGGTGAGATCATGTGGTATGCCTGTACCCTAAGAATTGGAGGAGAAATTAAAAGGGCACCTTAATGACTACTTAAGAAAATTAGATGGTGGTTTGCTAACAGTGAGATGCCTTTTCATTCAGACCAGTATTCTGCTACTGCCAGTACACATGGAGGTCTTCTCTTTATTTTACAGACCTCCTACATATTATGGGCATCAAATTGTACTGTATCATTTTTCTATACACATTTGAAATGTACTATACGTCTTTTCTCTGAGGTTAAATGACTTTTGAATAAAATTACTTGTACTAAATAACAGCCTACTTCTAGTAAACATAAATTTCCAGTTTTGTTTCTCTTTATGGAGAGTAGGCTACCCAAAAAGATTTGAGGATGCTGCTACAGAGCAATTGATAACAGGGACATTCATCAACTCAGGCAGTGTGCTAAGCTGGGATGTGGATCTGGAGGTGAGGCATTAAAGACACTCCTAAGCTCTTGCTTCTTCTGAACTGTACTGACAGTTTGTCTCTACTTCTCATTTGCTTTTAACAGTGGTGGGGTCAGAATTTTACTAGGGTGTGTCTTGTTAAATGCACTGCAAGGATAATGTAGATAAGCCTCCTCAAGTGCTACATCTCAGTGATCTGTTTAGTCACTAAAGGATCCCATATTCTATATAAGACTGCTTAGATCAAGTATGTAGTGAACAGCTTCCAGAGCAGTCTAGAGATTGTAAACCAGCATTAGCAGAACTGACTTGGGGATGAATTTGGAATGGGAGTGAGATTGAATTTATTGACATAAGGCTGTATGTTTGGCAACATGGGCTTCCTTTCCTATGTACAATAGGAACAACTGTTTATACTTAGAAAATATCAACACTCACTGAGAACACATTTTAACTGCTGTTACTTAGCTAGTGTTAAGAAATTCCTGAGAACACTTTAAAATGTAAAAATAACAGGCTTACACATGCTAATCTGTGGAAGGGAAGGCTGGGATACAGAGAAAGCCAAATTCTGGGCAGCTGTGGAGAGGAGTAGCTTTGCTGGAATGCTGTTAGCTCTGGCAAGAGAGAGGATGAGCTGTGAGCAGGACTGGGACCAGGTATTCTCTAGAAACTACTCTTCATTCTTTCTCAGTCTGTGCATAAGCAAAGAAAACCTAGATTTATCATTTAAAGATAATTTCTTACTTTAGGCTCTCTGCTTCTCTAAATGTGTCTTTAGGCCCAGTCTTGATTTATATAAACTTAATATTACTACGCAATACTTATTTAAAGAATTCTCAATATGTTTCAGTCTTCACCTTTTTAAATGAAATCTACTTCATATAGAAAGTCTAACTACTTGCTACTTAGATTTCCAAATTAGGCCTTTAAGTGCTGTGATTTTCAGTATATATTATGCAGTGCAATGTACATTGGCAACAATTCATACCAAGAAAAGGAAATAATATATTAATAAATTCATATTAAGAAAAGCTGAAAAGGAAGTCTTAACAAAAGCTGATTACTAACCACGTGACATGCATTTTATTACATGTCTAAATGCTATACATAGGAAAAAGATTCAAATGTTTGTTATCATATTTCTAGGTAAGGAAATCTTTTGTATTTACTATGTTTTACTACTATGTCAGGAAAAGAAAAAAAACAACAAAAATTCAAGAATATATAGAACACATTTTGCTATTACAAATCAGAAATGGTACTGTCAGAGTTTAGACAGCATGCAACATTAGCAAATAAATTTATTGCATTTATTTTATTATTCATCAATTTATCAATTTATTCCTAATTGGAACTGATAAATAGAAGTTACATTTATAGGGAAAAATGCAGGACCCCAACTGTCAGTGAGTAGTATGCAAAGTGAGACGCACTTCTCCTTGGCAGATCTTTGCAGCAGCTCAGTGATAACCTGGCTTGTTTTATCATGCAGGTGATTAATGCTGCAGAAGGCAATCAAGTGAGCCTATTTAAATCTTCTCCAGTAATAAAAATATGTTTCTATTTAATTGTGTTACCCACACTGCAGTAATTATTCTGTGTTCTTGATGTGAAGACAGAGAAACAGTAGTAGTGAAAATATTTTTTCTAACATGTATGAAATAGCTTACATGGAAGTCATATGAAGGACACCTGAGGCACTGTGCCCAGAAGAAACATCTTCTCCCTGGTGTGGCAGAGTAGCACCAAGTCTCTTTCACCAGCTAAACCTCCGTGATACCTACTGAGTTAGTGGATAGAACAGCTCTATACGTAGGTCCACAGGACTGAATGAAAAGGGCTGAGTGCTGCTGGCAGTAAATCATCTGACTGTGGAAAGTCTTGTGCACTGCAGGCAGATTGGTGTTTGCTTGGAAGGGGAAGGCCTGCTTTTGGCATTTTCAGTTTTTGTATATTTGATGTTTGAGAAGAACATAGTGCTCTAGCTATAGTCCAGCTGATCATATTCCCACGGGTAAGGGGAAGAAGAAAATCATAAATCATTTTCAGTCTCTACGTTTCAAAAGACTTACTCTTTTTCTGATGCCATGATTACATATTGCAGATATTGTGAGCAGATTAGCTTTTGGCTATTAGCATACACATGTACACAGATCTGTCTGCCTTGAGCCCAGCAGTGCATCCCTTGCAGCTCAGCAGCCTCTTAGCATGAGCAGACCTTGGAGAATGAGACCTTCAGGCTTTAACATAGTTGAAAATGGGACAGGTTGTGTGGATGGTCTTTCTCCAGGAAAAAACAAATAAACAAACAACAATACAACTTAACTGAACAAAACGTTTTTTGCTTTTTTTTTTTTTTTTCTTTTTAAATAACTCCTCAGCTCCCTGGATTATGAGTTTTTCCAGAAGGTTAATAACAAAGGCTATGCCTTCTTGGAAAACTGAAGTTTACGCTGCTATCCACTGTCAAATGCAGCCATTGAAATAATGAATGAGGTTCACTTCCTCAGAATGTGTAAATGTCCTGACTCAGAGTTAAGCTGTCAACAGCTGAAAGACAGTCCCATTGACATGTACCTGGCAATAGTTACTCAGGTTTATTTTTTCCTGGAAAGCTGTTTTGGGCGACAGAGTGGCGTCCGGGTTTCCCAAGTTGTTGTGCTGACAAACTGCAGCGGTGGTAAAGGCAGGGAGTCTGACAAAATCTCATTAATCATTTTAAATTAAATCCAACATTCCTCTCCTACACTGCCAAGAAGAAAGCTAACTTTTACAAATGAATACCCTCTATGAAAAGAACCAATATCCTGACCGTATTGCTTTCAGACAAATATTCCCAATTTCTGTCATGTGCACAATAGGTATTATTTTTAAACTTTAAAATAATGAGCTTGTTGGATGGCTAGAAAACAGAGAAGTGCTTTTTGCATGCTTTCTGTAATGGATGTTATGTGTGAATATCTCTGATAATTAGACTGGCTTCATTTTTTCAATGAATTGCAGCTTTTTGCTTTTCAATAACAAATACAGAAAAAAGAAAGTTGCTTCTTGATGGAATAAAATTGCACAGAGGGAATGGAAGTGTTCTGTTAAATATTTTATAATCTAAGCAACCTTTGAGAAGAAATAGATGAATAAGAAAGAAAAATTGCAGATTCATGAAGACCTCTATCAACAAAAGCACTGAAGTGATGAAGGAGCAATATGGTCCCCGCAGCCTTTTACATATACATTCATTTGTATAACTAATGCTAGCTATCTGGTTATGGTGTAACTATAAACGCTATATGTTGTCTTAACATCTGATAAATAATATGAAAAGATCACATAAAATTTGATCTTACTAAAATCACTATTATATGTAGGTTATAACAGATTGTATATTATTTCTCTTTAAGACAAAACAAAACCATAATGTGCCTATGGGAGACACAGGAAAACCCCTAGTCTGTCCTTTGTCCATTTTAATAGCTTTAGAGATTAGTGATAGATTTTACAATGGCAGAGGACGAATCATCTACCCTAATGTTTATTACTCTCAGCATTTACATGAAAAATGTGAAAAGAAAGAATAACCCTTATCTTAAATTCTCATTTGTGATACAATACAAGGCAAGTAAATTTGACTTTTCTAAACAATTAACATCATTATTTTAACATGAGAAAGTTACTGCACTTCAATCTTTGCTTAAGTACTAAAAATAATTTAATACTTATTTTGAGAAAATAGAATTAGAAAAATATCAGATTGCACAGCCTTTCACAGAGAACAAAAGTACTGCCACTTCAAAAAAGAACTATTCCTTCTCTTAAGGCTTATGCAATAGATGTTACTAAATTCCGGTATACTGCAGAGGAAATAGTCACATCTATTTGCCCATCTATTTGAAGTTTATTTTTCTAAATCTTTATTTTGAAGCTGTTTTAAATATATTATTTTCCAGTGTAGATTCCTAACACTAGAGGGAATAGGAAGGAGAGGTTGAAGAGAACAAATTTAATTTATTTTTCCCTAGTGAGAATTTCTTGCCCACTTCAAAACTGACAAAATTGTCTCTAGCCTACAACAATTTGGGCTCTCATTTGCTGAACAAGCTTTGTTTTATTTTGAGTAGTCAAACCAGTATAAATCAGTTTGGAGGGTGAGTGGAAACTATTCGAGTTTTAGAAACATGAGAAAACATAGAATGTCAGAAACTGATTATAACTAAGCCACATGAATATGCAATATACATCCTATTCTTTAAACAAATGAAGTCTCAGAATTTAATTCAGCCAAAAATGAGCTGTATAGTGTGACATTTGACATGGACTATGGTATATTACTTTCCTCTACATGAACAAAGAACAGTTGTCCTTTTGTCACTATACTAAACTATACTAAACTATACTAAAGTCAGCAAAATTTTAGAAATGACCATTCAGAATACAAGTTTGGTATCCTAAGAGCAGAATAGCTAGAATTTGTAAGAGGATGGGCTGCAGCCTCTTCCTTCAGAATGAAGTTATCCCATAGTTTCCTGAGGAACGCAGAGTACTGGTACAAGCTGGTAAGATGCATGGCCAAAACTCAAAGGACATGCAGTAGTGGAATCACACAGTACCTTGGGAGCATGATCATGCTCATGTAACTAGATCTGGGATCCTCTACCTAAATCTTCCAAAATGCTTGATCAAGTGACTATCGTCACAGCACACCAATGAACAGATTTAGTAACACCTGGATCAATGAAGTATCTATCACTATTTTCTTTTAAAACATACATGGAGAAAGTAGCAGTGCACTGAAAAAGAAATTGCCCAAAACTTCCATTATAGAGTACTTATGGAGCATGAGTAAGATAACTTTATGTTTGCCATTGGTGATATGCTTAATTTTTACATGCACCCTCCCATCCCTTTTAAAACAAAGCAGAAAACTGTCTAACTTTATGAAAAGTTGTGATCCTTAAAAATGAAAAAATTGCTTATCTACCACTGTACAGAATGACTCAAACCTCAAAAGAAAAAAGAACAGATGAAATGTTTATTGTCAGTTTTGGTTTATTGGATATTTCTAAAAGAATTCACACATGGCACGTTGAGTTAGATGCTTTCTATCCACTCTGAGTTGCTAATATAATGTATAACATGAGTTGGGTGCTAGTCAATTAACACTATTCAAAATTTCTTGTGAAGATCAGAAGCTGTTATTTATAGGAGTAATTTCTTTTTTTCCCTTCTGGATTTACAGAAACTTTAAGCATATTCTCCTGTTTCTAATTTATCTTCTTGGCTGTTACATGGGCCTTGAAGCTTTCTAAACCTTGTTAATAGATGTATTCAACTACTCCAGAAAGAGCACATTCTGCCTGCCTGGAGGCTTTGTTCTGTTTTAGGATAGGAACTGAGAGTCACTAGAAATTAAGAGAAATGTAGATTAATGAATTGTACTCTCATATCAGTGTAAAATCAAAACCACTATCTCTGATGTCAACGGAGGGGCCAGGAAAAAGAGAATTAAGACTCTGAGCTGCATTTGTGGTCCCAGAAGAAAACTTTTCCTGATAAGATTGTAACTTGTTGAAACTTCAGAATTCATGGAATTCCTATTTGTATGTATGTAACATCTGAAGAGTGTATTTTAGGAAGTGGTATTCTGCAGCCTTCATGTAAAAGTAGGAGCACATGCTTACCCTTCTTGTTTTTTTTTTTTTTTTAACAACTTTTTTTTTTTTTTTAAACAGGACTAGAGACCTTTGCCTAAGGCAATGTTTAATATTATGCTTTTAACATTTTGTGTTTGACATTAATTGATGACTAATGATTAAGGAATGTATCCTTGAGCCTTCTGAAATATATGAAAGGACCCAGAATGAAGTGATGAGAGCTTACCCTGAGAGAGGGAAGCAATACTGTAAAACTTCACGGGAAGATTGCTGCAATACTGCTGGCTCCCGACTTTGGTTGTGTATGCCACACAAATACAAATTATGTTTAAATTTGATTAGAGGTAATTTACTTAAAAAATACAATTCTTTCTGGGTGCATTTTTGCATGTGGATGAGAGTGATGAGTATAACTGTTTTTACTAAATACTTGAGGTACCAGCAGTAGCTCTGTTTTTCCCCCCATTATTTATGTAGCCCTTATGTAGACTGAAATTAGTATACTGTCAGTCATCATTCTTCCCACATCTGAAACAAATGTAATATCCACTCAGTGCCAAAAAGAAAGCAGCAGTGTAGGCAAAGTATATGTCTATGAGTATGAGCTGCATTCAGTTTCTGGCTCTGCCATAAGCTTCTTACACTAAAAACAAACAACAACCACCTCTACAGAGGCTTGTAAAACACAACTAAGAACATCTTTCTACCTCATCTCATGGTGTGGTATTTAACAATGATATATCTATTAGTTATTATGATAAAAACAGATGCTAGAGATAGCTGAGTATTATATAAACAAATATAATCAGGAAGAGATTAAGGAATGGCTCTTATTTCAACTACATATAATGTCAGTTTATGAGAAGTACTGCAGTATGAACTAAAACAAGGCAAATGCTTAATAACTTCCTGCACTTGCACTGCAAATGCACGGCTAATATTCTGCATGATTCAGAGAATATAAGACACAACCTGATTGAAACTGTTTTTCAAGTATTTTCGAAAGTTTAGAACTATTTAAAATCTAGCTACAGAAGATATTTAGGAAGAGTCTGAGTTGGCCAAAACAGTCTGAAACAGCTCCAGTCTTGCACAGTCACCATTCTAAGCTCACTCGGTCACAGCTCTTAACAGCTTTAACAATGACTCATCTGCTATAAATTTACCTGGCCGTTTCCATCACTGACACTTCCACACTGAGGGAGATGGTTGAAAGCAGCAACGTTAGCTTCCCTACACTGCTTTTCCTGTTTAAGTTTTCTTTGCTTACAGGGCTGAATAGCTGATTGTAGGTGTTCTATACCACCATTAACTACTGCCAGCAAAATAAGTTTTCTATCTCTGTGCAACATGCACATTTTCCCTAGGCTATGCCTATGTGACCAATATGGTTATTCAAGTTAGTCATACAGTATTAAATATTAACTTAGATACTTTACAAGTGTTCTGCCATCTCTCAGGAAAAAAAAAAAAAAACCACCAAAAAAACCACCAGACTTTATCACAGTATTGAGATCTATGTTTCTCTAACTTATGTATCTGAGGTAATTAGCACTGTAAAAAAAAAAGTTTAATGCAAAAGAAGGAAGTACACTTTTAAGAGAGAGGAGCAATTTTAGTTAAAATATTTTACAATAAAATAATTATGATTATAAATCTCTTTAGTTAAATATATACACATTACACAGTATCTTAAAAAGAATGAAATTATTAAAGTTTCAAGCAGATCTAATGCACAAATCCACCACTTTGTCAGCTTAGACTGTAATGTCAGTTTTAACATTTGTAATTAGTTGTGTCAGACTAATGGCACTATTCTGTGCAAAATTAAAAAAATTATGAAAAACAAATCTCCAAATCCTTCCATTCCCACAGTAAATAGATAGAAAAGGTAGTTTACACATACATACACTTACACACAAACTTTGATTGCATACAGAGGTTAGAATGACCAGCACTAAAATAACCCCCATCTCTACAAAATAATCTATTTCTTGAAACTATGTAGTTTTTGAAAATTACAAACTGTGCTAGCAAATTGTGCGTTTAGGCAGCCACGTGGCCAATAAGGTAGATGTTGTCATAAAGGTGCCCTACAAAATCTTCACTAATATTCTGTGCAGCTCGTCGTGTATTCCGGATGAATTCTCTCTTTGACATTTTGTTCTTCACGTGAGGGCTGGTTAGATCAATGGAAAGAAGAATCAAAGAGTAACACAGTACATAAACTGCATCTAGACAAAAGAGAATAAAATAAAATAAAGGGAATTATGATCATTAAAAATATTGTTGCCTGACCAAAACTCTTATGCAGTCTTCAGCATTTGGGACTAACATTGCATATATAAAAATATATTAGAATTCAAAGGAATATCCCACTGTCATAAAATTTAATATAATCATTTTCAAAGTAATAGAATCAGCACATTGCTAAATAAACTTTTACAAATCTCTAATATTCCTACAGCATCGAAAAGTCGCTGATAATGATATCACAATATACACATTCATTTAAATGGAATCCTAAAGTCTTTGTAATCTAAAGCCAACATCCTCCTAAGTTTATCTTTAATATGTAAGCAGTCTCATTGCTAAAAATTGGCTCCCTACTACCAGTTAGAAATGCTTTTTAATTTCAGTGAGGTCCAAAATTCCCTCTCCTTTGTGTGGGACTATCCATAGGGCAACATGTTAAATGTGCAGGACTTTGCAGAAGGGATTTTAGAGATACTACAGAGTTTAAGCACAGAAAAAAAGTGAAGGGAAACTAACATGAAAATACCTCCACCCTTATCAACTAGGTCAAAGAAAATAAACTTTATGTTATTTATTTACCCATTTTCAACCCAAATGAAATGACGACTGACTACTCAACAAAGATTGAAGGATGCTATTAAGCCATGTTTGTACTTTGAGAAATATTTGTTTAGATGCTGATTGTAAATCTACTGTGAACTGCAACATCATCCAAACATACACAGAAATACAGAGAGTGATTCATTGAACAAAAGCTCTTTTTGCTTACCAGGGCTAAGGCCAAGCTCTCTCATCAAATCAGGGTTACAAGCACAGAATCTGTGAGAGAACTTCGTTATGAGAGTCTCAAGATATTCCCCACGCTCCTCGGGGGCATGAATATGTCTGAAGAACTCTCTCAGTGCATTTGGCAAGAACTGATTTCTAAAGTTGTGCAGTGTCACAAGGTCATCCAAAACATCTCGCCTGGTAGAAGAAAATCTCAGGTAATTAGAAAAGTAACTTTTTTTTTAAAGCCTGTTTGATCATGAAAATGTAGGTTTAAAAATCAAAATAGAAGGTTTAGAATTGTTTTGGAGCTTCAGAGTGTTTTATTCTATTGTTTCATTTCTGTAGAATAACACAAAGAACAAATACACATTCATCAGACACTTGCAATAATAGCCATAGAAATTTCTTTAGAATAGAATAGAATAGAAATTTCTTTGCATGTGTATTCACTTACAGTACACATAAAGGCTAACAGAATTTAATTATCTGATGAAATCATTAAAAATGCAATAAAGGGAATATATTTGTGCATATTGTACATATTCTGGTGCCTAAGTAAAAACTATTATAGCAGCATCTTGTTAAAAAAAGGTTTCAGTTAGATAAAATTTGCTCACAAAACCTCTTGAAAGGTTAAGTCCATCAGGGTGCAGTTCTACCAAGTGTTTTCCACTGAACACAGGAACAACGAAGTGATTCAAACTAGCCTGTATAAACAGATGTGCAGAAGACATCTGAAGTAAATTTGGAAACAGAATATTTTGGTATGTTGATCCTTCCTATTATATATTTCAATACCATATGGAGTGTTTTAATGTCTAGAAATCTAATTTTTACTTCTTCTGCCTGATTTCATTTTATGAAGGGAAGAATGATAGCAATAGGGGTTGCTAAATGTAATCATTAATTTGCAGTGTCATCTGGTAAATGGCTTCCTGTTTTTTCTATTGCTCTAAAACATGATGATCTGAAGTTTTACAGCATAGATCTGTCTCTGATGGTGACACCAAAAAATGACTGCTTTTACTTGTTTAGCAGTGAAGACTGAGGGGAACGAGATGCATGATAGGATTCCTGCTATAAGTGCTGCTGTTCACCTGCTCTTCCTATTTAAGTATAGGTATTACTTTCCTCCTCTATAAAATTTGTTTGAATTCGTAGTTTGTACTCCTCTTTCCTGATAATACTGCACCACCCAAAGCTGAAGATATCCTGAT
Organism: Lagopus leucura; assembly: GCF_019238085.1. Taxonomy (NCBI): domain Eukaryota; kingdom Metazoa; phylum Chordata; class Aves; order Galliformes; family Phasianidae; genus Lagopus; species Lagopus leucura. The sequence continues at coordinate 23,553,142 of NW_024962264.1, forward strand.
AGGCAAAAGAAAACACTCTGGGGAAAGGAAAACACTCTGGTACAGCAGGGGCAATGTACCCTGCTGCTTTCAGCCAGAGGGTGCTCTACTACCTCTTAGGGAGTGAGCACATCTCCTGTTTGAGAAACACTGGAAAATCAAATAGTGGTTAGAGAATTGATCATGAGTTAAAAAGCTGCAATCACTTGGTAGAACAACTGCTTTTTCCTATAACATTCATACTACATATGAAAAAAAGGAAGACCACATTAAAAAAAAAAAAAAGCAATAAAATATATATGAAATCTGAACATCATACAGTAGAGACTATCCTGTGCAGCTTAAATGCACGCTATACTTTCTAAACAATTTATAAGAAGAATTACAAAAATAGTGAAATAGTAAACTGTCTGAGAGTCATTGGTTATATGTAGTATTTTCAGAGGTTCCTGTATGATCAAAATTCTGGAACTAAGGAACTGTTCAGATTTAGCACCAGCATTACTTAGTTGCATTTCCATGTACTTTTACGTCAATAATATTACAAGCAAAATAACTATTGTCAGGGTTGCTGTGCATTGAAAGCAAATACTGGCTTTCTCCTCACAAGAAATTCAAGTTACCTTTCATCGAGATAGATTCTCAGCTTCTTCCAATTTAGTGTTCTTGTGCAAAAGATAAACTTAGCTATTTCCTTTGGCGAATCATCTAGTATGCCCTTGGACATAAAGTAGTTGACTCCCTGAGATAAAAAGATACATATGCATAAATATGTTTCATCTTCATACTATGGAACAAGCACTTTACTTAGCAACACAAGAAAATTATCCCACTAATTACTCACATTTTATTCTAGCAGAATAATTTCACTTCCTCTCAATCACATTTCAACATGCACAATACAATCTAAAATTACAAATCAAATGCAAAGGAACCTAGTTCGTTGTTATGGTTGAGATTTTACATATACTTTGAGTAGGACACTTAAAATTATGAATCTCACACAAGCACGGTAGTTCAACAGTATTTCAATTACAGTGTTTTAATATTGTATAATTTTTTTTTAACCATACATTTTAACCATAGATTTTAATTTCAGAACTTTAAAAGATAAGAAAATCTTAGCCATAATACGTTTTGTCTTTAATATCTTTGACTAAAACATTAATGTTCACACATGTATGTGATGCATCACATTCAAATAGATGCATTAAATGCATTTGTTTAAATGTGTAATACTGCAAATAAACACAAGCACGCAGATTTCAAAGCGTAGGTAAATATAAACATATAAATAGACATAAAAATATGCGTAGACGAAAATAAGAACGTTTCATTATATAAAAATGCTTTAAGAAAGACAGAACTAGTGTGTATATTTTATATTCATTTTATAATTTGTAGAATTTTCCACAGTTTGCCAACCATACATTTCTTATGGAATACACATGCTGAATTTCATAGAAAACAGCAGTGAAGAATCACATGCTATTGTTAAAAGGTTGGTTTTTTTTTTTTCCTAAAGTAAATACAAATCTGAAGGTTCCATACACTTAGGGGGAAAAAAAGAAAAACTAGCAATATTAGCCTCTGATTTTAGGAAGAATTCTAATTTGAGACAGTAGTGAAATGCATTGCATTATAAGCTTGCATTTAGGTCCAATTTAGATGATATTTAAGTCTGCCTGTAGTTAGGATGGGCAACATAAGGTTGAGTACTTTGTTGAATTAGAGCTAAACATGAAATTAAATCAAAATGAGTATCAACTGCTTATTAATTCCTCAAACACTTCGGTGGCAGTTTGCACATGACTACAAGCAGGACATCAGGGCTTCATCAGTTCTTTTTACTTTCAGCTTATCTATGCCTCCTTTAAGGAAATCCTGCCTCAATGAGTCTTCAGTATTTGCTTCAGTAATGAGCATTTGCTTAAGGTAGTACAAACTGAGGCCTATCAAGGGAGTGTCAGTAGCACTTCTAAAAGCATATTTCTGCTGCAATTATTTAATAAATGCATTTGCAACATATCTGGAAAATACCTGCCATTTCATAGCTGAAGCAAAATGAAAATAATGTCTGCTTTAAGACAGATGGTAGGTTGGTTTCTCTGTGCCAGTAAATGTCAAAAGTTATTTCTTTAGTACATTACAACTCAAGAAAGGATCTTCACCAGATATGCCACTGAGTCTCTGCAAAATGACTGTGTTCCCTGTCTCTAACTCCCAATCTTTCCCCACCACACAACAGTTGACCATATATCTCCTAGTGAATACAGTCTCTTTATTCATTCTCCTTATCACTTTCACAAATAAACAGGGCGTAAATATACTTCAACACGCATCATTTTAAAGTTGCTATTTATTTCTTCCTAAGCAATGACAAATACTTTGCAACAATATAAATCTGATTTATTTTATAGTTCTTAAGTTTTAAAAATTAAATTTATTTTTAAGATTTAAGGCATGTCATCTAATCCATTTTTTGTAACTTCATAAGCATCTTCGGATTCCTCTCAGAATCCATGTTTCAAATAAATCACATCTGGTAGCTAACGTGGTTGCTTGTGACAGGTACATTAACTGAAATAAGTAGTTCTATGAACTATTAAATCCTATGCTAAGATTATTTTTCAGTCATCTGGTGATTCTCTTAGGCAGCATTTGCCTGAATTCATCTAGGCAGATCTGTGCCACTACCTAGGAGGTCTGAAAAGGTGTTTTAAACACTTACGAAGTACAGCAGGATGAGCTGGCTTAGTTGACAAGTAATTAGGTGAAGAGCACAAGGGTGAAGATTTCCAGTAGCTCTCTGTGGAATCTAGTTGGCATTATAATGCTCTTAGCATTAGAGATTTAGGAAAGATGCCTTAAAGATACCTTGCCTTCCACCCAAGCCAAGAGTGCCACTGCTGAACTTCAGACATTCGTAGTTTCTTTTGTCCTTTTTATTTAGATGTGCACACAAAACAAAATAACCGCATTCTAAGTTGGTGACAGAACTTTCTGAAATCACGTTATCTTTTCCCACACATATTCCATCTTTTTAGTATTTAAATGGAATTGGATGCCAAATCAGAATTAGGACACCACTAAGCTTTTTACCTAATGCATGTTTAAAAATACTACAGCAAAATATGTGCCAAATAAATTAGCCAATAAAGACAAATTTCACTTAAAACTTGAAATTTGTCAAACACCAAACACTACAACTGCTCAATTTGGTCAATTTAAGTAATTTTAAAAGGTAAAACATTCTTAAAGCCTAGGAAATATGGGAATTCAAGTTTAAACACTAGGTCAAATATACAGATAATTTCTGCCGGTCCGTGATTATTGTTCTATGATGTATATAGGGCATCAATTTGTAATCAGAGCTCCTAGGTAATACTAACATGATTAGTAAACAATTAATTATAATGAGATATCTGCAGTATTAATCATCACTTTTTAATCATCTTTTTTTTAATCGTCATTTTTTAGAGAAATACAGTGTCAATATGTTTCATGGTGCTTCTTCCAGAACAAAATATACAGTATCAATTTGATATTTTCTAATAGGTATTTATAAGATCGTTTTCCTAAGTTATGAAGTCATACGCTGACCATGTTATTTGTTGACAAATGTGGACACAGTGAAGAACATGCATGTTGAATGTCATTGTTTTCACTGTATGCCTTTTAAATGCATTCTCAGTGATACACACTTGTGATGCAATCTTTTATTTCCAGAAATATTTTTCATGTCATGCAGCTTCCATAATTGGTAATTTGGAGAACTGAATTTTTTGACTTTACAGTACAGTTTCCAAAAGGTTTCAGCTGTTGGGTCCATTCCACTTTTTCACACACTTAGAATGGAAGTTGGAATCACATAAAGAACTTCCTGCCCCTGTCACTTACTTTAACATTTTTAGGACAAATAACATAGTGCATGTCAGCTTTGGCTTGTTCAGTAGATCACTATGAAAGAGAATAAGTGTTCAAAAGTTTGGCTAACAAAACACAGAACAGTAAACATTCCAACATCTACAGACTACTTATAATTAAAAGCCAAGTAACAGTGCTTTATCTAAGCCACTGCAAATTATATAATAACCAAGGACTGAAAATTATAGCAAAACTAAGGGCAGTTGCTAATGAATGAGACAATTCCCATAAAACTGGAAAGTCAGATGTAGTGGAAATACCATCATGGCTTGATGAGCATCTGGTAGGAAGGGAGGGCCAACCCAGGGGGGCTCAGGTGTATGCAATGCACCTGAGTGACTAGAAGGGGTGGAGCCAGGATCCACCCTTTCCCAGACCATGTTTAAGGGTTGGCAGCAGAGGCAAGGGGCTTTCTCTGGAGATCCCTGTGTACCTGATGCTTTTTAAAGGTAAGTAGCTTTTTTCCTTTATTTCTGTGCATGCTGTTGTTGTATTTGAGCAAATCCTCACTTATTACAGTGTGGGATCTTGCTGCTCTGCTGTCATTGTTGCACTTTCCATCGCATTACACTAGTCATACTGTGAGCACTGTCTCTGCTTACTGCTCTTTACAGTTGTTATACTATGTATGGGAAATCCTGATCTCATTGAAGTCTGAGTATTCTTGTACTGTCCAGATTCCAATAGATCCATACAAATAAATGCTATTAAACAATCTGTAAGAAATACTATTGCTAAAAATAAACAAAAATTAGATCTTTTCTGACTGAAGTATTCTTTTCCACTTTCCATTCCAAACGTAACTCCATAGCATAGACCCATGTAATTAACTTGACAGTGTATTTTGCAGGAAACTGGAAACTGTATACAGAACAGTGGAAAATAACTTCTGGTTGCTTACAAACTATGTCATAAGCGTACATGATGTAGAATAAGCACTTCATAAGAAACATTTCACATATGTTATATGCTCTTCCAAATAAAATACAGCAGAGATAATGTTGGCAGGTTCAACAAAATATTCATATTCAAGTCTTAATGCTAACTCTAAACTAGACCCTCTCCCAAACAAAAACCAAGTTCCAAAAATTTTGGCTACAGTGGTTCTGGTTCTGCCATTATGATAAAACATAACAACAAACAAAAAATCAGAAACCAAACATGCACTGGAAAACTTTCAGATCATATGTAATGTGATTATGCACATCTTTTTTCAGCAGAATGTGAGCACCTGGTAAGAATTATACAAGCTCATGCACATAGTCAATACATAAATTTACAGCTGATATCACAACACCATGCACACAACAATGGCTAACCAGAGAATCCTACCACAAAGCGTGTAGATGCTCCTCCCTACCCCGTGAGCCACCGCTAGCTCTGGAGCTGTTGCTGTGGAGCCTGGTTACCCATTTTCATGACATGGGCGCTGTCCTTTGGAGAATCTTGCTCCTGTGGCTGTAAGTATTCCTATTTTTATAGTATTTGATCAGGTCAGTTATCAAATGTAAAGCAGAGTTTGGCAGGAAATTCCAAGACATAATTTGTAATAGTGGAATGTCAAATATTCCAGTCACAGCGTCCTTGTAATAATAGTTCGCCAACATCACAGTTGTAACAAGAAAAGCACTGATATCTATGAATTCTCTTGAAACTCAGGCCATGAATAATTCCTACCAGGCTATGGTGCTTCACAGGGAGAGAGGAACAGAAGGCATAGGAGATACCCTGAGCTTCTCATCTCTCAGCAGGCCTGATGCAGGCTGTTTGTACTGCTACTGTACAACATAACCATGATGAAGCCCTAAGAAGCATGTTAGTATAACAAATTTAATACTTAATTTAGGTATAGTACAAGATAGCTTTAGTTTGCTTATCTTTGTTTTCTTGAAAAATGCTGACGCTTTCATTCAATGCCTTTTGTGAAGGATCCAAATGCTCTACACCTATTGTAATTACTCTAAGTTAGGCAAGGCTGTTGCCAACTGAAACTTGATATATTCTTGAGATACAATTTTATTTGGAAAGCTTTACAGTTATTACTAAACTCATTAAAATCCTGCTGAAAATCAGTGCTAATCACTTAAGTGGCAGGTGCTAAGGTCTCAGCACTACATAATAAAGTTCAAAGCACAACTCTGTGAGAGAAATTATAGAATACTTATTTATGAATAATAGGAGTAATGGATTTCTTTATCAAACAAAATATGAGACAAAGCAAGAGTTTAAGCAAAATCCCATTGCTGCAATGATCTGTGTATGACTACTTTATTTATTTCACCCTGTGGCCTCAAGTTCTTGTTCTCTGCATCTTATCAGCAGTGAAAACTATTTGTTTCCTGAAAGTATATTTCTTCATGACTTTTTCTACTTTGGATTTGTTCAGTTATTACTTCATTGTATACTTATAAACATACGTAGGAAGTTAATGTTTATTATTGTTCAAAACTGTCTGCCATCTTTTCCTAATAAACATGCAGCATGAGAAGTCTAGTTTTATGTACAGAATACTGTCTTGATCACTTTAGTATTACCTTTTGCCTGGAAAAGACTTAATTACCTACTCTCAAACATGTTTCCTCTTTGAAAAGCGAGAGAGGCACAAGCTGTCTTTTCCAGTTAGTTAAGCAAATTAATAAATTGAAACCTTTAAGGTATTTTTAGAAAATAAATATGGTGTTACATACTACAAAGAAGATTCTCTTAACAAAGAAAAAAAATGCACAGAAATAAAATCAAACTGATAGTAGTTCAGCAATACATCTTTTTCACTGTTCTCCTTGACCACAGAAGTATTTAAAAATGCCTTATGAGAAACCACAGTTGTCACAAAAGTAATTGCTTTCACTTTATACCTCATTCTCCTATAACTGAAGTCAGGTGAAGTGGGAGCAAACCCATACTCTGAAACAGCATTTGACTGCATTTGTAAGCATTTTTTATTTATTTTTTTTTTTAATACCCCACTTCTTCAGTTAGGAATCTCCCTCTTGTTCCCAAGTCAACACATGGTAAGGAATTTCTGGCATCTGTAGGTCAGACTGCTATACCAAGCATTTAAGAGGCAAGCTGTGTAAATGATGCGCACAGGTACCATAGCCAAAAAAAAAGAAAATCAGGATAGGGCTATAACTTAGTATTAACCATTCCTATAGAAGAAGAAATACTAAAGCTTGGCTCCTAATATATCTAGGACTATATAATAGCAGCTAAAAATATTTTAATATGTTTGTTACTGTCAGCAATAGTTCACTTACCTCATCAGGGTTGGCATTAAAGGTGAGGCTGCCCTCATCTAGTTGCATATACAGTTTTCTAAAAGAAAATCCTAGAGGTGGATTCTTATTGTATATAGAACAGTGACCCCAAGTGGATTTGCACAACCTATGAAAATAGAATTAGTCTATTATCAAAAACCTTTTATGTATTTACAGACACAAAACATAATTAACACTGCAAAGCCAAGTACTCAAACAATAAGGAAACTTGAAAATAAGATTGATTGTAACACTTAATTCTTAACTTTTCTGTATGTTTGTTTCTAAAGTCTTCAACTAATGACACTTTTTGTTGTTGTTGTTGTAGGTTTTGGCATATACTAGTGCAACCTCAAAATGTATTCCAGTAGGTGGCATTGTAATGACATCTACGCAGTTGGAACCTCTAACAATCCTAGTATCTGAACAGTAGGTAACAAGTGACAAATAATTCTCTTGCAGTAGTATCAGATTAAAAATCTGTGTTTCTTTTCTTGTGCTCTAGTTGTGTAGTGAGTGGAATGTCACATCTGCACCAGAATATGCAACCTGCTACTTTCTATCCATCCTCTTCTCAGTCTTGTTGACTCTGGGTTACCTGATTAAACCCCATGCCTGCATAGATATTTTATCGATATTTTTCATCAGTTCCAAGGTTGTTTCTTCTATCCTGCCTCTGACTCCATGTTTCATCAGTTTCTGTTCCTCATCTCAGTTTCCTTGTTGATGCCGTCTAAACTCCCCTTGAACTTTCACTTCCTAGGCACCTTGTTTCTTATCTAAGTTCCTTATTTCAGTTCTACTTCTGCTTTAACATATTTGTTTAAAAAAAACAAAACAAAAAAAAACAAAACTGGCCACAGTGGTTAGAATTCTTCAGATGGCTGAGGTAGAACATGAAAGAAACTTGGTTTTCCTTTCAGCATCTTGGGTCTTATTTGAACTGAGTTCTGAAACACAACTGTAGAACTTGCTAAATTCTAAACTCAATATATGTGGATTACTAAAAATTAAGATGTTAGCAGACATCTATGTGAATTGAGACTTTAAAAAAAATGCGCTAAACCAGGACAAACTTTCACAAACAAATATATGCTTGAACTGAATATTAAGCAAGATTTCACTAAAAATGATTGAGCTGTTTCCCAAGGTGAATTCTGAGGGAACTATGCTTTTTTTTTTTTTTTTTTTACCCTTATATTAAGCATATATATTGTTTAATTAAGAACATAATATACTTGTGCTTTAGAACAAGAAATTTATTTGTATTTTGCAGTTTTGATACCAAGGATCAAGAACAATATGATAACAAACTGCAAAGTTATTTTATGCACATAATCTTATAAGCTTAAGTAAGCCTTCACTAGAGCCACTACTTCTTGCCAAGATAACAGTCCTGAATGAAAGAACAGCTGTGACTAAGAAGTTATAATTGTATTATCCTCTTGATGAAGTTCATGAAGTGAACTGAGGAGAAGCTGCTTCAAATGCAGAGAAGTAAACAGACTGAGAGAAGGAAATAACTTAGAGCACAATAAAAGGAAAATAAACAGGACCTGGAACAGCAACCCACTTGTTACATTAATACTACTCACTGTCAGTTAAATTAAAGGATAAGGCTGTTTTGTGAAAGACAAATTCTACTGACAACCTACTCTAAAGATAGGTGTGCTTTCGTAGGATTCTTTCCTAGTGTTCTAAAACACCAAAATGGAAGGTGGTGTTTTTAATTAAAATTTCATCTTGCACAATTTTATTTGATAGAATTTTCCTTTATTTCTTGGACATACAAACAGACAGAATTGCCTCTGCATGTTGCATAAATTTTTCAGTAGAAATTTTATGGTGTGCTTGCAGAACTGGCCTTTTCTTTCCCCCTCCCTTCTGTTGCTGTTTTCCAAAAAACAAGGGCATATATTGCTCTAACTCAACTAAAGTAGATGAGTTCTTATTCCTTTCTACCTAGAGCTTCAGCTGAACAGATTTACTTGCTCAAGCCGGGTATTTGTGTTATTTCTCTGAACTTCAAACATTTCAGCTGTGCTTTGATTTAAAACAAAAGTGAATGAGTCCTTGTTTTTTTTCACCAAACAACAGGTTTGTTAGTAATACATTCATGTGCTTATACCAGCACACTTGTGTATACAGAAACCTATTCCACTATCTTAGTAGTAATTAGAAATCCATAATTACGCATTTTTAAACTGTGTCCATTTTCTCCCCTATGCCAAATCTCATTTAACTTAGAAAACCTTTGCTAATATTGGAATAATACAAAGCACAATTTGAGACAATTATTTTTACTACTCCTGGGTGATGCATTTGTTTTTGCTTACCCTTGCCAGAGGAGCTCATCATTAGCGAGATCCTGCCAAACACACGAAGCTAGACAGAGATCAGTTGCATTCAGATATGACAAAATGGTAAAACTAAGCTCTGGTGGCAGCATTTCCAAGTTAATGAATCCTTCTTGTTCTTTAGATTTTCTTGTCTTCAGCAGGTGGTAGATGTCAATACCTCCTTGGGCTTGTTTCCGGTGGCTTGTATTGGAGACATTGTTAGTAGCTATTCTCCTACCATGCTCTCTGGTAAGATAGCCTTGTCCACTGAATCCTTGGTGTTGCAGTTGCTGATTTCTAGCAACCCTCCAGAGTCCCTGACCCATCTGTGAGCCTGCTGGACATAAAAAGCCAAATTAAATGTTGTCATACTCGCATTTCCTTTAACATTTAATTAAATTAGTTTATTTAAAAACAATGAAGTGCTACAAAATAAAAGGACAGACAAAATCATCCAGAGAAATGGGGAACACACAGAAGCACGCTGTGACTGACATAAGGAAAACATTTAGGAACTTAAATATATTGCAGCTAGAAGCCATTCCCAACTTCAGTGTATTTTCTCTTTCTTGCTTCTGAGCACCCAAAACACTTCCTTAAACATTTTTTTTCAAAGTCATAAAGGTTAGGAGTTTGTGTACATGTACTGAAGCCAGGGCTCCAGCTTAAGCTATTTATCAGTTCTGTTGCTTGTTCTAGAAACACAATGTAGCAGTACATCTGAAACACAGTATCACTCTTTAAGTAAAGATCAATCCTGCTCAGTACATGAAGAGGCACTTAGGCCCTGAGAGAGGAGGCATTACTACATTACCACTGTATTTCTTATGCAGTACTGGTCTGGACGTGTAAAGACTACTTTCAGACACTTCGTATTACAAAAGACCAATAAGAATCCACCAGGTGGTTGGTAGATCACATGTGTAGTAAGCAAAAAAGTTAATAGCCTCTTGAACTCTTGAGAACTGTAAGCAACACAGCCACCTTGTTTAACTCTTAATCTCTTTGATGAAGAATAAAGCAGTGAAGGAACACGGAGGCTGAAAACACTGACATTAAATTCACAGTACAAAAAAGACAGGGATCTCTTGGAAAGAGTCCAGCGGGGGGCCACAAAGATGGTGAAGGGCCTGGAGCATCCTTCCTATGAGGAAAGGCTGAGTGAACTGGGTCTGTTCAGCCTCGAGAAAAGAAGACTCAGAGGAGACCTGATCCACGTCTATAAATATCTGAGGTGTGGGGGGCAGAATGGCGAGACCGGACTCTTTTCAGTGGTGAGTGGAGACAGGACAAGGGGAAACGGCCGGAAACTGCAGCATAGGAAGTTCTGCACAAATGTGCGCAAGAACTTCTTTACAGTGAGGTGACGGAGCACTGGAACAGGCTGCCCAGGGAGGTGGTGGAGTCTCCTTCTCTGGAGATGTTTAAGACCTGCCTGGATGCCTACCTGTGCGACCTACTGTAGGGAACCTGCTTTGGCAGGGGGGTTGGACTCGATGATCTCTGGAGGTCCCTTCCAACCCCTACAGTTCTGTGATTCTTTGATTCTGCAACTTTTATTAGTCAGACTAAGGAACACATTTTGCTAATATTTTTGCTATCTGTTCTGACATTAGTTTATACAATTTTAACAGAGCTATATTTCCACATACATTTGTTAACTGATTAAAAAACGAGTCTTTCAAAAATGCTATTTGGACATACTTTAAGGCAACAACAACAACAAAAAAAGACAACAAAAAAAACAACAACAATATAATAGGTAATTTTGAAGGCTCTAAAGAACATAAGATCATATTGCGACAAATTTCATAACACACCAGGATGGCAACACAGAGAGAACAACAGCATTATCAGAAACAGATCATCAAAAGGCTGCACCCAGGGAATTATCAAGTGAACTTTATTCCATTAGGTAAGGATCTGGCAATTTTATAATAGCTTTCAAGCTTCTTCAGTCAGATTATCTTTCTATTCTGAAGGCCACGCTTATAAATGGGGTCATAGTTGCAAAGGACCAAATTTTCCTAGCCCTAAATCAAATATCCAAATTTCATTTGCTAGCTTGATGTTTTTATTGCAATACCTAGCTAGTAGTTCCTGTTTACAAACTACATTCTATTGAGCAATACCAAGCTAACAAGAATACCAGTGTTTGTTGCCGGTGCTCACAGGGTTCATCTTGCCACAGAATGCTAATTGTGACACATCATTTACAGCCCAGTCACTAATAGATTACTTAACGTTATGGTTCCAGGACAAAAAAAAAAAAAAAAAAAAAGAACAATCAAAACCAAGCCAACAGTGCTATGGTATCCAAGAAATTAAGACTTCTTACAGAGTTCTCACATACTTTTGCAGAAAGTATCAGTAGAGAAATCTCTTAGAAAAACTTCTTAAAATAAAACATTGATTTTAAATGCATATTTCTATTTTAAGCACCAACTGAATGAGTTTTGGGGATGACAAAAAGCAAGACTCGATTCAAGCTGACTGCTGGGAACATAGTGTGTGGCTGCTCAGCAGCAGACATGCTGTTTATAGAGCCAACCTTCTTTACCCTGTCAAGCAAATGCTTTCAGCTTTCCAGTAATGCAGGATAACGCTTTGAGATTTCACTCACAGAACAGAGAGAGTCAGTGCATCACGTTTTCACTCAGAGGGGGTGACACACTGGAACAGGTTGCCCAAGGCGGTTGTGAAGGCCCCATCTCTGGACCCATTCAAGGCCAGGCTGGATGTGGCTCTGGGCAGACTGTCTGGCAACCCTGCACGTAGCAGGGGGGTTGAAACTGATCACTGTGGTTCTTTTCAACACAGGCCAGTCTATCATCATATGGCTCTAAGAGTAAGGATGTCCAAAAATATAATTTTGTAATATTGTGAGCATCCATTTTCAGGCCCAAGATTCAGGAAGCCACTCAAATGTATGTTTCCAAACTTGTGATTGATGTAACTTCAGCCAGTACCCGCAACCTTCCAATCGCTTGGTTGTCACAACTCTCACAGGAAGAAGTGACACTAAGCTTTTTTGCTGACTGCTTATCTCCCCTGGCACTGCCTGGCCTATCCCAGAACCATGTCTGCTTCTTGTTGCTGTGTTCCAGAATAAATCCTTTTTGCAGTGGAGCCCACGACAGAAAACTACAAGCTAAATGCCATCTCTGTTAGGACAAAGATGCAGTGGCTCTGGTAGCCCCGTCACCAACAAAGCACACGCGGATGCTCCACGCGAGGCCTTTGCATTGCACCGAGCCCTGCGGTGCAGTGGAGTCCATCTCCGCGTTTCGGGCTTCTTCTTTCCCCGCAGCCGCCCTCCGCGCGGCGGCCTGCCGGCGCCCTGGCTGTGAGCGGCACAGCCGCCCCCAGGTAACGAGCACGTTCGCTCCACAGGCCGCACCGGCCCCGCTCACGGCAGGACAGTCCCCGAGTCGGTCTGCGCCGAGGGAGGCGGCGACCCCGGCCCCTCGCAACACCACCGGGTGGTACTGCCCCCGAGTGCCATTGGCCCGCACCGGCCAGGCCCGGCCTCTGATTGGCCGCGTCGCCCGTCCATCATCCCCCGGCCGCTTGCTCGCCGACGGAGCCCAGTCGCGGGAGCCCTCCCGTACCTGTGCGAGCTCGGGTCCAACCGCCGCCGCGACGAGCTTGTTGCGGGTCGGTGCGTGAGCCTCACCGGACAGAGAGGGGCTAGGCGGCCCTAGCGGTGGGAAGAGGCGGTGAGACCCCTCCGGCGCGCAGGGAGCCGCCGCCGCCGTGCCTCCTGCCAGGCGGGTTTGACGTTCACTGTTGTTGCTGGAAGTGGCGTCACCGGGGAGGGACGCGCTGGAAGCGGAAGCGGCCGTTGTGCCGCGCGGCGGCAGATTCGGGTGTCTGGAGCAGGCGAGCGGCTCCGGCCGCGGAAAGCGTCGGGGGTGAGTGCCGGCCCCTCTGTAGGGCTTTCCTAGCCTAGAGCAGGTGGACGCTTCTGGCCAACTTGGTGTCATCTGCAAACTTACTGAGGGTGCACTCAGTGCCCTCATCCCAGTCACCGATAAGGGTATTAGATGGGACAGGCCCCGATACAGTCCCTAGGGAACGCCACTCCAGGCTGAATGCCAGCTGGATTTAATCCCATTCACCAACACTCTCTGGGCCCAAACCTCCAGCCAGGCCTTAACACAGCAAATTCTACAGTTTACAATTGTGGCAGTTGATCAGAAGCAGATCTCAAGGATGTGAGAAATGCCTTGAAGAAACATTATTTCCATAACTCTGAATATTGTGTCTAACGCGTTTTTGTTGGTGCTCTTGTTTGTTTGTTTTTTTTTTGCACCCCTTCTGTCAAGTGTTTCAAAGTTGCTGAGCTGGGCAGTTTGCTAATAGACTTTCTCAGAGTCTAGCTAGGATGTAGGCTGTTTGTTGTGAGTTGTAATTTGGGGGCTGGGCTGTTATCGAGTCTATGCTTTTAAAGTTCTGTGTTGGAGAAGACCTGACATCGTTTGCTTACAAACACGTGCTTGCAAGGTACAGTAAACAGTGCTCATAGAGTGTCTGTGAATATGATGTATTTTTGAAGGAGTATCAGCTTTATGCTTTTCTTTTTACTTAGTTCCCCAATGACTTTTTTTTTTTTTTTTTTTTTTTTTTTTTTTTAAATTTGTTTTTTTCCACGGGGGAATTTATTAAAAAATTTGAACAGAAAAAAAAAATAAAAGTAAAAGATTCCTGTGCTTCTTTATGCCTCTGACAAAGCTGATTTGGATGTTGATGATAAAATGCATTATTGATTTTTTTTCCGTTGCCTTTTCTTCTTTTTTTCTTTCTTGCAGGACAGCTCTGCAAAGAAAGGGGCACCATTTTGTAGTTTACATTATGTCACTAAATGAGTCTCCTGTGAATGATCAATTAAAAAGCAGATTTTTGACTTGTGTGTTACGATGCAGAGGTTAAAACTGGACCTTTTGGCTATAGTGCCAATAATCTTAGACCTACCTTAAAGTACATAGGCTGCCTAGTTTGTTGCACCACTTCTGCTTGAACAATTTTAACTGGATTTAGTGGACTGTTTAATGGAGAAGCATTGTCTCCTTTGAAATATCAAACAAGCTTATTCAATCCTTTCTGTTTGGTTTAGCAGCCCTAAATTCTTTATTTGCATTCACATCCCTATCTTTAAAGGTCTTTGATAGTTGATGGGATTAGGCATTTCTACTCAGTCCTTATATGGATGGTATGAGGGAAATAACTGGTATTAATTAGTATTGAGCCCCAACTCTTTGCTGTTTTGTTAAGTCAGAAATAGTCACCTCTAGAAAAGAGAAATTTCAGTGATAATGATATATATTGTAATTTTAATGTGCTTTTTTTTTTTTTTTTTTTTTTTTTAACAGACAGTATTATAATATAATTACCTCGTAATCTGAAAGAGCAGTGTTTGGAAGAATGACAACGGGAGACCTAAAAGGAAGTTTAAGAAAAATAGAACAAGGACTTCGCATGTTAAATTATCCAAGAGATGTGGATTATACAGTGTAAGAAAAAGTGTTAATAAATTTATGCTAATACAGGATGACAGCAAGATACTGGCTTTGCATCCAGTGATGAGTAAGCAGAGAGGGTATGACTGTGTGAAGTTGGGATTTGATACACTTGGAATGGAAAGTGAAATAATGCAGTTTTGCTAGTCTGAGCAGTTTTTCCCCACCCTTGTTTAATCTCTCTTTGTTTCTTTTTGTGAGTGCTGACAACGCTTTCTTCAGGAATTTTCATCTTGTAAAGATGGTAGAACAAAATGTTTAACAGTGAGCTTTTGGGCTTCAGACCTGACCGTGTTGGGATCATGTCGGGGGGGGGGGGGGGGTGTCACAAAAAGCATTGTTTCAGGCATTTTACAGATGACAGTAAAGACTGTTGAATGAGATATGCATGGAAAGGTGCTTGCAATCAAGGGAACCAGAGAAAAAACTTAAAAATGAAGGGGTAACAATATAATTGTAGGTGTAACATGCTTGCTATATCGAGGATATGTAATTTGAGTGTAACACGTATGCTATATTAACATTTCAAGTTAAATGTTTGCAATTGTGCAAAGTCTTTTATTCCCTTTTGCTATGTTAAGTACTTTTGTTTCTCAATAGGTTAGTGAAGGGTGATCCAGCTGCATTTTTACCCATAATTAGCTATTCCTTTACATCGTTCTCAACTTACGTAGCAGAACTTCTGGTGAAATGTGATGTGGAACTTACAGCAAAGAGTGACTTGCGCTTTATTGAAGCTATTTATAAGGTATCTGTCTTCATGTTCTTTAAAAAAGAGGCACAATTTTGTGTATGACCTCATAAAAATGCCTAATGAGAGTGAGCATTTTTGGCTGTGAATAAGAACTGTAATTTGGTTAACATTTAGCATCAGTAGTAACTAAGGATGTGCAAAGTATTTGGCTTCCTTGTTTTCAGGAAAATCTAAAGGAATTTCAATTTTTAGAACAGTCACAGAGTCAGTAATGTATCTGCATTATGTATTAGGAGTGAGGAGTACTGAAATATTTGTTGAACTAGTTATGCAGTCAGAAGTAGACACAGAGAAATCATAACCAGCAGAAGAAAAAAGTCAAAGTAACTTTCAATAATTATGATGGAAAAACAACTAATAAATTAATTTGACGTGATATTTTAAAATAAAATTATGTTTAACAGTTTATAAATTAGAATCAAATCAAGTGCCTTGAGCTGAATAAGTGCAGAATAAAAGAAAGACTGCAGAAGAATAAGAACCTGAGGGTGTTATTTCTACAATAGGTTTTTTAAAATGATTTTCAAAGCAAACTTTTTTTTTTTTTTTTTTTTTTTTTTTTCAGCTTCTCCGAGATCAATTTCACTATAAACCAATCCTAACAAAAGAGCAGTTTCTTCAGTTTGGTTTTGCAGAAAGAAAAATGCAGATTGTTTGTGACATTATCAACTGCGTGGTGAAAAAACATAAGGAATTAAGTAACCTGAATAAGGTACTGATCAAATAGTAAATTCATTGTGAGGGATGCTATTTTTGATGTAGTTTTGGTCCTTGAGGTAGAAGGTGAAGATCAGATTATTTTTGTCAAAATAGGGGGAAAATTAGTATAAATTTTCTTTCGGAGATTCTTGAATGCTGTTGAGTATATATGTGACATGAGCTGCCAGTGTACTGTCATATAAACAGAATAATTTTACTGAAACAAAGATCAGTTAAATACTTGCTATCTTTATGGGTAAGTGGACTTTTCTGGTTCTTAATGCAGTGAGTGTTTATGTAACTCAGACATTACAGGTAGATATAAAAACAAAATCCTCTGCAATATTAAAGTTCTGGGAACATTTAATTTAAATATGATAAATAATACAAAGTTGTATTTATGTTTTGTTAGTATACGTCTTAAATCTGATTATTTTTATTAATCACATTTGATGGTACTTGAATAAAAGATTGTCTTCGTATTATATTTCAGTTGAGTCTAAAAAATCTTGATAACTTCTCTTTGCTTTATTTCTAATTGTACATCTGAAAGTGACGTACTTTCATCCTCTTTGACATTCAACCTTGCAAGTTCAGTATTTGTGATCAATTTTCATACAACGTTGTGTAGGTGTTAAGAATATGTGTGTGGTATTCACTTTGAGATCTGTTTTCTCTGTTAATTTGGGATATAATTTAAATACATATTTATACATACATACTGCATTTCAGAGATCTAAATGCCTTTGCATGTGTGTTATGCAATTTTCTTGCTTGCCAATAGTGGTTAGACATAGTGTCTTCCTTTCCCTCCCAGAAAAATGTATTAGAATGAGGTTTTTTTTCCTCCTCTTTATTCTGAAGGTTAAATCCCAAGCAAGAAAGAAATTCAGACCTTCAAAACGTGAAATATGGTCAAACTGTGGTGATGTTCTTGTTGATCTCAGTGGCAGCACTCTGAATTCCAAACAGGTATGAAATAGTTCTTATGTTGTGTGTCTAAAAGTTAGTCTCACTTGTAGCAAATCAGGCTCTTCCTGGAATATGTGCTTTTGTGTAGGTTTTAACATTTGATCATGCTTGATATGTTTTTCAAAATGCGGTTGATGGAAATAATGGCTACTACAGGAACTATTACTTCTTTTTTACTGAGTAGTTGATTGAGTCTTGGTGGTAATGATCTAGTACTGTTATCTGTTGACTTATACAAAAGAAAAATGAGGGGCAGTAATTGAAATGAAGATATAATTGGAAAAATATTATATTTTTTGAGACAGAATTGTATCTGACCTGACATTATGCTGTTTTGGAAGCTACATTTAAAATACTTATTGGTTTTTTGCTGGAATCTGTTCAGCAAAGATTTCTTAATGTATCATTCCTTTTGGCTTCAGTTTCTGAGCATAATATTTGAGCTGATACATTATGTTTATCTTGTGCTGTGGAGGAAACAGTATTCCTGGTTAAAGTAAAATCCTGCAAAACTTTCTTTAGGACTGAGCTCAATAAAGGTACATGATTTCTATTTAGAATAAAAATATTGCCCTTAGCAGTGAGGAAAACTTCACAAAGAAAGCACTTGAAATCACTGTTCATCAACCATGAACTGCCAGATTAGTGGAATTAAATGGGACTGTATGTGAGTGTATTAAGAATTCCCTTGAAGAGAAGAATTTCAGTGTCACTTTAAAACACGCAATGTCTTAACACTTGCAGGTTACTACTACACAAAACTACTAATTGTGGGTTCTTAATCATTAGATAACATATATTGCTTTGTGAGATGTAGCGATGATAAGACTTGCTCCACCTGCAAAGAAGGGCATAACTTGTCTTTTGTTCTCTCTGAGGGAAATATTCAAAGAAAGGGGAAATGTTGGTAACATGAAGTACTTTAGAAGTAGTGAAGGAAAATAGATTTCCAAATTTCCCCATTAAGCTCATTTTTTTTCTGAAAGGTTGAGTGGTAACTTCATTGTTGGATCGATCCATGTGTATGTTATCACATAGGAAACTAGAGAGTTCTAATCCACAATTTCAAATTTCACAACCCTAGACAATGTTCTTGTTTGTTTGTTCGTTTTTTAACAGCAGGAAAGGCCATTGATGGTTTCAGCACTGTGTATAGATGGGAACCAGTATACTCAGTAAACATAGTAATTTGTGTGCATATTTGTTTTACAGTTCTTCCATGTCTATATGGCTTACTTTTTTAATTAAACTGCTTTTTGTGGGTTTCTGTGTTTTGCAGCCAGTTGTGGTAAAACTTTTTTATTTTAGTTTAACAGTTAAATGCTAGAATGATAGATATTTTGTGTCAGTTATCTGCCTGATGCATGTGAATATTCTTGTACTGAGAAATATCACGGGTTTTTATTTATTTGTTTTTATTTTTAAGCATGCTCAAAAGGTGCCTCTTGTAGAACGACACTCAGGAGATGAAGTTAGGGATGACCTTCCTCTTGCACCTATTAATCCAACACCTCTTAATCCACCATCTCTTCCAGAAGAGGGAGGTAATGAAGGAGAGTTGTACTTAGATGATGATGTTGTGGAAGAACAAGTAAGAATATTTAAGTTTTCCACATGCATTCCTAACTTTTTTTTTTTTTTTTTTCCACAGGACCTTTCTTAAGGGAAGAGATTTTAAAATAATAGTTGGATTCTCTTTAAATGTAACTAGTAGATATATATATTCAGTGGTTAAAAATGTCAAATTGTGTTGACCTTTCAAGTGCCAGGTCTACTAACAGTTTCTGTAAAAGCTTGGTTCAATGAATAATTAGTTTATAGTAATTCTGAAATATAATTCTCTAATGTAACATAATGTAATGTAGCATAAACTTAAATTGAGGAAAACTGCATTTAATTTTGTTGATCAAAGGATGAATTATATCTATGCCAGAATTAGAAAATGCGTTTTTATCCATGTTTTCAGGTCATAGAGGACAATTCTCAGATGGAGTTTCTAAGGAGTCAACTTGCTGATTGCCAGGAAAAGCTTCATAAGCTGGACTGGATGGAAGATAAATTACGTGTTTTGGAAGAGAAACTGAAAGGGAAGGTGATTATAGATGAGAAGGACTGGAATAATTTGTTGAGCAGAGTTTTGCTTCTTGAAACAGAACTGTTGCTGCAGTCCAAAAAGGTATCACACACATCAATTTTATTTCTATAGTAAAAGCAGATATCAGAATAATATTTGTAGTGTTTCAGTATAGTGGGTTTTTTTTGTTTGTTTGTTTAGAACAATTTTTTTAGTGTTTCCCAGTTATTACTAGGTGACAGGACTGTTGCCAAACACAGTGCACTCAGCTTGCTTCTGTTTCTCCTACGTCTTGATGTATGTCTTTCACCATTCTTAATGGGAGAGTCCGAACGCCAGTGTTGTTTGAGGATTTTTTTTTCAACGTAATTGCTACGTTCTGTTGCTTCCTGATATTTTGTAGCAAACTTCTCCTTTGGAAACTTTCCAGCAGGTGTAGCTCAGTATATTTTCGAAAGTAATGACTGTGTGATTTTATATGACAGTGAGCTCATTGAGATAACTTCCACAGACTTAAAATTGTGCTGTCTTTGAAAGCTTACCATATGTGAAGTGGAGAATTTCCTTGTGATGGGGGCACATTTAAGGCTCCTTTGCCCACGCAATTTTGGATTTCTCATTCTGGGCTGCAAATGTTGTTTCAGTAGTCTGGAGTGGTACTTTTGCCACTGATACAGCCAAACTTCCTTTTTAGTTGTCCAGACTGATCTTTAATCAGATTCTTTTGTTCCCTTTGTGAGATATAATGAAGTCTTAATCTTTCAGTAATTATATATGTGATGTGTGATTATGATTCAAATGAAGCTTTTTTTAAAAAAAAAAATTCCATCTATGTTTGGTTTATTATTACTTTGGTAACATTTATTGAAGTAGTTCAGAGGTCTGGAATAGTATGGAATATTCACTGTGAATATATTTGACGCTGGTGTCATTCAAAAATTTACTGGAAATGAGTTTATTTCTGCAGTACCTGTTAGTACCTGTTACTGTTAGTAGTTGTCGCAGAAAGAAGTTTGAATTTAGTTTGTGCCTGGCATTGTTAGCACTTCTTTCAAAGCAAAGGAAGCTGGGTTTTAGAAAGAGTCTTTAAAAGTAATTTTATTATTATTATTATTATTATTATTTTTGCAATAGACTTCTGAAAACCGCAAGGAAATAATTGTTTGGGCCAGAGAATTGCTGCTGGTTTGTTTTTTTTCCATCCGAGTTGCTCTTCATACAAACAGAAGCAACTTAGAGTTACTCCTTTCTTCAGGATTTTTCAGGGACTGTCTGGTGTCTAGCCAGCATAGCAGGAGCACTGGTTTGCAGTGCTGCCACAAAGTAGCAGCAGTGCGTTTAGCTCAAGGAAAATCTGAGAGACTACCAAGACTACCAAATCCCTCTCAATGAGACAAGTTGGGCAATAGCACTCAGTGCAGTTATCTTCCCCCCCCTTCCTCCCCCCTCACCTCCTTTCTCTTAGAGAAACACTCACAAATGCAGTCTTTCTTAGCTTTTTCACTCACAGCACCTACTATTTCTCCCTTATCTACTTACTTGGATATAATCCCCTCTTAAGTGATACAGTCACATATTCCAGTATATGAATTACTGTACTTTACTGAAGGGTAAGATTTCAAACGTAATAACAGTTTGTTGGTTAATAAAGGCTGGATATTGCTCAAGGCTTTTTTTTTTTTTTTTTTTTTTTTTTTAACTTTGAGGTCAGGAAATTGCATACATACATTTCTTAGTGGAACATCAGTTTTGTTGTTTATGAACAGCCTTTTTGAAGCTAGGTTGAATGAAACTGAGAACTTTTCTAGAAACATCCCTCTCATTTAGGAGTCTGAAAAACTAGCCTTAGCTAGGCTTGACCTCTAAACATTTAAGTGGAATTAATTTCAGTTCATCTGTAGGCTAATTCTTAAGACTAAAATGCTACATTTCTGAATAATATCTGAGTTTGGAAGGTACACTTTATTAAGGTTAATTGCAGCCCAAAACAAGATGTAATTGTCAGCACAGGTCAAGAATATTATGGCTGTTCATTGTGCTCATACCAAAGTTTCAGAAACTGTATTTGGACCTGCTTTTGACACACAATCTTAATAAAGCCTCCATGGAATGCATAGTCCTGTGAAAACACGTGTGCAATGCTGACATAACTGGATTGTTGTAGAACAAGTATTCATGTTTAGTACTTAAGTATTCATTTGTTCAGTTAGAAGATGTTTTTTATATATGACTAAAATGCAGTAAACTTGTATTTCAGAGAGACTTATCTGCAGAGTTCAACAGTGTAAGTCAAGATGATACTTCCAGTATAATTCCAGTCTCTCCTGGTGAGTGTTAATGACTTCTTTAATTAAAGTCATATGCTAAGTGCTTCTTGCTGACTTGATTAAAACAGTCTTCTTAAGTGGACAATCTATTGCAGTTCTAATTTAAATACATGCTTTAGATAAGAAATGAACCTAATAGCAATTTCATATTAGTAAATACAGACACTAAATAAATTACAGAAATATTTTTTTTAAGCTTTAATGGATATACATAGCATGGTAATTAATTTACAAATGACACTTGACCAAAAGTCTCAGATGCTAACTTAATTAAGGTGCACAACATACATTTGTGGCCACAGTTTACTGTATTTAAAATACTGGCACATTTACATTGCTTACTTTTATAATGGGACTTGGGGAAAATTGAGGCAAAAACAAGTTCATAATTTGTGCTGAACATTCTCTGTAGTTTTTCCCTCTTGAAACAGCAGCTATCCAACTAGCCTTTTTGCTGAGCTTTCTTATTTTGAAGAGCACAACAAAATCTTTCTTCAGTTTCCAGATGAAGTTTGGTAATATACCAGACATAAATGAAACAGCCTTAAGTGGGAAAGAAAAAATTTCCCAGCTGCCTTAGTAACTTTTTTTTTTCCCCTCAATGGTAGCTGCTTATCCCTTATGTTTCATCACTTATTAATATGACTTGTCTGGATGATGGCAGTTATTATTCCTACCACTATTAGTAAGGAGGATATTCTCATTTATTAGACCTTTTGATCCAATGTTGCGGTGTTGCATAGGAATTAGACAGGAAGTGAAGAACCTACTTCTTTTATCTGAGTAATCCAGATTCCACATAAGTTAGGAAGGCCATTTCTTGATTATGTCAAAGGTTTATTTTTATTTTAAAGTCTTAGAAATTGGATCTTTATACAGACCTTAAAAAGCTTGCCATGTTTACTTTCCTTTGTATGTTCAATGATACTTTACTGACATTTGAGGACTTCATACTCAGGAGATAGGATGATGGTCTTTTATAGAGAATTTTCATGTTTTCTTTCTTCTAGAATTCTTTTGACTTCATTATTCTGGTTTGTGTGATCCAAGTCACTGTAAACTTAATGATTATGCAGCCAGGTTTAATTGTATGTTTAAGGCTATACAGTACTGAAAATGTTGGTGTTTCGTGGGTTTCTTTTGTATTTTTTGTTGTTTCACTCTTCAAGAATCACTGCTGTTCTGGAGGAACACTTTTAAATTTAAACTGATTAGAAATAATGTATTTGAATTACAAAATAGCTTAGCTGAACATGTTCCAAAGGCGTAATCTGAAGATGCTTATATTATTTAAAATAAGGTCACAACACTTTTTTTTATGTACTAAACTATTTCTTTTCCTTGAAAAAATTGTAAAAGATATAAGTGATCTTTTTTGGATTTGTCTTGTTTGTGTAATACCTAATATACTTCATTTTTTCTTGTCTTAAGGAATGAGGAAACTATTTCAGAACTTCACAAGTAGTTTGTTTTTTTTCCTTTCTAAACAATGCATTGTCTTTTGTTTTTACATATGGTAAATCAAGCTATTTGATAGTTGTCCTTGTAATGAAAGAGGAAAAAGGCAAAGATCATATAAAAATGAGCCTTTCTCTGTAGATGCAGAAAAGAAGGAGGAGATGATGGAGTGTCCTCGTCGGTCATCTGGATACAGTTCATCATTATCCACAGTCTCATCTCCCAATGCCATGATAATTAATTCTCATTATCTGACAGAGATTTCAAAGGTAATTAAAACTGGCAAATGGTTCATTGATTTCCTTTCTGATGTTAAGAGGACAAGTAAGCATTAATATCAGTTGTATATGCTACTGGTGGAAAAACAAGGAAACTATGCAAAGCTGTTCTAGATCTGTCTCTTAAAAAATCCTTTTGCTATGTAAACTGTGCTTAAAGTTGCATTCTCTATGAATTTTTCAGATTGAAAGTCCATCTGAAGAATGTGAGCTTTGAAGAGTTCACTAAACTTGTTGCTTTTAAATTGCAGGAGACAACAAGACAAAGAATGGAAAGGATAAGTAAAATGTAAGTTATGGGAGAGGGCAGCAGGAATTCATTTCCCAGGAGAGGATTGTACTGGACTAAGACTTATAGAGAATGTACATGTGTTCCAAACCTCAAAGGTCTCTGCATCAGGTGTGGCATTTCCTTATGACTCCGCTGGATAATAAATCCACCTACAGTTCTGTATTTGTGGGATGAGTCATTGTTTTGATTTCTAAAAAGCAACAGAAGCATTCTTAATAGTATCAGCTGAAGATCAAAGGGTGTTTAGAATTCAGTTGACAAGGAATAGCAATGTTATTTATAAGAGTTCCCCCTAGGATGAGCAACTTTTCTTCCTGAAAAGTAGCTAATAAGTTTTAGCTCTGCTGTTTTATTATTAAAGAAAAAGAAAAACCAATTTCAGCCTAAGCATTACATTAAGGTGTGTTTAATGATATTACTGAGAATTGTAAGTAATTTTTTTTGTAAGAAATTCTTACATTACAATTGATTATTGCTAAGGAAACAGCAATGCATTTAATTCCTATTCTATGAATGCCTGTCCTGAGTAAATTGCTGCCTTCTTTTGTGATTTAATCTTCTCTACTTTTGTGTGGGTTACTTCTTTCTGTGTGTACTTGAGGCTTTTTGATATTTGATAGACATTTTGTGTGCAAACCAATTGCAGAGGAAGAGGGGCATGAGAGATACGTAGTTTATTGCTGGATATTAGTATTGTGGATCCATTTGAAGGTAAATAATTATTTGCCTTTTTGTGTATTTTAATAAGTATTTGTGACTCTGTAAACAATTTATTTTCAGCATTGAAGAAACCTCAGAATTGTTGAAAACCTCAAGTAACACCTCTGAAAAGGCCTGAAAGAGCGGCTCTTCAGGCCTGTTCCCTGTAGATGTATGGATATAAAAAGTAATATGTATGTTTGTACAACATTAAATTTTTAATATTTCAAATTTGTAATGTTCACTGTTTTTTATATTCTTTGAGTAAATGTCTTTGAATGCATCTGTGTACTTATGATCTTTTTTTTTTTTTTAAATTTACCTCACTGACTTTAACTTTGTAAAACTGTTGAAATAGCTTCTCCCTCTTTCGTTTTGTAGAACAAAGTCATCACAGCAGTGCATTTTTGTGTTGACATTTGTTAGCAGTGTGCTAAGTAGTGTGTTTTTTAAAGCATGGGCTCGAGGACTATGGTTTACATCCTGTTGGAAACACTCCAGTTGGTACTTACATATTGTACCCAAGAGGCTTTATTACATACTATCTTGCTATTTGTGCTGTTGAGTAAGTTTTAATGAAAGCACACTTTTAAATACATACCTTTTTTAATATAAATTTTTGTATGCACCTAGAGAGCACCAATGCATTATGGCTTCCATTAACACAAACAAAGTGTGAGTCAGTTTGATCTTAAACATTAAAATGTGTGAGTAAGTCCACAGACTACAAGAGATGTGTTGAGTGTTTTAGTACTCTTACCCAACACGTTTTAAGACTAGCAGCACAGATGGAGACCATCCAGTATACAAAGATGCACAAGACTTTTATGGTTTGAAGCTGCATTAAAATTTCTCTTTAGCAATGTAAGATGCAAGACTTTCATAAACATATAATCAAACAAAAATATGTTGAGTGTGACAAGATTTATTTCCCTTTGTAAATTAGTGGCCTATCATATCAGTATTTCTTTGTGCTATAATGCCGTCTTTACATAAAAGATTTTGGGAGTTTGATTCATAAAATCAGTGTTTTGTTTTGTTGTTTTTTTTTTTTATAACAGTTTGCAAATGAAGGAGAAAACCCAGCTGTTCCATGTTATGCTGTAGAAAGTAATTTGTATTTTAACAGTAATGATTTTTTTTTCTGTAATCATACAGAATTTCAATTTATTTTACATACAAACAAGTACATAGCTTGATCAAACGTGCTGTATAAACTTAATCAAGGATTTTTGGAATTTTTCATTAGAACTTTCCATTTTCAATATTTTTGTTTCCAGAAAATAAAAGAACTTAGAGAGTACGAAGGCATGAACTTGTTCTTTTTGCTTAAAAATAGATCTTGGAAATTACTTCATTAGTTTTACAATAATGTATATACTTTTTTCTAGATATAAGAAAACAACTTCCAAAATAGGACTGCAGCACCATCTTGTGGAAATCTTTATACAAAATAATAACCAAAGTAGGAAGAAATAAAGAGCATTCTATACAGTTAAAACCATTGCTTTAAACTAGCAATGATAAAATATTTTGAATTACCAACTCCTTTTTTAATGCTGCTTCTTTGCATTGGCTTGGAAGGGGGAGGGCAATTTAGTTAAAATAATTATTAATATTTAATCTTCATGGCGGGAACCTGGAGAGCAATGAATCTGTTTATGTTGGTATTGTGCTCAGTAGGGGAAATGCTGGTAAAATAAATAAATAAATAAATAAATGATAAAAGTGGTTCAAGTTGCAGGTATTAATCCTTTAACACGTGTGAGTGATGCGATGTTAGGAAGAGGTGTTTTTAGTCTGCAATTTAATATCATCTATATTCACTAATGCAAAATTGAGAATTCAGAGTAGTTCAACTATTTCCTATTCTAGTGCTTTTGTCTATATGATGTGATGCAACCTTTTGCTTCACCTGTTTCCAGGACAAAGCAAGGTCTCACTTCATTCAAAGTAAAGCCAAGTGTGTTACAATTAGGGCAGTGCAGCTGATTTTCTAAAGATATTTTCTGACACCTGCTTTTTTTTTTTTTTTTTTTTTAATGAAACTTGTTTTTTGAAGATTGTACCATATTCTGAGAAAGAAATATTTGCAATGCTTTCTAATTATCTACATGTTTGAATGATACTTTAAAAAAAAAAAAAAATCCATTTGTATCATTGCAAACAGCTAGAATGGCTCATACTTCACCAAAGTACTGCAGTGATAAGACTTGCATTTCAAGGAAGAAAATAGCAAAATTTTTTGAAAATTACTGCAATGCAACTTTAAGCATTGTTACAACAGTTTAAAAATAGACATTGTGTGTATTATCAGATGCAGTAGTCGGATCTTGCTGACAGGAAGTGTTGGGATCATTCCAAAACACAAATTAAATTCATCCAGACAGTATTGTTTACTATATTTTCCATCATGCCTAACTCTTTCTAATGACTTGGAAAAAATTCCTTTTGTTCAAGAGATATTATTCAAGATAAATGTTCTATGATTATAGCTCATCACTTGAAGCACTATTATTGTGTAAGCTTACAGAATTTAGATATTTAAAAATGTAGATTATTAATTTTAGATCCAAGAATTGTTTTGAGAATACCTCCTTAAACTTCAGTAGAGTAATTCCACCTTGTAATGCATGTGTAGATTCAGTTATATGTGGGATAATAAAGCGTGATATCATTTTAAGTAAAAGACTGAAATTCAGATTTGGTTCTACCTAAGAAAGGCTGAGTTCAGTTAAATACCAATATTTAAGTGTAGCAATACAGAATGTGTGTTTTCTTGAAATGAATTCCATTAAGATGAAAATCTCAGAATCTGCAGAACGAGACTGTGGGGAAAGAGGTTAGCTGTTTTTCCTTCACTCTCAATAGCGATTAGTAGGGCCCCCATCTTTGAATTATAATATAAAAAAATAATTTTGTCACTGCTTTTAGTCTGGTAATGTGGTGTGTTAAGAGTTTTGCATCTTCATTACAGTTTAAGAACAAATCTGAGAGATTCCTATTTTTTTCTGTTAAGAATACTTGCATTTCGGTGGGTTTTGTTTTTTGTTTTAATTTTAGCCGTACATTTCAGTGTGATTTAAGCCTAGGATGCATTTCTCATTTTAGTATGCATAAAAATAGAAATGTAAATACAGCAGACTTAGGTTTTGCTCAGTACTGATTTCTGGTCAAACATTACTGTATGTCTTAGTGCTGCTTTACCTCTTTCAGACATGGGAGGAAAAAAAAAACACAACTAAAACAAGCAAACAGATAAACAACACAAAACTTTCTATCCTTACTTAGATAATCCTGTGTTGCAGGTGAGGCTTTAGAGCAGTTGGAGGAAATTAAAACACCTGTGTCTTCAGAATTCCAAGCAATGAAAAGCAGTTATTAAGAACTACATGACATTTCTTTGCTTAGATATCGCACAACTCATTTCAAAGTGTAGTAAACAGTAATTTTGCATATGCAATTTAAGTGTAGCAGATGCTGTATTTTTTATTGCAAAATTATCATTTTCTTTAGACTGTATCCAGAGCAGATACTTGATGTGAAATCAGGAAGGCTTTAAATTATCTGGGAGAAAACTGCTTTAATTAACAACATTAAATAGTAGTGTGAAGCAATGGTGTTCCAGTGTAGAGTTCTCCTTTAGCCTTCCCATTATTGTAAAGGAAACTTCTTAAGCAGGAAAAAGAAATCGACTTCAGATGATCAGATTAGATTGAGGGCTATCAAAGGGGAATTGAGGAGCAGGAGTACAGATCATATTTTCCTCTATCCTTTCAGTGGCAGCAAGAAATACTGAGAGGAGCAGGAAAACCCGTATCCCAGCTGATAAATACATAGCTGAGAGACTGGTGCCATTGCAGGAATTTTGGCTTTTTCAGCTGGGGGGCAGTCTGATGTGTCTCATCTGTTTCAAAGAGGGAAACTGATCCTAGAGTAGGAGCTGGCAGGGCTTGTTGGGAGGGCTTTAAACTAGGTGTGAAGGGGAAAAAGGATAAATAAAATGAGGCTTGCTAGAAGTGAGCCTGGGAGAGCAACACCAGAGTGAGGAGTGTGGCAAATGGCTCAGTTGCAATGCAGCTATGGTAATTCACACAACATGGGCAGTGAACAGGAAGAGCTGAAAGCCATCATGCCCCAGGCAAACTGTAACTTAGTTGCTATTACTGAAACATGGTGGGATGGTTGCCAGAATTGGAATACTGCAGTGACGGCTATAAAGCTCCTCAGAAGGGATGGGCAAGGAAGGAGGGGTGGTGATGTGCCTATCTGTCCTAGAAAGTTTTGATATTGTTGAGCTTGGGGCTGGCAATGATAAAGTTGAATCACTATAGTTAAGGATCAGGGGAGGGCCAACAGGGCTGACATCTTGGTGGGGGTCTGTTATAGACTGCCTATCCGGGATGAAGAGACAAATAAGGTGTTCTATGAGCATCTGGAAGAAGTTATGTGGCTGCCTGCCCTTGTTCTTATGGGGGGACTTAAACTTCCCTGGTATATGCTGGAAATACAACACAGTGCAGAGGAAGCAGTCTAGGAGGTTTCTAGAGCGTCTGGAAGATGACTTCCTTCTGCAGCTGGTAAGAAAGCCTATCATGGGAGGAGCCCCGCTAGACCCGCTGTTCACAGGTGGAGAAGGACTGGTGGGATATGTGGAGGTCAGAAGCTGTCTAGGGCAGAGCAAACACAAAATGTTAGAGTTCTCTGTTCTTGGTGATTTTGGGAGGGAAGTCAGCAAAACTGCTGCCTTGGACTTCTGGAGGGCAGACTTTGAACTATTCAGGAGCCTGGAAGGGAGGGTCCCCCTTGGGATTCAGTCTTGAAGGGCAAAGGAGTCCAAGAAGGCTGGTTGCTCCTCGTGAAAGAAACCTTAAAGGCACAGGAACAGGCTGACCAGGGAGGGGTTTGAGTCACTGACTCTGGAGGTATTCAAGAAACGTGTAATTGTAATACTAAGGAACATGGTTTTAGTGGGCAATATTGGTGATAGGTGATCTTGAAGGTCTTTTTCAACCTTTATGATTCTGTGATGGATTCTAGAGTCAGCAGTGTATAATTTTGGAGGGGTTTTGTTTTTGTAATGATTAATTTATACTATAAGTAGTGTGAAAGTATTATACCTCAGGGTATTTTAAAGAATGATACTGCTATGTTCCTGCAAGATATTGTGAGAGGGGCTTAAATTTTCCACACTTGCTATTCTCATTTTACCTGGCGTTGCTCTGCTTCACTGAGTGTATGTTGAAATATCATACGGGATTAGGAGAATTCCAGTTAAAGAGCCTTGAATAATTTCCATGAACGGTGAGAATAGTTTAACAAAGCTGAACATTTTGGCAGTACCAGTTTAAGGGATTTCCTCCCACCTTTTCTCATTCCCATCTGGCTCTGCTATGAACTAGTAACTGAATTGACTTAAGTGTACAATACTAAAAGCATGACATGCAGGGTATTTTTTTTTTCTTTTCCATCCACATTCTGTAATTTACTTTACAAATCCACATGCAAGCGTTTCTCTGAACTTCCAGTTGAAGCATCTTGATGTGGTGACAACAGGGTGAGAGGAAGAGGATGTGTCAGGTTAGTGCTTTGCTGTTGAAGGATTTGTTCTCTGAGTGCACAGTGAACTAGAAATAAAGAAGTTCCTACACGATGTCTCAGTGTATACATTCCTGAAACCTGTTTATTCTGCATTTGTTTAACTTCTGTCTGAATTATCAAATGAAAGGGCAGGATATAGGTCTGAAAAAACACATAACATAAAAGGGAATCTACGTTTCAGAATTGGGTCAGTTTTCGGGTATTAATGTAGCTCTGTGTATTACATGTGCTTCTGGTATTTTTTCCCTAACCAATTTGGTAGGTTTAGCCTATTGCTATGTAAAGTGGATGTAAAAAGTACTGTCAAATAAAAACCAAATTCACAAAAGACATGTTTGGAAACATTTTGTGTTTAAAACAGTATTTGTTATAGATGGTCACACAGTTTTACAAA
Organism: Lagopus leucura; assembly: GCF_019238085.1. Classification (NCBI taxonomy): domain Eukaryota; kingdom Metazoa; phylum Chordata; class Aves; order Galliformes; family Phasianidae; genus Lagopus; species Lagopus leucura. The sequence continues at coordinate 23,583,711 of NW_024962264.1, forward strand.
AATATGAAGATCTTCTCAAGCTGAGTTTGATTCTGAAGTGGGAATTTGAATATATTATTAATGTAGTTTGAAATATTTAATTACTATCAATGTAAGTGAATTTTACAATACATGAAGACACCAGGTTTGTTTCTTTTCATGTACTTTATTGTTTCTTAATTGAGAAAACTGACTGTCTTTCCTATCACACTCAGTTATATTCTGGGATTACATAGAATCTGCATCCCAATATTGTTGCATAAATTATGTATAGTAACTTTCCCGGCTTTCTCTAACTGTAAAACGAGGTGATTCTTGTTGTTTTCCTCCTCTGACTGTTATGTGGTTTGGTTTGTTGTTTATGCCCACTTTTAGGAATTACTCAGGAAAGGAGTTAATGGAAAAAAATTGTAGTCTGGTGTCAGAAGTTTTGTTAATTAAAACCATTCTATTGGAAATTATGAAAGGAACTAAAGGGTGAGTTCATGAACTTACTTGAGCTTATGTCTTAGTAGTAACTTAAACTCCAGTTTCTTGTAGTTATAAAAGTAGTTCACAGCTGTGATAATTTCAGATAAAGTAGTTGTGGTTTTGTGTGAGCTTCAGAAAAATAGGTGCTGATACAGTGGGGAACTGCTAGACAGAATACTTCATCAAATCTCTTTGCAAGCTGTGATACAACAGTTTGAATCTCATGACTCAAGGTTTTTTTTTTTTTTTTTTTTTTTTTTTTTTTTTTTTTTTT
>NW_024962264.1:23584534-23750064 GCF_019238085.1 Lagopus leucura
TTTTTTTTTTTTTTTTTTTTTTTTTTTTTTTTTTTTTTTTTGTACACCACTATTGGAATGCTGTTCTATTCTTAGTTAAAGTAACTCCCATACCTGAACAGTAAGAGGACACATAGTTTCAGTTTTTAGTATTAAAATAATAATAAATTCTAGTTATTTGAAAGGGATTGAAAGACATTGTTTGTCATTAGTTATTTCATAGTTGGTTTCAGAAACTTGGCCTTCAATGGAATTTTTGTTACAGACATGATTTTGTTACACTGTTAGAATTTTTATTTAGTGATCTATCTGACGGTCTTTCTCCCAACATAAAAGATTGATCTAAGTATGTACTAAGACTGATCTGTAATCCCAGGAAGCTGTGAGCTATCTCTAGGTGTTCTTGAATAGTTATGAACTTTGCTGTAAAAGTACAGTTTCACTGGTGCCTATGGTAGTTTAGTGAAGGCAAGCTAATTGTTGTGACCCATAAATCCTTTCTTTTTTAAGGAGAGAAGTTGTTTTGAGTGAAAAGCAAGCTGAGATCCTAATAATGTTTATGGACTTAAAAAACGTATTCAGAATATGAAGGTCAACCCTTGTTAAATTGAAGCCCAGTTACAGAAGATTCTTCTGGATGAGCTAAAAATGAAATTACAAGGGAAGCAGAAAAAAATGTCCAGGTTTCACTTACCCTGGGGTATCAGCAGAAAACTTTTTTTCTAATAATGCGTAAGAAGACAGGTTCATGATGTGATGTGTCATACAATCAGGCAACACAAAATACAAAGGGGGCAGCATTTAATTAAAACTATGCTAGTACTGAGAACTGTTTAAAATTAAAACTGCTCAAATGAGTAGGGAAAATTGGTGCTGGGAAAAAAGTAATTACTACAACTTTATCTTCAAAGGTGATGCGCAGGAGAGGAGATAGTTCAGACCCGTATGCTCCTCAAAAGTGCAGCAAACGTTCTACTAAAGAACTTCTCTAAAAATGTGGATGTGGTGAACAGTGGCATAAAAAATGAAAATGTTTGACATATTTCTCTTCTGTACTTAAGTGAAGAAAACGAATGCGCTCTCTTTGGAGAGGGATGGTTGGCCTTGGGTTTGGAATCAGTGTTTCTCTTCAAAGCATTTTTTTTGCTTGTTTGTTTTGCTTTTTAAATCTCTTCTGTTATTCTCTTTGGATTTAATTAATCTCCTCTGCGTTTTTCATATTTTTATCAGAATGCATTTAGCTTTCTGTTGTCTCCAGTGTACATATGATTTGTGAGTATATCAAAGGCTTGTGAGTAATGGAACGGGGAAAGAAAAAGAAAAAATTATATAAATCCAATATTCATTGCTAATATTAATTTATGTTAATATTTCAATTCAAATTTAATTTCAAGTTTATTAGAAATTGTTTTTTAATATGTTTTCCTTCTGTGATGACAGCTATACTGCCAGCTAGTCAGCTTCAGATTTCTCCCTCTGACAATGAAGGTGGAGTTTCAAAGATCTGAAGTATTTTACTTTCTGCTTTGTATTCATGCTGCAGAGAAGTTTGTTGAAGGAATATCATTTTTTGATAGGCTGTGACCCTATGACAATCTGAATGAATTAGTTTATTTATTAGGAAGCTCTGTACACATAACAGTGTGAGCTGTGCCAGTGGAGACTAGAAGCAAAAGAGAAGCAGAACTCAGTCAAACTGCACTGGCTAGGCACAAAGCTAAGCCAATATGGGGGAAAGAGGATGAGAATATGCAGCTGGAGTACCCTGAAGTGAGATGGGTTAAGGTATCCATTTTTCGCAGTATTTTTTGCATATCACACTTGGTTTCTTGGGACTAAAATTCCCTTCCCTGCTAAGGGCTTCCTTGCTAATAGCTTGCCTGCGTGGGTCAGTTTCCTTCTTTTATGATTTACGAGGTGAGTGAAGATTTTGGTACTTCGTCTCCTCTTATAGTACCTCCTCAGAGAGCCTCTTCTTGACCTCTGTTAGGTCTTCTGTGTGCTTTCTGAGTGCCATTATGTTTTAGGATATAGCTGAGGTCAAGCCTAGTATCGTGAATGTCACAGTCACCTTGAATACAATGAAGACTAAAACATTGTTTTGAGGTATTGCTGGCCAGCTAGAGTTATGTATTCTGAGATAAGTCTTTTTTTTTTTTTTTTCTTCTGTCTTGAAAAGTCAGCTATGACTACATGGCTGTATAATAATAAAAACAGTGTAGTCAGAAGTGCAGCAGAATTGATGCTATCATTGTTCCTAGTAGTATCTTTAATTACTGGTCTGGTAACATTCAGTTACTTCCATTAATCCTTTAAATACCCTTCAGTGTTTTCTAAACTGTTTGATTTTGTAATGGGGTGAGAAAAGAGAAAAAAACAGATTAAGGTAAACCAAACACTGGCACAGTAAGAAGCATACTTCGAAAATAGTTAAACATGAAGAAAAATGTTCAAAATTTAATATAGTTTATTAATAGCATCTAACAGAATTAGTAATATCATCTGTAGTATAATTCTTGCTTAGTAATACCTTAAGATGAATGAGTTTTTGCTAACCTAGGACTTATTTGAACTCAAGATTTCTATTTTAAAATAGGCTCAGTACCCTTCTGTTAAAAATTTAACAGAATATTATTTGGAGTGATTTAAAGAATAATATCATTTTCCATGAAAAGGAAACATGCTATTAGTGCAGGAATAATGCTTTTCAATCTTAGCTAGCTGAGTCAGATAATTTACTGAAGGATCATTCTTTTGTCACTGCTCCAGTGTCGTCATTGTACAAAAGAAAAAGTGGACACTTACTGCAAACAGAACCTTGGAAATATAGCATGTTCATCTAAATAAAGCACGTAAATTATGAAACAAGTTTTCTATTTCAGTTTAGTTTATTGGAAATTGTAGACAGAAATGTCTACTGTAATATAAACAGTTTAGTCTTTAAGCTACTTTTTTTTCTTTTTTTTTCTTTTTTCCTCTATATAAGACTGATACTTGCTGCGTTTTCAAGATAACAGTAGCTAACGTTGCCTTCTCAGGAAAAAGGTCAGCTACAGTTCTGCTGGTCACGGTGAAGATAACAGCTTTGAATAATGGAGAGACGGTGTGAGTTGGTAGCAGGATCTTTGTGTCTAGGAGAAGGTTTAAGACGAAAGAACATCCCAGTAAGCTGACAAGATCAGCAATCTTTTCCACATAAAAATTCTCAACAGCTCCAGACAAAGATTAAATTAACATTTGAAATTATATAATACTTATTTTAAAAAGTTCTAAATCTTAAAAATCATAAAGCTCTCTGCAGTATAGAGAGCGTTTCAGAATTACAAGATTTTCTTTTTAATAAAAATTGAATTTTATATTCACTTTTTGTTCTTTGAGCACTTATTTGTAACAGAGCCAGCGTTACAGGTAAAATCCTAATAATTTTGTTTAATTATTTTCTAGATTTAAGGCTTGATGCCCAAGATCATTTTCTTAAAAACTCTACAGAAATTGTTGTTCTGCATTTCTTTCATCTGTAAATGTGTACTTTATCTGTTGGTGAGAAATATTTTCCTGATATCAATGAGGAATTCAATTGCACCTGGTGGTGGATGGGCCCAGTTACATCTAACTCTCTTTTTATCAGTATTACCAGATCAACCACATAGTCCTCATAAAGATCAGCTAGAACTAATTTTTTTGCCTGAAAGGGAGATTTATTTTCATTTCTCCTTCTCTCCTCCGCTTTCCTCAAGTCTGGCTGGCTATTTTTCCTTCTATGAGTTGAAGCTGTGTTTTTTTGTTTTAGAAACTGCTTCTTGGGTTTAATGCCTGGCTTGTTCATTCTACTACCAGAACTAAAGTCAGTTTTCTTTTGGTTCAATCTGTGTCTTTTTGTTGAAAGTTTAAAAAATAAAAAGTGAAGAACAAAGGAGATCAACAATGACCGTATTTTAAGTTCAACTAAATTTATTCTGTTTGTTGGAGAGGAGCAGGTGGGGAATGGAAAAGTAACCCAAAAGAAAGAGCTTTACAAAACATCAGAGATAGTTTCCATATTATGGTTATGAGCACATCTATTATTTTAATCCCTTAAATCATCTTTGAAGAACATTATACTTAAGCTGACACATTTATTGTCTCCAGTAGAAAGAAATTGTTTGTGGTGTTTACTAATTAATGAGGTATCTTACTTACCAATACTTTCTTTTATGCCTTGCATTACAGCAAAAGAGGGCTATTAATGCAGTGGCATCTGTGTTAGTGAGTATCTTCAATAAATAGAACAAGTAAACAAGATTAGTCAATTTCTATGGCTAAAGCATATCTGTTCTTCCCTCATCCTGTTTTACTGACGGAGATTCTACACCACTTAGGATATTTTTAGAATAAGGAAGCAACTGGACTTTCTGCAAACTTCAAGAGCAGGAACCATGAGAGATGTGATGGACTAGAGAGATAAATACTGGGAAATACATCAGGGAATCTGTACTTGAGTATACTAGTAAAATGGTAACTACATTTGAATAAACTGCAAGACTGGAGAAAGATAAAAGAGAGTAAACTCATAGATAATAGTCTTCCAAACATGAAAACAACTCTTACAGAACATAAATGTGTCATCTGGAAACTAGCACAAGTATTTTCAATATTATTTATAGAGATATTAGTCTGGGATTCTTCATAAATCATGCTTTTATCTTGGATTTTTTATTTTATGTTTGGGTCCTAGAATTCTTCATAGCAAAGTTTAATATCTCTGAGATTTCAAACTGGGCTATTTTAATTCCCAAACCCCTCTGCATGTTCCAGATCTCATTTTTGAGTAGGCAGAATCAGCTCAGGACTATCAACGCAAATTAGAATTATCATTTATCCTCTTTTCTATTTGTCAGCAACTCTTTTTCATTCCGGGAGCATTTTCAAAACAGATTCTCATTCCTTTTTTAGCTTTCGTAATCTTATCAACCTTGAGGTTAACTCATAAAAATATCTCACCAGATAGAACATGTCAAGAACTTTTATGCATACATTTGAAGTTGATGTTTCTACTTTCTAGCTTTGACTGCTGAGCTGTATTGGTAAGAAGGATAGTACACATTAAATCTTTGTCCTAACATTCACCAGCCTTCTTGTACATAAGAATGAAGTATTTCATTCTTATGTCAGAGGTTGGGTTCTTTTAGCATCTTAGGTGTAGATGAACTGTGATCAATTTGGGAGGAATATTGGCAGAACGGTATATAGAATGTTGGAAACAATTTCTCACCAATATTCTTTAAAAATGAAGATGCTCAAGAATGCCTATTTCATGGTTAATTGCAGAAATTGCAACTTCAGAACAAGTGCAGCACCCTTCAAAAGGAGCTTGGTTTCACAGCTTCAGTGGTATAACTTATTGTTTGGCACTTAAAAGTTGCTTAGAGGAAGTGATTATACATTTAAATTCCTATTAAAAAGATAAGCACCTTTAAAGAAGAAACTGACCCCTCAGTTCACTTAACCATGGGATCTGCTTAATACAAAAGACATTACGCTTTTTTCCTTTCACTTTTGGGTTTCTGAGGCCCTTTCTCCCTAAGTTTCGGCATCTTGTCTGCCTGAGACCTTAAGGCTACCCAGAAGTCTCTTTTGAAATTAAGGAAGATTCAAAGCTACTTAACTTACATAGCTGAAATTATGTAAGATGACCTGTGAGAAACAGGTAACATTGCAAATTCAAATTGCCATTAAGGTTCCTGTCAGCAAAGGCAACCATTTCAGCCCTTTCTTACAAAATCAACCAGATAAAGTATTATTCAAACGTCTGTCAGCAGGGACTTGAGGGTCTAACCCTCAGCTAAGCTAGAAACTCATAATGAAGCACAGCTGGTCCAAACCGCTTCTGCTTACATGAAGCTTCAGCACCTCTTTGATGTATAGATAGGTCACATTTATGACAAAATAACTTTCTAGAAATAATCTTTTCGACTTAATTTATGCAGACTAACTCTTCTTCCTTAGGCTACTTTGTTATTTATTTTCAGGTCCTTAAAATGCTTTGCATACAGATGTATCCAGGTGTATTTCCTTAAAATTTTTTAAACTCACCCTATTTTTTTTTTTTTTAACCTCTAAAGCAATTCTGCCTTTCATAACTTTCTAGGTAAGCAGAAACCTTCTGATCTGTATTATATTTCCCTGTCCTGCAGCAAGCCACTTATTTGGTTTTCTAAAATGGAAAATGTTCTGATGCTTATCCGTAAATCCATAAAATTCCCTTTGGCTCCTTCCTCTGCTTTACTCCAGTACAAATACCTGCTCATCAAATCTCTTATCAAGGACTTTTTTCTTTTTCCTCAATAGAATCAGCTTTCCTGTTGCTTCCAGAAATGTTTCAAAGCTCAAGGTGATTTAAAAGTTGAGAAATAAGATAAATTTTTAAATTTTATTTCCAAGTGGTGTAAAAGGAGAAAGGTGAAGGGCTTTTTTTAGCAAGGTAGTGGATGACAGCCAAAGAAACTGCTGCTTTTGACTAATGATGGCTCTCTTCCTTTACTCCGAAAAGGCATGATAAAGGTTGTTAACAGTTGTGCTATTACATTATTACATATTACATATATTACATTATATATAGATATTATATATACTATATACTATATAGTATATATATATACTATATATATATAGTATATATATATATACTATATATATATCTATATATATACTATATAGATATTACATTAGTACTATTCTGCTAGTAATTGGAAGATTATTCTTGCTTTGAGGAAAAACTTCCTAATGTCACACATAAAACTAGGATCTTTGCCTCATTTTTTCTACATTCAAATGGTGTTACCATTAAGAAGTTTAAAAAGAAATACCTCATAATTAAAGCTGTTGCTGAATCAAAGTTATTTTACAATGCGGTTCATTTCAACTGAGGGTTTTCTTAAATATTTTTTAAATAATTTTATTTATATGTGCTTCCAACCTAACATTTCTTCTGTTGATTTAGATTACTCTGAATCTTAGCTTGTGTGCATGGGACTCCTACTGAAAACCTGAGAGTTTCAGTATAAGACACATCTGAGGGTTTTTTTTTAAACTTCTGAAGTTGCCTGCATGGATTCTACACAGGCTTTTGTGTTAAGTGTAGTTTTAATTGGGATTTTTGTATTGTTTTTTTCTTGAAAGTTAAACAAGACTTACATGAGTTATGATGCGTGTTTTTGTGTGGTGTTGCAGTGTTCTTCTTGGCTCCTGTTGAAGAAGTGCCTTAACCTATTCCAAACTTTGCTTTAACAATGACCTTCTTTTGTGCTTGGCTTATTCAGCATTTGCTAGTGTTTACTGACATACTTCTCTTGATTTCAGAATAGAAAATACCCGTAACTGTAGACTGTTAGGCACACATCTTTTTTGGAATGGTTGTCCCTATTTCTGTAGATGATGCTTTATATCCTTACTGATGCAAAATAAGTAAGTTTAACAATATGCGTGTTTTGTCTTCTTCCCCATATGTGTTTGTAAATTTTCCACTGTTTAAAATATAAAATGTCACTTCTCAATATAAAATATTTTTCTCGCAGGTGATGTTCCCCTTCATGTGGTTGCTAAGCAATGTGTAAATCCAAATAATGGTTTTTTTAAAAGTCATTTTCAGACTGCTGGTAGCCCACCAAATTACTAATGCACAGTGCTCCAATGTATTTTCTCACTTTAATGCTAAAAGCATAGCAAAAATGCTACTAAAGAATGTGTTTCACATATTTACCATAGGTTTGCAAGACACTTTATTTTGTGGTACACACGTGATTGACTCATGTGAATAATAAATGTCAAATTTACAGCAGGACTCAATCTTGCTAACTAGTTTTCAGGGCTGTTAAGAAAGAAGAATCTTTAGAAGGTACTGCTGTTTTTTAGTATGTGCACATGCTCACTATCAGGCTTTTAGACCTAGAAAGCCAGGTCCAAAATCTGAAGTGCAGTAGCAAAATTGGATGTTAAAGTTATTTAGAATTGGAATTTACTGTCCTAAGTATAGCATAGAATCAGTGACAAATGATTGGCAGATAAACTGATGTCATCAAGCATCAATAAAAGTCAGTGGGTGCCATTTCCTCTGCACAGAGGAATTCAGTGACAAAACTTTGCTTCACATGCACTTGCATGTCAGACATCATTCTGTCAGACTGTCCCTCTGCTGCCATCTGTTGTGTGGTAACAACGGATCGGAATATTGGTGGGCTCCCACACCACCAACATCCACCTCTGATGTTGTAGATAAACATAATAAAGTAGGAGGCATTACTTTTGGAGCAGCACTTGCATCTAGAGAAACCTATTTATCCATGAATATATAGAGAATGAATCTGTGGTCAAGGAGGGTCTTGGGTGGTGCTAATGTTATATAAGAATTATTCATGCAATCTACCTTAGCACCATGTCCACACTGTGTTTTAAGTTAATTTTCTTTCTAATTAAGTAAACTGGAACTGCATCCTTGAACCTTTATATTCCTGGGAATGAAGTGTGAGCATCTGTGTTTCTTGTTAATTGCTTCATTCAATCAAGATAATGAGGGAGAACTTTCTAGTGAATAAGGAGGGAGGAGTAGGAGTTAGTTTCAGGATCTCATTGAAAATAGAAGCATGAATGGTGTTAGGGTCAGCCCTGAAGAAGGTTTACACTCTGTGCCCGGGAATTGTGTTTGAAATGACTACTGCTAATATTTATTATCCTGAGCTGTTTTACACTCAATAAACATGCTTTTCTGATGTAGAGCGAAACACAGAATAGCTGTGTTTTCAACTGGAAAAAGAACTGCAAATTCTAATTTAAACTGAATTGTTAGTCCAGGTTGTGATTTTTTTTTTAAACTGCTTACTGTATTTCTTCTACTTAAATTTGTGATCTGGATGGTCTTGAGTCCCCATTTATCACTTTTGTATATCGCTTCTGTAGATGGATTTTCAAAGCTGGTTTTAAAATCCATTTAATATGCATTTCAGAAACTGGATATGGCAGTAAGTTTCAATTTATTTTACATATCCCATCTTAAGATAGCTCAAATTCATACAAATCTACTCATACAAACCACTCAAAACTTAGTCAGCGTTGGACAAGAGTAGTTTCACTGCCCATTATGGAAAGTGATTCAAGAACACCTGGAGCTGAGATTTATATCTTTACCTAAATTATGAAAGCATTGCACTTTTATGGCTCTTCAGAGGAAAGGCAGGAACTGCATTTATACTTGTTAGTGCAGCAGTTAATGCAATGTTGACTAGAACTTAAAAACCCAAGATATTAGGATCAAAATCTTTTTAAAGAGGCTTTAATATTTGATCTCTTTGATGGATTAAATTGCTTTCTATTTGTTTTATTCTTTTGGAAAAAAAAAAAATCGGAAATGTGAAAAAGATTCTTTATTCTCTGTTGATTTGGCTTTCCAAAATAGAGACCTCAAGTCCGCTGAAAACTATTTCAGTGGAATAAGAGCATGGAAACTTTAAAGTCTCACAGTTTGTGTACACTGCTTAGAGGCTTGGAACACTGATTTATTTCTTAAAGAATTGAAAGCTCATTTTTACTAAACCTTACCTTTTGCTTAGCTTTTTTTTTTTTTTTTTTTTTTTGTTAGTAGAGAGATTCAGACGCAACATATTTTAAAGCTGTTTTTCAAGTTCGAAGGATTTGTATTAATCAAAGATATTGGCCCTTTTTAAAATTTTCTATTTTATTGAGTGGTTTTGTATGGCCATCTCAACTGGAAATTTTATATCTTCACGAAGCTGTGATGTTTAAATCTTTCTCCAGTGATGATGAAAATCAGACTGTGTGTGGCCTCAGGCCCTGTAATCTACTCTATATAATTCCTTTGCTTATAGTAGGTGTTGGATGGCCGCTAGTTGTAGGAAGATCTGGCAAATTTCAGCTCTCCAGACTGCTTTGTGAGCTTTAAGATTGTACAAAGATGCTAACTTTGCTGTTCTTAAGTAAATTTCAATCAGCTGGAATTGTCATTTATCCCTGACAGCACTCCAGTCAGCATTGTTTCACTTGCGTTAGGGTGATAAATCACACGATGCAATTTCTCCAAAGAGTATGAAACAATCCCAACATTACATCTGCTAGGAACATAGCACTAGTCTTTCCCAGCAGCAGAATAGTGAGGGTTTAATCATAACAACATCATTGAGAGGTGTGTCCATTAATGTATTTGTGTGTGGATATTTCGTTTAAGAAAGATGATTTGCTTCCTGAATGAGAAACAAAAATATCTGGAGTTAATCTCTTCTATCCAAGCTATTTTCTATGTGAAATGGAGTTTTGAAATATATTTAAAATGCTTTCAAGATCCTGATAGCCAATAAGTGTTTCCAAGTATTTCAGCAGCTGTGTGAAATGTTTCGTATGCAGAAATGAAGGTGATTAATAACAGTTTCACAAAATGGGTAATAAGGTTTTATTAAGACTGTCAGCAAAAGCTGTTTTTGTAATTTTTGCTGAAACAGGTTGGTTTTTTTTTTTTCTTTTTCCAGTTAATATATCACTAAAACTTAATGAAAATTTTCTATCTGATTTTCTTTATATGATGATACTGCGGTGTGTTATTCCTGCCTGCCTCCCTAAATATGTTCTGGAGAAAACCAAATTTCTTCAAGTATTGAAGGAAACCAAGGAAAGCTGACAAATCCACTTCTAAATAGGCAATTTTATCTTCTTTTCTACTCTTTAAAACCTTAGCACTGATTTATACATACTTTTTTCTCCCTTTCCTGTATCTTTTTCTCTATTTAGACTAGTGCGTGCACTAAATACACATCTTGTTCTTTGCAGCCAATTTGACATCAGCTCTGTTTTGAGTTAAAAGTACTGGGTATGTATGTTAAGCCTTATTTTGTTTACTGAAGAAAATTTTAAATGCCTTATATAGTATGTAATTCTTCAGGTACTGTTCTTGAAAAGACCAAGGGGGGAAAAAAAAACAAACAACCCTCCTTGCTCATTTCAACCCCCATCAGAGTACAAATTTTAAGACTACTGAAAAGCTTAATTTGGTTACTACCTATGGTAGTGTGAGGGTTTTTTCTCACAAGCCCTTTTTCCTTGTTCTGCACTGCACTGCACTGCAGAGTAACAAGGTAAGCAGTCCTGGGAAAAGTAACCAGAACGTCACCATCTCTCTGACTGCTAGACCAGACTTTCATGTTTGTTGTCTGCTTTTTGTGTCCCAGTTTACTTTCTCTAGATTACATTATAGACAACATCTCTTGTGTGTTTTAAAAGAAAAAAAAATGGATCCCTTCCAACAATATCTAGGAAATATTAGACATAAGTCTGGAGAGTGTTTTGATTTGTGAACCTGTGTGGAGATATTTTACTGCAGGTAAAACACCTGCGTCCTAAATTAGTTATCATCATTCTTATTTTTTAATAAGTGCTCTCTAAAATTGGCTAATTTCAGGGAGCAGCTGAAAGAAAGGAAGGAATGGTTGGGATCAGGGAAAAAAGGTATGGGAACAAACTAAAAACTTTGCTGTCTGGAGACAACACAGTGTATCATGTAACTACACTTTAATACAGATGTTTGGATTCATTTAGATTTCTTTGAGAGAGGAGCTAGTGCTTAAGAAGTTCTGCAGTGCCTCTAAGCTTTTTAGAAGTGGAAATATAATTAATTGTATTATGCAGTTCTTCAAAATTTTTGTCAGAATTGAGTGCTCCCAGGAGCACAAAGGAAATTCATCCTTGTTATAGTTTATTTTAATACTTTTACATATATCTCCAAATATTAGAGATAAATATTGCCCTGACTACCAGCTAAGCTATTAATATATGATTATATGTAAAAAACAATAACTGAATATCTTGAAAACAAAAGCAAAAATGCAACACCACTGGCCAAAGTTCAAGAAGAGAGTTTTGTTTGGAATTAACTTTCTTGCTGCAACTGTGGATCTCAAGTGCATACCAGGCGTTTTCCTGAACTGGCACTTCTGTAAACACAGAGAAAACAAGTAGTAGTATAAAAAGGGTTTTAAATAACATCTAAAGTAAGAAGAATGAGGGGAAGTTTGCTTAAGAAAAGCTTATCGTAGAGGAGACACTTACACAGTGTTTGTGAATTTTCTATTATTCAACTTGGGCAATAGATAGCAAGAGAGATTACCTGAATCAAGTTACTTTCACATGGTTTCCTTTGAAATGAAACTTATATTCACTTTGTCTCCATTCAGGTGGTGTACATGCAATTAAAATGTGCATGCCTTTATTTGCAGAGAGCATGCCTTGTTCATTTATTTCTCTGAACCATTTCATGTCTTCATAACTTTTATTTAATTGTATTTTGAACACACTCTCCTGCTTCAATGGATTCAAACCTACTAATAAAAATGTGCCTAAATATGTAACAGATGCAGAAGTGAATATAAATGGAAACAGTTGAATAAGAGAAGCAGACCCAAAACTGTCATCAGACTCTTCACAATCACTAGATTTTTTTTCACCTGCTCACGTAGTGCTTGCCCACGACCTATTGGCTGTGACTGTGTATTTCATCTCTATTTATTTTTTTTTCCCCTCCACCTCACAGGCGTCTTTGAAAGTCTGTGACAATATTAGGGTGACCCTTAAATCCTGCTAAATGTGCTAAACAATGTAGAGTGGTTGCCGTTAAAAAGACGAGTTTATGTATTGCCAATATTTTAACAAGTGCCTCCTAAAGTTTTTCCCTTGGAGACTCTCTGGAATTACTCTAGACTGTGAGAATCTGATGTGTTAGGATACATGTGAGTACCACAAGGAGAACATTGAAGGCATAAGTAGGAGTTTAGTGGCTTGTTTTGCTATATAATCCAAGTGTATTTTCTTGAGAATTGGCAAACATTTCATACAGCGTTTCAAATTTGAGGTGTGATACTCTGATATATGGAAAAAATACTGAACCTATCATGATTCCCTGTATAAATGTGGGGGCCAAAAACAGCATTTATCTTCCTTTGGGAATGAATTTGCAAGCAATGTACTCTCGCTGATCTCTGACACATACTACAAACAAGAGTAGTGTTTGTAGAGGTTTTCTAGTCATGTAGGGAAACTAATGACATTAAATAGAATGTGAAAAAGTTTTGATGTGGTTTTGATGTGGAATTCCAGAAATCAGAATTTTGCATGTGCTCCATTCTTTCCAGGACTGTTCTTAGATCACAATTAACGTGCAAGTTATGCAGTTTGTGATTCTGGAAAAAAAAATTATCACTTTTCTACATAGAAATAGTGTAGGACAGTAGTGAAAGTCAGTTTGGTGGCAACTTGTGAAACTGCTGTTCTTCCTGTACTTTCTGCTTGCTTTTCTTGTTCTGGGTATGTCTTTAAATGTGAAGTTTAATCTAACACTGCTATACAGACGTGTTTCTTTTTGCACAGACAAAGCAGTATGAAGCATATAGGCAAATTAAAAATAGAGCTTATACTCTGTTTGCACAATCATCCTTTCTATATGAATGCAAAACTTTAAATTTACATAGAAATAAGTATGCATTAAAAGCTATGAAACCAAGCGATGACCTCAGTGACATCACTGTAAATCTTGGCAGAAAAATGTTATCCTCTGGATTTATGCTAGTACTGTTAAAATAAATTGAGTGATTTATTAGAGATGAGTGAAGTTTTTATGGTCGTGTGGGTCTTGCACAAATGTGTAAGGTTGTTTGAGTACCAATATTCACCAGTTTAACTTTTCCTTTAATGTGTAATGATATCTGTGACAGGTCTGCACAATAAGTATCTAAGAGTATGTTAGTTAAAAGCTATGCTACTCAAGGAAATATCTTGCTGGGTTTTCTTTAGAGATAAAGTTGTAGAGATGTGGATGTGATTCAAAAGGATTCTGGAAACTGTGGATGTTAAATGAGTTTGGCACTGAGATGCATGCAGCATGACTCTTTTTCATCTCTCAGTTACTAATTTTGGATCAGCTACACTTGAAGCTGCAAATGTGGATCTATCCTGTTTTCTGTATCTTAGAGGAAAGTTAGTTCAAGGTAAATTACAGTGTCGTATTGAAAACTAACAAACTTCCATCTAAACAATAATAAAATTCCATACTACTCCCACAAAACAAAACAATAACAACAACAACAACAACAAAAAGACACCAACTCTCACATATTTTCAATAAGAAACAGCGCCGTGCTAAAAGGCAGTTTCCTTTTGATGAGCTGTTTGATCCAGCCAGTGTCCAATCAATGCAAAATTCATACTTCCCACAAGATGGCAGTGTATGTGCATTTTATAAACTAACCTCTAAACTAGTCTCCAGAAACCAAAGCAGTATTGTGACAACTTTGACGTTTATAACCAAGATAATTAGAGAGCAGGTGTTTTATTATTGCAGTTAGTTAAATCTTGAGAGAGAGAGAATTTTAGTAACTTCCATTAACACTGGGTTATAGCATTATTTATTTAAATATATAACAACTTTCTTGCCTTCTTCATTTTATGATTGGAAGACATAAGCACGCTGAGCAGTGAGGTGGCTATTTCTATACTGTAGAATGAAGGAACACCAAAGATGATGAGAAACTTTTATGCCTTTTACCCCAAAGGGAAAACTGGGGCTAAGGCTTCTCATCAAGACATACACAGAGTAAATTTCTGAAAGGATAAAACATTTTGGTTTTCTGGAGAAGAGACTGTGATGTTAAGAAGCAAACAAACAAAAATAACCGTGCTCACAGTATTGGTTTTGGTCCTTGAGCATAAATTAACTGCTTCTGTTCAGTAATAGGCACCTTGCCTATTAACAGTGTTTGTACCAGTATGAATTTTGCTGCGTGTACTTCATTTAACACATTGGTCTCTTAGACTTACCGGAATTAATGAGCACTCACAAATCTAATTTCTGATATTTAAAACTATGTAATTATGGAAATACAGTATCTTATAAGGAATTTCTAGAAAGCCTGTACTGCACGTAGAAATCCATCTTGGAGAATATTAAATTCATAAAACTGTATTTTGACAAAAGTACATGTTTGTGGGCTTTTTTTTTTTTTTTTTAATATGTATGTGGTGTTTTGGAAGATGTCCAGTGGATTTCTTTTGAGACTGTCACCTTTTGCTAAACAGCAAGTGCTGCATCTCTAAAGGACTGGAAAGTGCATCTGGGAGGCTTTCTGAAGACAACTGTTAACTCTGTTTTCCACAGAAAGCTGGGCAGAATATCTAAGAGATTCTGTGATCAAGGAGTACCAAGAAGGGCTTTTACAGTGCAGGTAGATATTCTGAGCAGAGTTGAGATGTATCCAAAGACTGTAAAGACTCATAAGGCTACTTTAGAGAAAGCTTAGACTGTTGTTTAAGAAATATTAGGAGTATGTGTTTTAATGCAAAAATCTACCTACATTTCTGATGTAATACTGCGTTCTACTCTTCCTCTACATCTTCAGGCTGAAAAAAGCATGTAAATAATGGTGAAGTTATTATTTGTATCTCTGATTGTAGAAGAGTTGTATGAAATGCAAGTGGAATGTGGATTTCAAATGCAACTGTGCGAATTCTTGAACTAAGAATCTATCTGAAGCTATTAGGAAAAGACATTATGGAACATGGAACCACACTGAGCAAGTAAGCCAGAGAATCATATAAATCTGTTCTTTATTTAAAGGAGGAAGAAACAAAAAGTAGGAACAAGGAGTAGATTCAGCTTTATCAATAGAGTCTAGCCTACACTGACCTTAGGAAAAGGGAATTGGAAATATTCCATTCTGAGAGAAATACTCTGCTATTCTAAACTTCAATTTTTTTATAGGTTGTTCCAAACACAAAGGGATTTATCCTGTGTGCATGGGGAAGTGAGAAGTTGGAGGGGCAAATAAGATCTCCTAATTTCCGCATTTCTTCTATTTGTTGGGGGTGAGTCTGTGAGTTACCAGTGCAAAACTGGTGCAAAGATTTAAAATAAAATGAAGGGTTTTGAAAACACTTGATGTAGAATATTTTGAAGAATTGGAAATAAACAGTTTTTAAAAAAAAAACATAAAGCAACAGATGTAAAATAATCTTAAAGCACTCAAACAAAAAATTCTAGCTATCTACATCATAAACCACTGTAATGAAATTGTGATGCAATGTGTAATTGATGCTAATATTCACATTATGCGTCTTAGAGCAGAAAAGATAAATGATTCTTCCAGTCCATTTATGAGAATATAAGGCTGCAAATTGCATGTGGCTGCCTGATCATAGTTCTTTAGAAAAATGATGAAGGAACTTTCTCTAACTACAAGTGGAAAGGTAGGAGAAAATAAACCATTATCACACAGTAATGATACACCTGACAATTTTTACACACTGCCTCCCATGATATTTCACTGTAATCTGAATTACCAGGGTATTGATATGTACTCTGGAGGGGTTTTACATACAATGCTTGAGACTTTTCAGTTAAGATAAACAATCTCGTTATTTTCAACATGTTGTTTGATTCATTTTCTTAGTTTAAAATGTTTGCCCTACCACTCAAATGTTTCTTAGTATCTGGAAACAAGAGGACATAGCTATAAAAGAATGAAGGTTGAACCATCATCAGTGTGCCTTGCCTAAGGAAGGCATTAATAGTATATGGAATCTACAGTATATAATTTCCGTAAATTTCAGTTTGTAGAACTATCAATTAATAATCTATAAAGTAGAATAGGTTTTTTTGTTTGTTTGTTTTGGGGAACAGATAGGAACCATGAGTGATTACTGTGTAGTGCAGCCTAAGGGTTGCCAACAGATACACATTTAAATATGCTCTTAAAATGTGATTAATTCATTTATAACCTGTATTGTTTCTTACTGAGTGTAAGGGTAATGAAAAGCAAGAATGTGAAAACTTGGACTTCCTACAATTTGATTTGACATCAGCCATGGGAAACTGGAAAAATTGGAGTGGTGTTTAAGTGAGAAAGAGCCATCTGTCATCACCTTATAAAATATTATTGTGTTTAGCTGTATCTACTACCCTACTGTGTTGTAGCAGTGCACAAAAACTACTTTACAATCTTGGAGGCATAACAAGCTTGTTTATCTTCCTCCTCTTGGCCTCTTCTTATCTTTTTGGCACAGCCAAATCTGTATGGCTTTCAAGGAAGTGTTGAGGCTTTTAGTGCTTTATACAGGTAAGTTGCTTATTAGTGATACAGAAGTTTCGTGTTTTGTGTGTGACGATGAGTATATTGGTGTGGAATGAACAACTTGCCAGGATATAGAAGGTAGCTAACAAAAAATATCTGTCAAAAAGGTCTTCTGCAAAGATATTTCTTATTTTGGTGCCAATAGGATTTATATTATATTGCACTGGCTATTAAACAGTTTCAATATGCTGCTTAAACTTAAATTGGCTTTCGAAGTTAGTAGCACGTTCAAGAACTTCCGTAACTGGCTGGTAATTGTTGTCGTGAAAAGTGTGTTGCAATCAGTGAAGTCATGGAAACTTACTGTACAGGTTAACTACTGATGTTTGTTTAGTAGATTTCAGTACCTGCTGAGGTCTCAGTCACTGCCCTGAGGCATTTATAATCAAAGATACTGAGAGATAACAAACTCACATTGAGTTTACTTGGCTGAAATTGATTAGCCAAGCCAAAGATGACACATGAGGCGTGACAGATAGCATATAACTCTCATTCCAGTATTAATGAGCCAATGAAAAACTGAAGTATTCAAGCAATGTTTGGAGTAATAATGTAAGAGGAATTAAGTGGGATTTAGAGATGTCTGTGTTTGTTTCCTGGGACAACGGCATCCGGTCTCGAAGCTGAATCACTAAGTGTGTCAATAACTTGGCCAGCTGACATCAGCCTGTTCCATGCTCAGTTTGCTCAATTTCAAAACATTTTACTTCATCACATCAGTGACGGTACTTCGCAGAGCATTCAAGTGCAAATTTGCGTACTTATATGCTAAAATTGGCCACTGAATTTCAATCAGTCTTAAAGCTGTCCTTTCTTATCTCGTCTAACCGTGATAGTGACATTTTCTATCACTTAAAAGAACATTGCTGTACAGAAATCTGATGTCTTGTCAGTGAAACCATAGTTATGAATAATACAGTTGTTACAGATCCATTCTCAAGGTCACTTCATTCTTACTTCGTGTTACTGCAGAGATTTATTGTGGCTTCAAAAATTTAGATGAAAAGATAAACAAAATGAAATCTTGTTTCTTTAATTTCAAGTTTGAAGATGGATAAGGTAGAGGGATTGGATAAATCCTAATTTGCTTTATTCACTGTCTATTTAGTTTGAAATCTCACAACTTTTTTATATCAGTTGTGAGCTTCTTATTTTGTTTTTCTGTATTAATATTCACATTCATAGAAGTATTCTACAATACTGCAAGATTTGATTGTGTTTACTGTTCTATGCTATTTTGTTGCATTTAACAATTTTGTTTTTTATTCAACAACATCTGGGTTTGAGGGGGGAAGCTGTGCACTGGATAAGGAGAGAGGCAATAATCTTTATTCCTCAAATCTTGTAGAAAAAACTTTGGATTAAGAACACCATCACACAGTTGTTATTGGGAGCTTTGAAGATGTGAACTTAAAAACACAAAAGAAAATAACTGAAAAACTGGTAAGCAGAAAGAAGAGTGAACAGGATAGTTAATGAAAATAAGAGTTGAACTAAAATGAAGATAAGGAAGGCTTAGTGAGCTTTTTCTGTGGAAAAGCAGTTATTATGTGGTGGGGAAAAAGGGAAAGATCAGAGGCACTTTTAAAAAAACAGATGCATTAGTGGAAGTATGTTAGGAACCAAAGGTTTAAAAATAATCATAAGTCAAGTTGTTGAGATTTTACTTCTTCAGAGGGTGAAAATATTCTCTGCTTTGAGAAAGATTACATCTAAGTCAATTTTTGTATAGATTCTAATTTGAAAGGTAACAAAATGTCCACTGTTCTTTCTGACATGCTTTCTTATGTTAATATTTCTATGCAGAAACTCTTCATAAACAGTTCTCTTATCTGACTTAGCCTGTAGCAGAATATAAAGAACACTGAACATAAGCGATTACTGATCAAGCACTAGAACTGGCTGCTCAGGGAGGTGATTGAGTCACCGTCCCTGGAGGTGTTTAAAAAAATGTATAAATGTGGTACTAAGGCACACAGTTTAGTAGAGAAATGGTGGTGACAGGTGGATGGTTGAACTAGATGATCTTGGAGGTCTTTTCAAACTTTAATTATTGTATGATTTTTTTTTCTATGATTACTGAGTGGTTCATAGTATGAGATGGAATCCATACAGCCTTTGCATAAGACACAACATTGAATTCAATGACAATTATTTCTTAAAATAAAATAAAGTTTGGTTTTGATTTTGTGAAGTAAGGTGATTGATTACTAGTAATTAAACATATTATCTAAGAAAATTGTGACTATTGAGTTCAATTATGTAGGTGAAATTTCCTATCTGAGAATCACACTGTGTTAAATTGAGTAGCAAACTTTTGACATTTTATTTACAAACGGGATGTATGAGAAGCAGGGAAATGTCTTGATTACTTACTACAGAATTGAGATATTTCTCCCCTCTCATAGACTACCCAGCTCCATATCCAGTACAAATAAAATGAGGTTTTATTTTTTTACATTCATTAGAATAACACTTTCAAGGTTTCTGCATTCTAGACTAAAGAAGCTCAGGTATATCCTTTACAGTCTCTTTAACTTGCATCTTGATAGACCTGTGGATTATTCTCCTATTCAGTTTCCAAGAGATAAAAGCTGGCGAGAGGAATAAAAAAGGGTAATATCACTTGAAGGAAAAAACATGCTCTACTGGACTTGTAAGTTGCTTTAGATTAGAGGTAGTAGACCACATAATTGATCTGCTATAGAGTTGGATGGGAAATGAGGAGTTGAGGCTGTATTACCTGTAACCTGGATATCAGCTTTGTACTGATGGGAGTCACAGCAGGATATTTATCACTTGAAGCTATGCTAGAAGTTATGTGACTACATTTCACTTCTCCTGTTGCTAAAATCATTCACAACTGCGTGTTTAACTGATAGGTTTAAGAAACTGCACCTTTTATTTCTTTTGTTTCCAGGAAGGTATTTCTGGAGTTTCCAAGATTTGCACTGGAGCTCCAATTTACTCTGGATCCAGATGCAAATTCCTATCACATGTGGTAGTGATAGGCTCATAGCGACATTCTTAAGTAGAGAATTACCAGGTATGTGCACATTTATAGATAGATTTTTCGAAATTCTGGAGAAACCTAAATGGTGGAATTGATCTCTGGAGGTCAGAGATCCCTGCACTAATTTTGTTTTTGAGACGAGCACATATGAGAAGATTCTCTGTCAATGATGCCCTGCCTGTATGCTAGTGGTCTCTCTCTGTTGCCTTAGGAGCCTGTAGGGCTCTGTACCTATTAATTCAATCGAAACCACTTCCGAGCAGCAGCATATTGCTGACAGCTACCCAGAGCCTTATGCAGTCACTAGTCCTACAGCAAATGCATTTAAGATTTCTGATTTTACACTTCTGTTGCTGTGTGCATCCTGGTATCATGCTGTGCTCACTGTTTGTGAGCCTTCTGGGATGAATCAGATGTGTTATGGCATTGGTTATACGGACTGGCGTATCTCACTGCAATTCCTATAATAATAATAATAATAATAATAATAGTGAGTATGAATCAGTGCAGGAGTGGCTCAGAGTTTCGGGGAGCCAAGAGATGATTCATCCTTTGAAATAAAGAGAAGCTGCTAATAAACATTAATAGACATTTTCTGTTTTGTTTGCAGTGTACCAGCTCTTGTATATACTGGGTAATCAACACAAGGATCTGAAAAAAAACCAATAACTGCTTTGTACATCATGAGTTAGAGGC
The DNA here is from genome assembly GCF_019238085.1 of Lagopus leucura. Taxonomy (NCBI): domain Eukaryota; kingdom Metazoa; phylum Chordata; class Aves; order Galliformes; family Phasianidae; genus Lagopus; species Lagopus leucura. Next base: position 23,605,376 of record NW_024962264.1, read on the forward strand.
ACATATTGAGTTGACTGTGCTCTGACTGGCACTCTGGTGCTAAGATACAGTGACAAATTTCACCAGTTTGCTATTGCAACAGCTGCATTACTGTATATTGCATACAGATTATTAACAACAAATATGTTTAATTTAGAATTTGGTTTAGAATTAAAAGTGACAATTTACTTCATTAAAAAGAAGACTACTTGAAAGTAGATTCAGTGGACAGGAGTGATTTTGCTCTACAGAGAACAAACGTTTTCTCCTTCAGCTTGCAACAGTTCTTGTCTGTTTGACATAGTATTTGAGTGGGATCTCATGCTTCTCTGCCTGCTGTGGCACTCACTGTGCACCCCTACTGCACTGAATCTGTCTTTACAATTTAAGAGTGAATCATACCCAGCTGCAGTCCCACATGCTTCCAGCTTGTGAAAAATTTACTTTGTTTCAAATGAAAAATTTTGACACTATTTTGTTATTTGTCCGGATGATATCTTGGACTTCCTTACTGGCTTGTTCATTTGTAAGAGAGCCTTTCTATATTCTTATCATTGAAATGGTGTGTATATACACACATATTTACCTAACAAAAAAAAAAAAAAAAAAAAAAGATCAGAAAGAGATTAGAAAGTATGGTTATAAAGAAAAGAACTTGTGTTAAATTACAGAAGGGTGAAAAAGCAATATTATGAGTCCAAGGGGGAGCTTCTATAAAAAAATTCTGAAGGTTTTCAATTAGTGATGCATGGTGTATTGTAAGAGAACCACCACTGTGTTCTGAGCACATCTTGATACAATCCCGCTGGTTGCCAAAGTGATATAGAGCTTTCTGCCCTGAGGAATTATGATCCTCCCTGCACGTTTCTCAAAGTGGAAGCTAGCCTGGTGTGTCATTGACTGTCATCCTTTTCTGTTTTGTTTAATGTACATTCAGCTGCTACTTTGCTGGCTGTACAGTACCTCAAACCGTGGTCACCACTGGTCTTCCTTTGTTCAGCCACAGGAGTTTCATTCTGTGAATGAGTAAGTTCCATTTATTTTAGAAATACATGCACAAAAGAAAGCACCAAGAATAATCTTATGTGCTTGCTTTGTTTATGTCCTTTAATTTATTTTATATTGTTTTATTTTATTTTATTCTATTACCGCGTTTAAGTGGCCAAGACCCACTTCACAAACATTTCCAGGAGAAATGCTTTGTCAACCACTGCAAGTTTCCTTTTTCTTACTATGCAGACACTCCTTTTATCTGAGTCTTTGCAAAATTAATGTCTTCAGTACATGCAATTAAGCTGTATTTTTCTTATATCTGAACTCAAAAGTACTTTTTCAATTTGTCATCATTTTCAATACTCAGATATCTCAAATGACACACATTAATTATTCACTAATCTCTCCCCTCCAAAAAAATCCTATAGGCTTAAGACCCTGAGAGAGCTGTTTGGTTTGTGTATATGTGTCTTTTTTCATGGAAAAAATCATCTAAAAAAAGTCTGTAGAATATCAATATTGTGTAGATATTGGTTTCTAATTGACTGTTTCCACCCTTCCTCCTTTTTTTTTTTTTTTTTTTTTTTTTTTTTTTTTTTTAATTTCTTTTCACAACTTATAACCTAGTTTATAAACTGGGCTGAGATGATGCTCAGTGCATTTTTGACTTTTCATTTTGTTTGTTCTGATTATATTAAGTGTGTATGTGTGTTGACTTGCTCTAAATTCTTATCGAGGCTCTTGTAAACTCAGGAGAACTGTCCTGCATGTGAGTTTATTGATCTGCCTTTTTTACCCATTCAAGAGCACAGAATCCTTGGCTTCATATGAATAATTTGCTCATATAGAAAATGTTCATGACACTGTATTGGTAGCTATTACTTAAGATATCATAGAATCATAGAATCACCAAGGTTGGAAAAGACCTCTGAGATCATCCAGCCCAATCGCCTACCTACCACCAGTATTTCCCACTAAATTATGTCCTTTAATGCAATATCTAAGCATTTCTTGAATATCTCCGGGTATGGTGTCACCACTGGTTCCCTGTGCAGCCTGTTCCAGTGCCCAATCACACTTTTGGAGAAGAATTTCCTAACATCCAACCCAAATCTCCCCTGGTGCAACTTGAAGCCACTCTCTCTAATCCTATCACAAGTTATGTGATTGAAGAGGCTGACCCCTTACCTCGTTTTCTGACACCCCACTTCCTTTTCTGTAGCTGTAGAGAGCAATAAGATCTTCCCTGAGTCTCCTCTCCTCAAGACTAAATGATCCCAGTTTTCTCAGCCACTCCTCATAAGACTTGCACTCCAGATCCCTCACTAGCTATCAGAAAGAAGACATCTAAAAGAGGGATGAAATTAGGAACATTTGTCAATTTATTTTATAAAAACTTAAAGCATCTTATATCCAATCAGCTAAATAGATATATCAATAAGGTGTGTAAGTAGTTATGTCCATCTAGAAGCTCTTCCGAAAAGAATGGCATTGCTACAATAATTTATATAATCTATTTGAATTTCTGTCTACCATAGGCACTGGGAATCTTTATACTTTGTAAACTCAGTTACCTTATAGGAATACTTGTATCTCTTCCTCACAGTATCTATTTGTTGCACGTTACTTCTGTAGCATTCAAGATTAACTTATCTTTCCATTCAGATTTGAGTACATATTTGTTTTCTTCCTTAGGAAGAACTGGTAAGCAATATATAAATAAGGTACTTCCTAAAGCTGAACATTACTTGAGAAAACAATGCAAGTTTTCCCCAGTTAAGACGTCTTTCCCCATACCCTCTTACAAAAGTTGTGTCATCTCTACTTAATTAGCATTGACGTGGTATCAACTGACAATTGTACAGGCTGTTCAGAGACCTTTATGTTGCAATGTGGTGTTCCTTTTCACTGTGGGATGACTAGATTGCTCTGCAGTACTGGACTCTATCATAACATTAAAATTTAACCCATTCATCTTCTGGAAATAATAGGTGCTGCCAGATAGAAAGTTTTCTTGCCAGAATGTTTGTAGCTTGAATAATGGGGTAAAATGCAATCATTTTAGATTTCCTGGATAAAAAATTTCTTAGGTAATTGTTAGAAGCTTCGGTATATAAAATAAGTGTGCAGTGAGAAGAGAATGGAAAAAAGAACATAAAAGAAAAATTAGAATCTACTTCTGTTTGTGCTGAAGATATTTCAAGTTCTTATTAAGGTAGAGAAATCATACAAAAAAAATTTCAATACAATTTACTATTGAGTCAAGTATCCTAAAAAGTACTGTGCTCTCAAACAGATGGAGATTATTTTTTTTTCTCCTACTCTAAACAGTTGATGAATTCCTTCCAATTAAACATACGTTTCAGAGTGGGAACATTCCTGTGGCTTTGTGAAAACCAGACAAACAGAAGGTGATTCATAGTAAGGTTGTTCTTTGTGAGGATCTGAATTAATAAAAATATTTATGGAGAAAATAATGCAGGTGTACAACATCTCAAAAGAACTGTATTTTTTTGAATTCTTTTTAGGACTTGCTATTTTTATTCATCTAGTTCTGCACATGCATTGTACACGAAGTGATACTGCTATATGAAAGGAAGGTAAACATTAGAATTTTCTTCCTCTATATTGTGTAATAAGTCTTTGAATTGTTTTTATTTAGTTTGGAAAATTAAAGTAGATTAGTCAGTAACTAATTATTTATTAAACAGAATTGTTGGCAGTGCAAGTTATTTTGGAAGTTTATGTCTCTGTGCTGGCTCTTAGTGTATCTCATACTAACTGTAAGCTATTCCCCCTACACTGAAATCACATTATGGCCTCTTTGCTGTCCTGATAAAGATCATTTCAGAAAAATGGCAGAAGAAGAAAACAAAATGAAAACCAAGTTGTTGTATTTGCTTACCTGTTTCGCATGTACACATACAAAGAATACAAGGAATTACTTAATACAGTCCATTGAGCTAGAAGCCAATACAACAGGTTGAAATCTGTTAAATAAAATTGGGATATGAGTATGTAAAAGATTCTTAAGAGTAAAATTTACCAAAAGAGGGACATTTGATAAAAATAGTGCAAAAAATAGTGCAACATGGGGGGACTTTTATAAAAGAAACTACACCAAATCATATCTGCTCAGAACAGTTTTTACTGAACATGTTGGATGATTTCCAGTCTGGATGGTGCTTTGAACAACTCAGTCTAGTCGGAGGTGCCCTGTGTATACCGGAGGGGGTTGGAACTAGGTAATATTATGATCTCTTTCAACCCAAAGCATTTTATTATTCTATGATATAATCATCTTGACTCTTGTCTCTTTTCTTGTCCTCTCCAAAGGTCAAAAATCCTCTCCCTCTCTGCCAAAAAAGAAATAATAATAATAATAATAATAATAATAATAATAATAATTACCTTTGAAATTCTATACTAATGTTTTAATTTGATGAATTAATATCCAGTAACAAGGGGAATACAACTTGGTAAAAAGATAAAATGCAAAATCAAAAATTCACTCCGAAGTTTTGTCTGAATCCTACTACTAGCTCACTTATTTTCCTACTCAATACAGCACATTTTCCTTGTGTCTTCTCATTATTGTCTTTGAAAACTGTAACTTATACACAAGAAATGAAGTTTGTGTGACCTCAAGTATCAGAGAATAACATTCTTGAAGTTTTATAAGGAAAATTTAAGTTAATTTACAAAAGGTAGCATTACAGATTATACACACTTTTTTTTTAAATGCTGAATTTTCCTTGTAGTTTGCTTGCTAATGCTGAAAAAGCTCCATTTTCTATTTTATTTTTTAGTCCACCTTTGAGCTTACTTTGAAGAAGAGTGACTTATTACAGGTAAGCAGAGTATGAGAACTGTGGAAAAAAAAAAAAGATACTTCTGATTGGTTTTAGATCATGCCTTAAATTTTTTAAGGAGCTCAGATTGCCTTTGCCAAATTATGTTTTTGTTACTGAAAAGCAGCACTAATCTCACTATACTCCAGTAGATAGTCACTGATAAGGCAGGGAATATGAAGGAAATGTCTTGGAGATTGCTAGGATGTCTCTGTAGAAAGCAGAAAGAAAGTAAATAACTTAATGTGAATTTTAATAGTGATCAAAACCACTGTCTAATTTGAACCTTGTCAAGGGTGGTTTTTGCATTGTAAAGAATTTATTGCTGCTGGTGTGATGTTTGTCCCTGGCTGTGTTTGCTGCTGTCTGCAATTTTGCACTTGAAAATCTTGTACTTGGGGTGTGTGTCTCCTAGCTGAGGAAAGAAAACTCTAATTTGGCAATATAGTTGAGTAAGAGGTGTGATCTTAAGATGTTTTTGGAAATACACTGGGAAGTCAACAAATCTGATCTAGCACAGATGCCAGAGGGCTAAAGAGCATGCAGCTTCTTTGCAGGAGTGTCAAGGTTAGTCATAGTTTTTACAGTTATTTTGAGAGAAAGCACAAATCAATTTCAGATGATGGGAACAATTTTCTGTGGTGATAGGGTTATCTCATTGCTGTCTCCTGCTTTCTCATAGCAGTGATAGTGACCACTATCAGAGACAGGATATGGAAGTTTGCAAGTTCCTGTGTACTCTGGTATGTTCACAGTGTTTATGTAAAGCAGATGAAAATACTTTCACTCTGCATTGCTTTGAGCTTTAGTGGAGTTAACAGATCTAGAAAGGCTATATGGAAAGTCTGTCTGCTACAGGAATACTTTGTAAAACATGCAGGAGAAGCTACATGCATTTCAGACCTTCAATTTTTTTAAATTACTATATTCCTTTTCTTGTAGGCAGAAGGAACATAAAATACTATTTTTCCTAAATTTGGGGATTGTTTAAGAAAAAAAGAATGCAGGCAAAGCAGCTACTGAATGTTCCCACTTTTGTCACCTATGCGCAGCCAGTTCGAGGCTTCCAGGCTTTACTGTTTTCAGTGTTTGATATCTTTGAATTTTCCTAGTTTACTGGATTGGTTTATAGCAATGTAAAATAGTTCTCCTGTGCCTCAATACTTTTTGTATAAGGAAGTTATTTTGGGGAGAAAAATCCACAAAAAATAACAAAAAAAACTTAAACATCAAGATTAGACTGAGGATCTTGTTACTGTTTTCAGTTTTTAATAGTCAAGCCAGTTATCCTCAAGGTACTCAGCCTCCTGAGCCAGAAGGCAAAGACAAGGGCAAAATTAACCCCCCACAATTCAGGAGGAAACAGTGACATGCTCTTTCACCTGAACTGTTATAAGACAGAGAAGGACAACAAAGTTGGTGAAGTGTCTGGAGCACAAGTACTATGAGGAGAAGCTGAGAGAACTGGGATTGTTCAGTCTGGAGAAGAGGAGGTTCAGGGGGGGATCTCATCACTCTCTACAACTATGCGAAGGGAGGTTGTGGCGAGGTGGGGATTGGCCTCTTCTCCCAGGTAACTAGAGATAGAAGAGGAAATGGCCTCAAGAATGCACCAAAAGAGCTTCAGGTTAGATATTAGGAAAAACTTCTGAGAAGAAGTATGAAGTATTGGAGCTGGCTGCCCACACTAGTTTTGGAGTCACCATGCCTGAAGATGTTTAAAAAAAAAAAAGGATAGATGTGGCATTGAGTGACATAGTCTATAGCAGTGACAGGCATGAGTTGATGATATGACCAGATGATTGTAGTCATCTTTCCAACCTGTACAATTCTATGAAACTGTTCCCAAAAAGTAGCAAGCAAAAGCCAAGATAAGGAATGTCATTACAAACATAGCTCAGGGCTATTATGAATTGCATCATAAATGCAGGAAGTAGTTTTTCTCCTGGATGCTTTTGGAATATTAAAACAAATAAAATTTGGTGATTTTTTTGGAGTTTGCTGGAAATCATAGTTGTGTCTGGGCAAAAAGGCTATATGTAGGCACAAAGACGAGCTTTGAAAAAGGTGAATGATTTTTGTTTGCATGTTTATATATTCATAACGCCTGTTAATTTTTTTAGACATTATCACTCGTACACAAGCATCCAATATAGGGTTAAATATCCTTTTAGCAGTACTTCTCTTCTTAACCATCAGATCCTGCGGTAGGATGTTCCTGCTTTTTTGCTTCAAGAAGAATATTTGTTCACCGAATTGCAAAAGAAAATGAACAAACAAATAAAAAAAACACATCCCATAAGAATTTATTCTCTTTCCATTAGGTTAATTGCAAAAAAGTATATGTAGGATCTTTAGGCATTTTAATAATTAACTAGAAGACTATCTAGATTGATTAAAAACTTTGTAATATATATTTCATTTCGTTTAGAAATGATGCTGCACAGAATGGAAATGAAAGCTGACAGTTGATAAGGGAAACAATATATTATTCTAATTTGAAGCATTTCAATTAAAAAAAGACAAAAACAAATTCACTGCAAAGAAATATTTTTAAACTGATATATGTAACCATTTCAATTCTTTTTTTTTTTTTTTTTTTTTTTTTTTTGTAATTTATAAGTATTTGTCAAAGCAAAATCTGGCAAAATCTATACGTGTTTTCCAAATGTTTTAGTGACAGTGTACTGGCACTTTACCTTCAGCAAGTTTAATGTGAAAAATTTATTTGAGGCTCAGCGTTAAAATGTAAGGTAAGTTTGCAATGCAGCCTTTAATAAAGACTGACATAAGGCTATTATTAACTACAGCAATCTAAATTAGCAGTTAAGATATTCAAAGTCTCTTAAAAAAAGTTGTGGTGAGTCTTCCAAAAGCTACTCCAAGCTGCCATTATTTGAGAATAATCCTAACCACAGGACTAGGTTCTTCAAGGTTCATCATGGTTCCCAGAATAAAAGGCCTGTTTTTGAGGGTTCCTTGTCCTTAGTGTGACCAATATGAGAAAGAGTTTTAGGATCAAGGTTTGAGAAGCTTCTTACAGACAGAAGCCGGATTTTATGTATAATGTGTGTCTGCATTTTTCTGTGAAAAATTTTTTTAAGTTAGGCCTACTGATTTTACACTGTACAATTTCTGCTGAGAATTACTTCCTTGTGGAAATGTCCCAGCAAGTAGGAATTTTAGAAAGCAAGAAGTCAAGAGAGAGGCAGAATTAGAAAAGTTCAGTTTAACTCATGAGAATTTACTCTACATGTCAACTCTACCTTGACAAGTACCATCCAGAGATGGTTTAGAAAATAAATATTACTGAAACTTGTGCAGAATAGGATTCTCTGTCGCAGGCAAGATATCTCTAATGAGGTTTTCCTGTAGCTGGGGTGGAATTTTGCCTCTCCCCTTATCTGTCATGCTCTTCACTGAACCTGGTTGATGATCTTTACTGTAAGAATTTTGACACTTCTTCATTCTGTAGGCAGAAAAGCAGAACTTACAAGCCTGGTTACTTATACATAAACATCTTCCTGCATTGCATGGTCAGGATGTGGGTTTATAAGTCACCCTCATACCTCCATGATCCCATACCAAAGCTGATGGCAATGATGCCTAGTGGTGTGAACTTCCTCAGCCTTCTCATGCATGTTATGTAAAACCCTGGAGAATCTCTTGGATTGTTTCTGCTGCTTTTTCAGCAACTGATTATTCCCAGGAACAGCTCATTCAGAAAACCCATAATGTGACCAAATGGGATGAATGTCTGGCATTGTAGGAACACAGGCAGTGTGGATTCTTCATACTTTTCACTCTATACCACCATCCTAAATTTCATCTTTATCTGCATATCTGGTTGACCTCCAAAGCTGTAACTTGTGTTACTCTTTTACTCAAGAAATGAAACACGTCATACACATTTCAGTTTTTCTCCTATGAGCCTGCGTAGTAAAAGTGATTATATGTAAATTGAAACAAAACAAAAACAATAGCAACAACAAAAAGCCACAACAAATTACAACCTAAATGATTCTATATTCTCTTTGAAAGAGTGTTGTTGTTCTTCTTCTTCCCTGAGCTTCCTCAAAAATAAAGATTTCAAAAATAATGCAAATGCATCTCATACTTTTGACCACAAATCAAAATTCAGAATTGTGTTTATTGTTGACAATTTTTTAAATATATTAAGTGATTTTTTACTGTTTGGATAAAATAAAACTTCCATTTTTTCCCTTAATGCTTGAAAAATATTAAGCCTTTACTTATCACAGCCAGTTACGTCTTCTGAGAAATATGAGATTATAGAGAAATTAGAGGTTTGACAGGATTTTGTTAATTAACAGTTTGATCTTTTTAAATGAGGATTCCTGACTTATTAAAGTACTCCCCCTCCATCTTGGAATCTCAGTCAGTGTTGCAGCAGGGACCTATGACTGTGAGTTCCCTCCTTTATCTTTCAGTCCTTCTCATCACCTTTCTTTGTAAGCTTGCAGGCATACTTTCTCCATGATTTGCAAGGTGCAGAATCAGGATCAGAGCTATCAGCTAAGTTATACACTTTCTGCAGGTCAGCTGATCAGTTTCTGCTGGTGCGTGGGTCAAGGAAACAGGAGGGTGGAAGATACAGTAACGTCCCCAGACATTCTCCTGGGTGTAAGAGGGTGTAGAGAGCATTCAAAGAGCACAGAATGTGCAGAACACTACAGCTTTTCTGTCCCAGATAAGATGCCTCAAATGAGTCTTTCTTGTAGCTTGGGTGGAATCTTGCTTGTCCTCTTACCTGTTTCAAGACGCTTTCTTGAAACTGGCTTGAGTACTTTTTCCCATATGACTTTTGACACTTCATCTCACAGGCTCTGGACTGGTCTCCAAACATTGCTTTTCAAATTCTTCTATATTTAGTCATCTGGTAAACATGTGACCCTGAACTCTGCAATTTTCCTTCCTTAATGCCTGCCTCTACTTCATTTTCTCATCCTTGGCCATCACACAACCCTTTCTCCAAGTGTGGAATTGCAAAGTTTAAGGGTTGGAAAGGTATTTTATTTTCAGCCTGACACTGACATAATACAACATTAAAATCAATATTGTATGAGGTAAGGAAGAACCAGCTGCATTTAGAGAGGTTCCAGTTCTTAGCTATCAAATTTTCAATCTGACTTTAACCCACATCAGTTTAGAACAGGAAACCCAGGAAAATCTGTTTCCTCCAGATCATGTTGACGTCATGGTGTACAAGGTAATTAATATTCTGGATTTCAACCTGACCTGCTGGAAGCCTCTAAGGCAGAATGAGACAAGAAGGCAAACAAAACATTTCCTTTCTTTTCTGGAGAAAGATAAATAGGAACAAACTCTGACAAACTTTAAAGTCAGATATGGAATTGGATTGTATTATACTACCTAAAGATGATATCAAAATAATCGAATTGATGAGAATTAGTTGTTTCATTAAATAAACCTCTCTTTCAGGAGGAAAAAGTAACTGTTGTTGATTAGGAATTTTAGTGGTCCAGAACTGAAGAGCTGTATATGGAAATAAAAACTGAAGGTATAAAAATTTCTCTAGACATTAGAGGAAGCAAAGTAAACTCTAATGTCCTTCCAGTTGTCTCTCAAAGCCTGTTTGTTATTGTTGTTGTTCTCAAGGCATTTAGTTAGGAAACAAATCTTGGAGGTGTGAAATTTGCATGATCTCTGAATGGTGGAGGCTGAATATTGTTGTATTTGAAATTACATCCAACTTTTTCTTAAAAGGCAAAGCAATCTACTCGAAATTTACTGTCCTTTCCCTAATTTGATTAAGCTGAAGGAGAGAGACAGGCAGGATGGATTTTTCCCTGCACACGTGGATATGATTTTGCAGCAGGTTGCAGCTGATGAATTGGCTCAATTGGCTTTTTCTGTATGTCTGTCAGGTTCTGCTATCAGAGGAGGTACAACGTCCTTGTGGATTTTAAAGCTCTTTGTTTGTACAGAAGTGTAATGTACAGTAAGAACTTTGCTTTTTACCAGTCGCCAGATTTTCTCTCTAGTCACCAAGTAAAAGAGTGGTGCAGAATGTAAAAAAATACACTGGTTTAATGAGTACAATCCTAGAACTAATTTTATACAAATTTGTCATTCAATTTCTTTTTCTTTTTTTTTTAAATTATTTCATATGTGAGTAGGGTTGTGTGTCCAACAACGGATATACAAACTCTTCTAAGGATGCCAAAGAACACAAGTTATACAAGCGGGCATGTCACAGGCTGACTCGATGACTCAGGTCTTGGCAGCTGCCCCATAAACAAAGCTACTGAATTGGTTTGAATCTGTCTAATCATAAAACTTCTTATGCAGCTCACTTGCAAAGATACGCTTTAATGAATTACTAGAGAGTGAAAATGTGGACAAAAAATACGAATTCCTTATGAGTTTTTAAAAATTATAGTAGGCTTTAGAAATCCAGTTATAATAGTTGCACTTCAGTCTCTGGGTTTTAATCAGACATGAGTATAAGCTAAATCCACAGCAAGGATTTGCAAATGAAAATGCGTTTTCTTTTTGTATTACAGTAATTTGCATTTTTGCTTTGGGACTTAGACTCCAGCTTCTCTGCCAAGTACCATCGTTAGAATTGCTTAACACCAACGAAACCCTATTCTTATCAGGAAAATTCTGAGGATCCAGTAGTGCAGGTTGCTTAGTGTGTGATTAGAGGCCTGTTCATACAATCTGTCATTTTAATTAAAACAAAACACGAAAAACCCAGCATGCAAAACAGAAAAAAGTAAATAGAACATAATAGCTAACATTCTGTAGGTCAGATCTTGCCTCGGTGCTGTAATATTATAAAAATAGCTGAGTACCAAGGGGGATTATACATACTGCTTATTAATGTACAACGCTGACATTTATCAGTTCATGGAATGCACCTTGTTGAGGATACCTGTGCTAGTGTCACATTGCCTGCTTAAACTGATAGTAAGCCCTCTCTAGAGCTAAATCCCAGTAAATATAAAAAATTTAGAAGGATTTCATACTATAATACTGGAGTCTTTGCAGGTAGGTAGGTGCTAATCTGTGCCTGTGAAGAAGTAATTTTATGACAACTGTTTTTCCTTGCCCCTTCTCCTGGAATGCTGTTTTTGACTTCTGTACCTGGAGACTTGATTACCTGTCCCTGGTCAGGAGGGTAAGACTGTGTTTATTTTGGCGTGACACTGAAGTTTTTAACGTAGTATGTATCCCTAAGACTGTATGTCAGTTAAAGGGAGAAAGAGAAAATTGAATTTTGGTATAATTAAAATCTGAGATGAAAAATGAAATGGCAAATTAGACTTTGGCTAAATAAAGCCTGCTTAATGAAATCATAGAATTATAGGATAGAGGGTGGAAGAGACCTCCAAGATCATCCAGTTCAACTGCCCACCCACTACCAGTATTTCCTAACAAACCATGTCCCTTAATACAACATCTAAGTTTCTTGAACATCTCCAGGGACAGTCACTCAACCACCTCCCTAAGCAGCCCGTTCCAGGCCTGGCCACTCTTTTGGAGAAGTTCATCCTAATGCCCAACATGAACCTCCCCTGGTCCAACTTGAGGCCAAACTCTGTAGTTCTATCACAAGTTATGTGGTGTAGGAGGACGATCCCCATCTCGCCACAAACTCCTTTCAGGGAGTTGTAGAGGACAAGCATGTCTCCTCTGAGCCTCTTCTCCAGACAAAACAATTCCTCAGCTGCCTGTCAGATCCCTCAACTGCTTGTCGTAAGATTTAAATATATCTCATATAGATTTAGTCATATTCTCTGAACTCCAAACAGATTTATCTAGTGAATGTTACTGAAAAATGCTCTACAACTTTTGGAGAAGTTACTAGCTTTGGGCACCTACATGGAAAATATAAGTTTCTCTAGAACAAAAGATAATTTCTACTGTATGTGTACTCTGCCAGTATGTAGATATATAGACACATACACATGTTGTGTGGTGAATATAATACATGTGCAGAAGGTGTAAAAATGAAAGCGTAGTAGTTCTGGTGCAATGTCAGTGTGCACTATCCTTCCTTGAGGAAAATGTGAGTACAAAATGAAGTACTTGGCATAATGCTCATTTCAAGCAATGGGAATGTGTGAAAAGATACCTGTTTTCTCTAGCTTTTCATTAATGCATACCAAGTAAAGTAACTCTCACATCAAAACAACAGGAATCTTTCTGATAAGCGTCGACTAATTTGTGAGCATGGCTGAGGGCAGTGTATTTAAATGGCCTGACAAAGGTAGAGAAGAAAAGAGCTCCCTAAAGGAATACTCTATCTGTTTGAAGTGAATTTGCCAGGAGGATACTATCCTAGGAAGCCAATTCACTTTGATAAGAGCTGTACCATAATAAATGATAGAGATTTCTGCGCTCTCTGCCCATCTGTGGGTCTTGAGAGCTGCAGCATTCATGTGTATGTGAGGTTAACTGCCTGTCATATTAATTGCTGCAATAGCTCTTAAAGGTCAGATGGTGTACAAGAGTCTGAAGTATTAGTCATTTGGGCTAAAATACAGCTATTTTTGTGAAGTTTTAAATTTAAATGTTTTCAAAATGGTTTTCTACCTCTTCTGTAGGTTCTGTTTGCAACTGTGGGAAAGTGCACTGAAAATTACTTTTGAACTTTTTCTGAAAGCAGGCAGATGTCTGCTCATTCTCATTTACTATGGGAAAAAAGAAGTTCAAATATGTGTAACTTGGAGCCCTATTTCCTATTCTTCTTTTTTTAGTTTCTCAAGATTGTTGCTGCTGAGGCAAGCACATATCACGAAGAAGAACAGAGCTGAGATATCAGAGGAGGACAGTTACAAGGTCAGAGGTCTTGATCAGAACGTCCAACCAATCTACAACATTGTGCTTTGATATGACTACAGTAAATCTTTGCTTCACAAGGCTAAGCCTAGAGCCTTAAGCCATCCAGAAGCTTTGTCTCACCTATCCTCAGCTGCCCCACCTGTCCTCAGATGACCATCCTACCAACTGATCTTTTTTGTGAATAGAAGTAAGTAGACTAGAAAGCCTCTGGTAAAAGCAACAGCTAAGGAAGTGCAGTTCTATACTAAGAAATCAACTCTGCCTTTGCAGTGCTGGTAATCTCTGTGAAGTTTCTCAATGCCAACAGTGACTTAACACAGAGCTTATGAATAATTAAGTGACCTGAATTCATAACTGTTGTGAAAGCTTCACTGCTTAAAGCATTTTTTCATTAAGGTTGATTTTTACTCATGATCTCCATCTTATCCTCTGAATCCCTGAGAATGATGTGTTTGATTGTCTCTCTATAAAAGTCAGAAAACATTCAGGCTTACATTTCATCCACAACTCAACATAAAGGTCTTCAATATAAGAAATGGTATTAAATTAGTTAGTTTTGAGATCTATTGTAGGTTTAGCCTTTCTTTAGCCCTATTTCTTACTTCTCTTCACCTGACTTGTTCTCTTCCTGTTTATTGAACCCTTGAAAGAAAGAGCGTAACTTTGTGTTTATTGTCCCTCTCAGTTTAAATTATAGATTTGACCTGACATTAAACTGTTCCTTTTTTGTACTGGCCAAAAAAAAAAAAAAAAAATCCAAAACACCATGTCATATGATGATATCCTTCACTTTCATTGAACCATATTGAACCATCTGGAGTTCTGGAGATGGAGCTGCAAACTGTCAACATCTCCTGATGGAAAGCTAATAGAGTTGGCTAAAATGGAAGTTTAAGCTGGAGAATCATCCTGTAGAAAGTTTAGAGCAGTTCAGTGCTAGAGGAAAGAAATCACTGTCTGTCAAAGAACCTCCTGTCCCAAAGCTGTAGCATTCGGACATATCTAGTGCTTTGAAGATTGTTCAAGTCTGGATTTCAGTGAAAAACAGAGTTTGAGTTTGCTTTTTTTTTTTTTTGGTTTGCTATTTGCAAAGATGTTGTTCTAAATGAGAGAAAAAGGTCTAATCTTCCATATCAAAACTCCCTTAATTGAAAGAAACAAGGATGAGTTTCTGCATTGATTGCTCCCTTCACTAATAAAACTGATACACATTTGATTTTATGTTATGCATAAAGCAAGTCAACCCTGGGTTCCTGATCTGTATATAACAATAATTACTTTGATAACTGTGGATATATATACCCTCACACAAAGATTTCCTTGAATCAAGGGACTAAATAGTGCTGATAAAGTAACACTGCTGTATTGCATAGAGGTTGAAGTGCCTTGTGATTAGGGCTTCTATGTGGGATTAAAAAATGAAGTTCACTAGTAATATTCATTCTTTCCTGTTAAAAGGTTCCTAATTGAGACTGCAAGGACATGCTGAGAAATAAACTTCTATTACATATCTTACAGAACCATAGCATTCAATGTCCATTGCAACTAATGAGCAGCATTGTAGTCTAGATTACTACTTGTTATTTTATGTACTTGGCAGTGAGTATCTCTTATTTAAAATATTTATTTTTCTTTTGCTGAATTTTCCTACAAAATTGAAACATTTGCCTTAAAAATGATGATCTCCCCAGCAAAATAAATTATGTCTTGGAACTATGTAAAGACTTTTAACTGAAGAAAGAATTTCAAAACAATCTTTGTGCAAAATGAAGCTCACTTTCACCTTTTAATTAATCGTTCTGCCTAGTACTACTCTGGGTGTTTCTGTCTGTAAGTCAAACATGTGCTCTTTCTCTTGCTGTATGGAAGGGTTCCAAAGGTTGGGGGGAAGTCTTCCAGGAAACCTTTCCAAAACATATTTAGGGCTTGTTCTTCCTGTACAGATAAAACCCTCAGATGTGTTTTAATACAGACTAACTGAAGCTGGAAAATACAATATTTGGTTTGGGGCATTTTTTTAAATTAAATATAGAGACTTTATAGCTATTTTTCCTGTTAAAATTTGCATCAAGAGGCTTAGTTCTTTGTTATTCTGTTGTTTCTTTCAGTGAGTTCCAAATGTGCTAATCATTTGAGATTTATCTTAGTATAAATGTTTATTTGATCAAATAACTTTTTGCATTCTGAGACTTCCTTATCAGATTAGCAAATGGAAATGAATGTAGTCTCTACCTTTCATGAAGGCATTCTATATGGCTGTGTTTTGAAAACTTCTGTCTCTGAGTTACAAAAATAATCCAGAAGAAATGATCTATACATAAAAGAAAGATATGGCTTTGTTGTTTTTTTTTTTGTTGTTGTTGTTGTTTTTTTTGTTTTTTTTTTTTGTTTTTTCTCCTAAATATAGTTTCAGTTTTTCCAGGTGTCCTGGAGTCTAATTGTATGTTTTATTAATCTAATTTTGTCTTGGGTTATTATGTGATACCCATGTAAACTGAATCAATTCTTAGAATCTTATCTGTTCACAGATTTAGAATTTTGTACAAGAAGCTGATTTTGCGATGTATGAAGTGATGGCTCTAATTAACTTTAAATTTCTTTCCTCTCTTTATTTCTTTCCCCAGGGAGTATGCATCAAAATTTTGACCTTTTATTATTTACACCCTTCAACAATATGTTTTTCTTTCATCCCCTAGAAAACTCAATCCTTCAAGTTTAACAGGTATTTCTTTTGGGGCAGCAAGGAGTAAAAATGAACAAGAGCAGCCAAGCATCAGTATGCCAGCGGTACATGTGCTGATAATATACAATATTCTCAGCAGTATTTGAAGTATGTTATTAATGGCAACTGCTGAGTTACCATCTAATTTAGTGTAATGTTTGCTAGGTGCATGGTTTTACATAT
Source organism: Lagopus leucura (assembly GCF_019238085.1). NCBI lineage: Eukaryota > Metazoa > Chordata > Aves > Galliformes > Phasianidae > Lagopus > Lagopus leucura. Next base: position 23,621,939 of record NW_024962264.1, read on the forward strand.
GCTATCATTATTGTTTTACATTTCTTTTTTTATAAGCTGCACTGTATTATGGTTTAACATGGAGAGAAACAGAGGTAGGCAATTATCAGTGTTAAGACCTGACTAATAAAGCTTACTAGCTTCTTACATCAAGTCTTTAGTGCTACCCTGTAGGAAATATTCAGATCTTTTATATTGTGTTCTGATATTAATGAAATTAATGTAGAAATTAATATAACCAAGTTAGATAGTAGATGCTAGTCCAGAGGGATCAACAGATGCCTTAAGGGATGTTGATGGCATGGCTAGCATCATGTGTTTGTTCAAAATAGGCTTTAAAAATATCTGTGTTATCATAGCCTAAAATAGATGCAAAGGAAGAATGGTGAGTAATTCAAGGTATGTGTATCTGCTTCTTTTCTTCTCCTCACAGCCTTACTACTTGATGACTTCCACAGAAGATAAATATTAGTGTTTCCGTTCTTAGTTACAATCCTGAAAAAAAAGAAAAAAAAAAAGCAATGCTTAAATCAGTGAAATTAAAGTCAGTATTCCCTAGGAAGGTGAGTATTAACTTTTTCCAGCTTTCATAAGGATTATTACCTCTTCTTATGTTATAAGTCTAAATAAATTACTGTATTAAAATGTATTTTACTCAGGTATGTAGCCCATGGAATACCAAGGCTTATTTCATATTTATGTTTGGGGATTGATTCAGAAAGTCTAGGGGAGCACAAGAAGTAGGAAACTCATCAGTTCAGTTCTGTTGCCTTTGTTTGATACGTTCCATCTAAAAATAAGTGTTATGATAGCAAAATGGATATGCACAAATATGAAACAAGCAGGTTGCTCAGGATTTAATTCAGGTTTTAATCAGTTAAGGCAGGAAATTAGATTTAAAGATTCAGAAAATGAGATTTAATGAGTAAACAGACATTTCAATCAATGCCAAAGTAGTGATCCTTGTATATACAAAGACTGAAAATACATATATATATATTTATATATAAAAAAGAAAACAAATATTTTAGAATAGAAGTAATTTATAAATAGGTATAACCCAAGAGGAAAAAAATCTGTTCTTCTGTGTATGATATGCTACATATTCAGTTGCATGTTTAAATGAGGAAAAAAGTATTTTGCCTCTTATTCTATTTTTGTGTGTACATACATGAAAAAGTAAATTCTTAATTTTTAAAGTTTTATCCTGAACTGAATTCTTGGTTTGGAGAATTCCAAATGTAAATAACAATATATTTACTTCTATGAAAAGAATTGTACTAAGTCAGGTCCACCAAAATATGCATGGCGTACATAGACTGGATAACTGCACAGAACTACAAGAAGGAAAAAACTGGCCCTTTTTTCTATACAGTCAGAAATCTTCATAGCAGTGTGTATATTCTACTGAATAAAATATTTTAGCGTATATGGAATCAAAAGTTGATAACATTTTCCCCATACTGGATTTTATTCTCCATCTCTGCAATTAGGGTGTGGATGTTGGAATACTGTCACTGATCTAGATACATCATTAACTTTTTTTCCAAAAGTTTATCCAACATTTTTTTATATTTTAAAAATCAAAAGTTAATTAGAGCTAAACAATTTGATCTATCTCTTTGACGTAAAAGGTGTTTGGCTGTATTCTTGAAAATGAATCCCTTGGGATGCTGTAATCTTCATAACTTCTCCATTCAGAGTATCATCTTCAATTATTGTTATCAGTCCTTCAGCAATTATTGATGGGCTAAAAAAAAAAAAGAGGCTATTATTCAATAATAATGATGTAATAGACTGTGATAATAATAATAGACTGTGAAAAGCATAATTATAAAAACACAAAGTAAGTCTATATACCCTGAAACTTAGCCTGATATTTGAATATATTTATTTTCAGAAAAGTAAAGGTGGTATTATTGTATTAGGAGAGAAATTCAATCTCCTTAATCAGAAGATGGAACATAAAGCTGCAAACTTTGCAAATCATTAGTATTTGCTGCAGGTACTGCTAAATTCCTGTTGTAATCCACATACTTCTGGGCTTCCTATTGATTTTCTCTATTGCAGGGGCAATGGACAGAAGTAGCCCTTACAAGACCCTCTGCAGCACTTTGCTGTTTTTTTATTTAGTTTTATTTGTAGTAGGACTGGTACAAGCTAGTGCATGGAGAACTTTGCCATATCAGTTGGATATGTTCAGTAGATGAAATAGATATTTTAAATATGAAAAATATTGGGCAAAACAGCACAGGTTTCTTTTGTGTAGAAGGAGCTGACAGCTAATTGTTAAGAAACCGAGGAAGTATTAAGATGTCATTTCAGGCTTTACTTGTTCTTATTTTTAGAAAGGCTTTTGGCCTTTCTTTGCAATTCCCTGATGGACTAGGTAACTTTAATCTGATCCACATAGTCGTTACTGTACATTTATGAATTTGATCCAGTACTTGGTCCGATTTCTGTTTGTCTCATGTCCATATTTTGTAGGAACCAAATAAAAATTATATTCTCTGTATCTAATAAAGATTTTAATTTAGCAAATTTATGGAACGATCTGCTAAGGACTATTCAGAACTAATACACCATCTTTAAGTCAGGAATTTGATTTGCACTTCGCTGGAACTGGGAATGCATAAGGAGGAAGCATCACCACGCAGACGATGCTCCTGAAATAGGCTTAAGTATCTGCCATTACTCATTTATTTATAGAATACAATTAACAGAATTTGGTCTGAGGCAGCGTTTCCCTTTCATTCTTTTAATTTTGCCTGCTGAGAATTAATTGAAAATGCAAACTTGTTCTTTATTTACAAAGGTCAAAAAGCAGTGTATCTGATTTGACTTACTCCATCACACCGTAGAACTGCATCATATTTTTTATCTCATCCTTATACGAATAATATTGTCCCATATTCTCTTCTTTATCTATTGATTGAAGAATTGGTGTGTTGACAAATCCTGGACAAATTGTGTTGAGTCTCACACCATAGTTTTCCATGTTAGCAGCTAACTAGAAAAGAGATAGAGTTAAGAGTTCAGCACAGAGTTAGGAATTCAACATCAACATTTTTTTAAAAGAGTATTGTGTAGCTAAGTAAAATAACATTTAACAGAAACCCTGCCTGACATTACGTAAATCCTATCTCATTTTCATGATAAGGTAGCCTGCATTTTCGGCCTGAAAAAGAAAAGAAAGTCCTATATATTTTGCATCGTGCTTCCACGATGCTAGGCTGTACTAATTCCCTGGTAAGTACAGTGATTCTGTGCTGATTTTTCTTTTTCTCCTCAACTTTCTCATGTTCAGCATAGAGATGGCATTTGCTCTGATTTTCTGCAAACCCCTTTATTTTCGAACTTACATGATGGTGTTTAATTACTCTCTCACAAGAAAGTGAAACTGGAAAACCAGGTTTCAGGATTGTGCTGTGGCTATTATGTGATATGCAACATTTAACCATACTTATCTGTTTAGCTTAATATTAAAAAGGAGTGATTTGTGTGGGGAGTAGGGGAGTAAAATCTAGACAACCATGCAAATGATTCTTTTAGGTTCTTTGTTCTGGAAATTAGGGTGGAAGCCTTTTATAAGTGGGCTATCTTCTCTAAGCTTAACCCATGAAAGTGTAATCATACTTCACTCTCTCCAAGTTATTCTCTCACGTAGCTTGTTAAACTTAACTGGAAAATTTTGTAGTCAGAGTAAGATTTACTATGTGCTCATATAACACCTAACATGTCCCATCCTGAATGTGTTTTTACATTTTAGTGTGTTAAGAGTTGGCAAGAATAAATAACGATCAACAAATTTGTGTTCCAGTCACTTTTTCCGCACTTCAGCACCTATTTATAATTACAACGTTCTCAGTTTGACTTAAAAATAAGAAAAGCAAAATGTTAAATGATTGAGATGGAGTTATGACTTTATGACTTCTGGTCTCTTCCATTTGTCCTTAAACTATTTTACAGTTTCTTTCTCCTTTGCTCAGTAAACCTTTCTAAAACTCAAACTTACCATAAACAATTTACTTATTCCATCTTCAGATACCCTTTGTGAAAGAAAGGACCCTCTAGCAATTTGGATTCTTCATTTGCTTTAAGACAGTTTGTTCCAGTTGTGTGACAAAAGAGGAGGGAGCATGAGAAACAGGGTGTTCCCTAGGAGATGCTGATACTGTTTTCAAAAACATATACTTACTGCTATTGAGCGTGTAAATCCAATTACACCATGCTTTGTAGCACAGTACACAGGTTGGAATGCAGCAGGCATGAGTCCTTTAAAATAAAAAGTTATCTGAATAAGGATGTTGGGTACCCCTACTTACGATGACCTTAAACACAAATGTAAGTTAATAATGTAAAAAAATGTGATAAATTTTCATCAAATTCATAGAAATGCAACAAAATAGTTCATTAAAAATCTGCAAATTCTGTTTTTTAATCTAAGTGAAGTGGGGAAAAATGGATGAAATAGATGAAAACACAGGTAGTCAAGGGTGGAATAATGGAAAAAAAAAAAAAAAGTATAATTTTAAGATTAAAGTACTGTCTTTGAAGTAAGACAAAAATAAAGGACAAGACCTAAGAAAGAACACAGAAAGGAAACCCTCAAGAAAAAGAATTTTACAGCCTTTTAAAATGAATCTTGATATATGTAAAGTATTTTAGATACTTTCATTACTGAAACCTTAACTGCTGATACACAAACTGGACACCTGCATTCATTTGCAGTGATTTTAAGGAAGGAATGTGGGTCAAGATGAGAGAAATAGCAAAGTCAATTTTGGCTACTGTACCTGAATTTGTATGCTAGAAATACTCCACTAAACAAATAAATAAAATGTCTGACTTACATCCCTCCCTTCAGTTATTTCTCTCAGATAGTAAAAACAAGCAAAAAACAACATCAAAAAAAAAACCTGAGAAAATTTTTCCCCTGCATGCTAGTGAATGGAAATGAATGTGCTGCTCAACTGCCCATGAAATAATGTTGTTGTTTATTTGATAATGTCGTTTGAATTACAACAAAGAGTAAATTACATTGCATAGTGGGTTTTGCTCAAAGAAGCAAGTATAATAGAATAACTCAGACTTAACGTGAGGCACTGTAAAATTTATTTTACCTACAGTGCTGCTCCAATAATATTTCATAGGTTTTTAAGAAAAGACTTACATGGAATAGGGAAGTCAATTTGCAATAAGCAAATGGAAAAAGTACTAAGAAATGAATGCAGGACCTGCTCTGTATGTACCAGAGTGTATGGAGATGAGTGATTAAACACTGAGAAAATAATAAGATGAAATCCTTATTGAGCAGAAAGAAACAAAAGCAGAGATGTGGATAGGAGATATTCTCAAAGCATTTTCTACACTAAGTTAAACTGTATGAAATGAGTTTCACTGTATGGTACCTCCTACATTGGCCCCTATTCAGAAATAAAAACCCAGCATGATATTTAGCAGGGGACAGAAAAAAGAGTGAACAATACTTGGCAATAACATTGATGTGTTCTGTAAGGAAAAGGAGAAGCAAAATGAAAAGTGACTGCCATAATAGTGTACGTTTGTGGTGGGAGTGAAAGAGCATAAAATCATTATTTACAGTAAAATAAGAAGAGCAGAGACTTTGGTAGAAAAATTAAGAAGTTAATTATAGTAACACTGAGTTTGATGGCAAAAAGCTGATAAAGAAGAGATAGATCATGCGTGTATATACGTGTATTTTTAAACATTAAGCCAATAATATCTGCTGTGCAGTAACACCTGAACTGGACCACATGGATGCTCTGGTTCCACTTGAATGTGAAGTTCCTGTGAAAAGCAAGCAAAACCTCGCCTGTTCCGTAGTTAAAGGATGACATTTGTCTGTGCTCCTTAATACAGTATTGCAAAGTTTGATTTTGATGCCTTGATATTTTAATTCAACAGAAATAATTTCTTTCACATCTTTAAAAGATAAAATCAAAGAGTGTTTCTCATCTCAGTGGATGATTACTATGAAAACTTTAAATGTAACCATGACAAGATTCAAGGTTTTGACTTAGTTTAAATGCCACTTTGCTTAGCCAGTGAAAGCAGCACTGTTCAGTGATGGGAAATGAACAACTTAACCTTGTTGTGTCCTTAGCTTGAATTGATTCATTATACTTTTGATTGAGAATCTATTTTTGAAAAATGTGTTTCCTATGGATTGTGATTACAGTATTCCTTTCTGGTGACTTCTGATTGTCATCCATCATCAGTATTCTGGTAATAATTGGAAACGCCGGAATACTGTCTCATTAGAAATACTATGGTATCATTATTATTATTTTAGCCATTTAGAGGTTTTATGTATTTTAAAGATGAAAACAATCCCAATGAAGCTACAGGTAATGGACATGATTCAGACAAAATGTACTTGGAAATGGAAAGGAAGAATTCAAAGATTTTGTTGGTGCTTTTTTTTTTTTTTAACACAAGTAAATATAGTAAGACAAGTTACTTTACTTGAAAAGGAAGGGAAAATCCAGAAATAAACAAAGGAAGGGTACAGTTCACTGTAATGAAGTTGAAGAAGGTTCAAAGACTTACTTAAATGTCATAAGAGAGCAGGAATAACTTGGCAGGAAGAGCAGAACAAGTAACTCATCTTTTTGGTTAAATCAAAACATTAAAGCCATTCTGAATAACTGAAATTTTTTTTTGCTAACATGGAGAACCACAAAGAAATCAACTCTCTTTCAGCCAAAGCAGTAATAAGTAACAGTGAAAAGCTAGTCCTCGCATCCTTCACAACAGCACTCCTGTCTTGCTTTTGTTCCTGACTTCTGCACCTAGTACCACAGTGTCTGATTTCCCCAGCCCCATGGAGATATGAAGCTGTATCTGTTCACAGTGTATCCTAGGGCTTTGCTGGAAAATATTTTGGGAACTGCTCTGTGACAGTGATTCTGTTCTGCCTGAGTATTTAGCAGTTCATGACTATGTTTTCCTAGTGGGCATTCATTTGTTAGAACATTTGGATTCTATTTGCTGCTTCTGTAGATATTTAATTATCTAATGCAAAGTGAAACAACATCACTGAAAGAGGCTGGGGAATATTATCTGCAAAAAAAGTTTGCATGGGGAGAATGTTTAAATGGATGATGATGGAAGCAGTGTGTGCTGGGACAGGGGGAGGCAACTATACCTAGAGCTTCCTCTCTCTGGGTTTTGTCATGGCACAGAACTGTTACAATGAAAGGGGACAGGAAACTTCCTTCCTCCTCAAAGGATCTCAATCAAGAACTAGATGGTGAACTTGACATGATTTCATGATGACTGAAGGTGCTTTTTTGATTACCATAAACATTTTGAGTAGACCAGCAATAATCCTGCGCTCATTTTCCCTTTTCTTTTTTCTCAGCAGGATGATGGCCAGCTTGTGCCTTTGGTTATATGGTAGTCCTCTCCTTGGTAAGGTGTCAGGACTCATTTCAGATATCAGGCTTTTCAATACAGCTGTTTGTTTATCATGGTTAATAGTTTTAATTAAGTTTCATGGTCTACATCTTGATAAATTCATATGGGATGTGGGGAATTGTATCAATAAGCTTTAATTTATCATTAAGCTTTGCTGAAACAATTATTTTCTACATTTGTGAAAATCTTTAATGAATACAGAATTAGGGTTTTTTTTTTTTCCAGGTATGCTTTTCCCCTGAAATGTCCTTTGAGATTTGAGTGAGCCTCCTTCCTTGAATAAGATTTATGAGCTTTTTGATGACCTTTCTACCCTCTATTTTCTTCATGGGTGCACACTGTTAGGCAGCTTAAGACAAATTTTGTTTCTGCTTGACAACAGCTTTGTTTCACTAATTCTTTGAGAAGCTTCGTGTTTCTATGAGCATACTGTAGAGAATAAGAAACCAAAATCTGCTTTCTAACACGGCTGTTCATCTCACAGAGGGTTTGAGCTCATTAGAAAGCAGTGCTTCTACACTATTATTATGCAGGGATTAAGCTTATTTCCAATAATTATTCAAATTTTTTTCACTTTGTTTTTTTATAACCTCAATATCTTGTTCCATCCCAAATTTGTAATTTTATTTTATTTTTTAATGAAAGAGGTGAAGATCCTTAAGTGTAAGTTTTGGGTAACTGATGGAACCTATTTTAATACAAGCCATAAGAGTGTGTCTCTACTGGAAAATATTGTCAAAGTAATTTGTTTCCTCTCTCTACTAGATTTGCTTTATGAATTATAACAGTTTATTGTAACACATAGAATACTTACAAATAAATAACAACACAGGATGTAGCCATATTTATTTAAATTAAATGTATTTTCAAACCACATCACAGAAATCTCCTTTGTCATCCTGGGGCAAAAGTCTGCAGTGTGGGATATGCTCACAACACTCTCTGAAGGTCAAAGCTTCTTGAAAAGAAGCAGTTATGTAAAAAGAAAAATGACCTAGAGGCATGATGGCCCTACGGAGTGATGAGGGAATTGATTTTAAGGGGTTTACATAATATTCTATTCTTAAGAATATGGAGGAATAAAAGATTGTGCTCATTATGTCATTATGTGATCTGTGCCAAAACCAGAGCAAATTGTAAACTGCATTATTTTTAGGTAACTTCATAACAATGAACCAAAGTCTTGAAGGAATAGTTTCTAAATTTTCTAATCTTGCCTTGACAGATTCTGCTCAGCAACTTCTTAATTTAAATAAGAGAGGGAACAAAAGCTCTTCTATGATGCTGAACTGGGCACCCAACTGTGCAGCTGTTTGCACCTTTACTCTTCTCCATTACTGTGACACAGTCTTGTCCTTACTCAAATGAAATTAACCATATAGTTTTGTTCTTGTGATATATATATATATATCAGATCCTAAAGAAGTCTCTGCTGTGCTGTGAAGAAATGCTTTACACATTTCCTTTGGCTGAAGCTTTACATAAGAGAGGAAACTGGCTGCATGTGGAGCCTGAATGCTTGAAATTAAATCAAACTGTTGATATTATTATACAGCAGTTGTACATGCCAGATAGACTACACATCAAACAAATTCTCACTGAGCAATATAAATTAGCATGTTCTAAGCTAAATATTTTATTTCTATATATCTCTATAAGTACTTCGCTTTTGTTCGTTTGTTTTAAATATGGTAGAATCCAGGCAAATAGAAATTCAATTTTTACAGAACAACTTCATGAAAGAATGAAAGCTCTTGAAGCAAGTGCTCACACAAACAAATTCAGTTTTCCTCTTTATTTACTACAAGTGTATATGTATAAGTCACAAAAATGTAAGAGAGAATGTGAAATGTAGTCATGTAATTAATTTCGGGAGTTAAATTTAGTGTTTTGTGCTATTCCTGTTGCTTCTATATACTCTGTATAAAAAAAAAAATTAACATAAGTAGTTTCCTACAGAATGGGTTTTAGAAAAGTTTACTTTTTAAATTTGAAATTAAGTATATTACTATGTATTCAAAATCCTGCCCCAACTGGCATTCTCTTTTATGCAAGCTTATGTATTTCCTTCTCTCTCACATTTAGCCCTGTCTTGCAGGAATGCTCTGAAGAAAGGACGATTCAGTACTGGAAAGAAATGGTGGACCCTATGGCTTACACCCAGCCAAACACTTATGGCATCCATTTCATAGGATGCATTGAAGTATGTCTGTGGGTGTTCTTTGGAAGCATAAAACAGTAAGGTTTGATTCAGTCTCTAGTTCAATCATTGGCAGAATTCCCATGGTTAAGAACTAATTAATGCGTGAAGCAAACATTATTGAGTGTTACACAAGAATTGCATATAACTTTCTTTGCTGCTCAACAAGACACTTGCTGTCAGTCTGTGGAGCACAGCTGACACAATCTTATAGAGGAGTTGGCTTGGGGGGTGGGGGGGAAGAGGGTAAAATTAAAACCACTCCAAAGTTTAATCATTAACAGAAGCTAGCTTTGAGAAAAGAAAACACACGCAGGGAATGTTAAACAAGCCAATGGCAGCTTGCCTTTTGTATATGGAGTGAGTTTAGGGACTTAGACCTTCAGACTGTAAAGGAGAGTTAGAGTCACAAAGCACAAACAGTAAAAAATAAATAAACTATAAAAAGTTAGTGTGTGTCAGCTTTTACAATGTGGCTTTCCCTACGATCTAGGAAGAAGCTGCTATGTAGAAGACTTGTAAAAGCAAACAGAGCAAAGGAGGCTGTTTCTGATAGATGGTTGCAATAGTTAGAGCATAATGTTAATTAAATAAATGAAAATTATAATAATTATAATGATACAAACTGAGGAAAGCCAAACTGTCAGATCATAAAAGCAAAATCTTTTTAATCAGTTCAGAATACTTAAAACAGAATCAAACTTCTTGCCAGGTTTGCCCTTTTTTAAGCATTCTGCGTGCATCAGCACTTCTCTAGAAATACGTAATCTTTTACTTGTGTTGATGAAATCTTTTATTGTGATAGCAGTTCTCTTCAGGTTAATTTTGTCCTGATGTGAGGTCAGTTTGAGCTAATAGAGATGAATTTACCATCTGCTAAAGAACCCCTCACCCATATGAAGTATGTATATGAGTGAAATCAGATCCTCTGTGTGATTTTTGTCAATAGGGTGGACTGGATTTCTCCTTGCAGAAACCCATTTTATATGTTAATTTAATGTCCTCAGAACAGTCATGCCTATCCACAGTCAGGACCTAAGGCCACCACTCTCTTAGGTCTATAAATTAGATTATGGTTCCCACCTTTGAGTATGTATCATTGTAACTTAGCAGTGTTATTAAATAGTGTTCAGAATGTAGAATAAAATGAGGCAAGTTAGGTTTTGTCCTACCATTTCTGTTACTGTGATGAAAAATAGCTCAAAATGAGAATAAACAGGGAAGAGCCATAGTAAAAAAGAAAAAAGTGAGAGCAAATAGTACAATCCATTGATTTTTAGATACAAACCAGTGAACAGAAAGTGTTTATGTAGAAAATATTCTCACCTGCCAATGATGAGATATTAATGATTACTCCTCCATCACCTCCATTTCCTTTTCTCATATATTCTAGACCAAGGTAGGTTCCTCTTATCACAGATGTCTAACATAAAGGGGAAAAAGTACAATTATATTCAAAATATGTTCCCTTTTTACTCCTAAAAAATTAGTTTTGCTTTAATTTTAACATTTAACTGTAATTTTGCTTTACTTGACTTGTGATCTAACTTATTCTTTGATGATTATAGACACAGAAGTCATTCCACAGTAATTCAGCTCAATAATTTCCAAAGCAAAACTGCTGTAGATAAAATAATAGCTTGATTATTTTTCTAATAAAGATGTAATTTGAAACAAGCCTAAAATAAGTGCTGTGAAGGAAAGAAAATGTATACTAAGTAAATAATTGATAGACCAAATACATGCTTTGTCTGAGGATATAAGAAGTGGATGAACAGATCATAATCCCAGTATTTTTACTGAGATGAATTATTATTCATTTTAGAAAATGTACAGACTGAATCTGAAGTTGTTACACTTATGTCTTTGTTTGACTCGTGACATGAGAAACTTGCACTTCTTAGAATTAAGTTATGTAGTCTATTTCTGGTCCTAAAATTTGTATTTTCTGGCTGAAATTAGTGCATTTTTATTTTTCCTGTCAAAAGAAGGTTAGTTCGAACAGACAAATACAGCTATGGGAAAAAACCAAGAGCAACAAAACATTTTACAAGATGTGAAGGAAGGTATTAGCGTAATTTTAACTGCAGTATGTAAATTTGTTTTATTTTTAAAGAAAGAACTTTAAGGAAAAGTTTTGCTGTGACTTAATATCTTGATTACCTAAGACCTTGTTTTGAACCCTACTGCTGGGATTCATCCCACCAAACTTAAGATATTTAAAGCAAATGAGTCTCCCCGAAAGAGTAAGTTGCTTTACCAGAGATTTTTGAGGAGTACTAATAGAAAGCTGTAGTGATGCTCTAAGTGAAAGATAATAACTTCATATGTTTCATACTTATTTAGCAAGTTCATTAGATCTCTGCATAATCAGTTTGTATTTGGCTTAAATTTCAGAACTGAATCACTTTTATATTTCCAGAGATATTCTTTCTGTTTTTAATCAAGAACTCCATTTATATTTTCTTATTGTCTGTGCCATTTATTTGACCAGGACTAAGATGCTCAACAGATAAAGTGGCCCTACACATCTGTCCACATATGTGCCAGGGAAGGTTTAAAGGACTCTGTACCACTGAGGTAGGAATGTCCCAAAGTATATTACTAAAACCTTTTGGTTAGTGGTTAATTGTACTGGGAAAAAAAAAAAAAAAGCTTTTACAAAAGCAACATGAAGTGTTTTTCTACTATTGTCTAAATTTCCAAACAAAAAAATGGATAATTTTAAGACATGTATTTATTACATTTCATTTTTAACAAGACTTCTAATTCAATTTGTTTCCTGTCTTCAAGAATCGTGCTTGTTTATTTTAATAGGAAACGTATTTGGAAGATTTGAATGTCTTCCTTTTTTTATTTTTTTCTGTATCCAAGTAGCACAAGTCTGAACTGCACAGTGACAGAGATATAAAACTTGAAGCTTCATTACAAAGTTTGCCTTGTAGTATTGATATTGAATCAGCTCTTTTTTTTCTTAATTTTCTTCATTTCTTCATTCATATAGATGTAGTATTTTATATTTTCAATATCAATATATTTTCAGCATATCACTAGTAACATTTTGATTAATATAAGAAAAAGCTGTTTTCTAAATACTTTAACAGAAGCTTTTCAAAGGTCTGTTTTCAGTGTCTCGCTAAATTAGATCTGATGCCCTGAAAAGTAGCAGACACTATAAATGTGGTCTTGCAGTGTTTAATGTTCATTGTCACATTTAAATTTCAAAGAATGTATAGAAAAATAAGATTATTTGTGCCTGGTAGCATTGCTGTAAGGTAGATTTATTCTTAGAATGAACTCATTAACAGCTTAACAGAAAAATTAGATTTATTGGTGTTTCTCTCTCTCTCTCTCTCTAGATATATAATAAGATAAGCTGTATACAGGACAATTTAGAAAAGCAAGAGTTAATGCTGTCTCTGGAAAGCAGGTGCAGGCCCTATCATGCCCTGGAGCAGTGGCTCAGCCTGTTGAACAGAAAAGGAGAATTCCACTTGATGATGAGAAGAAATAAATCAGTTGGAGAAGGAAGTAGCTTGTGGCTCCTTGAGGATTTTTCTATTCTTCCAGCCTTCTCATTCAAACAGATAAAAGAGCAAGATGAGTCCTTGGGCAAACCACAAATAAATGGGAATAGTGAGTGGCTTGACTTTTCTATCAAAATCATATTACTAATCTTTTTTTCTCTGTACCCCATGAGCAGCATCTCTTGGTGAGCTGGAGGAAGCCGTCTTTTATAGGTATTGTGAGAGGTTGTATTCTGAATTAATGCAGACATTCATTTGGATATTACCCTTATAACTGCTGTTATCCTTGCATGGAACTTCTCTATAAATGTGCATGATCATGGCTATTTCTGGTGTTTGGTCTTGTAACACAAATAATTATTCTGGGAATAAACTGAAAAAAAGTAGAGAGAGTGAGAAGAACCTAGCTGTCTGCACACTCATCAGATGGCACTCGGGATGAAGGTGTTCTGTGATAGATCTTCCATTCACTTGCCAACGTTTCGCTCTCCAGAAAAGAAAGTCATCTCAATAGTTTTCAAAGGTAGAACGGCAGTAGCTGAACTCACTGTTTTTTGAGCTTGCAATTTATTCTTAGAATCTAAGTGTCACTGTCCAGCCAAGCCCATGGATCCAGGTGGGTGAACAAACCAAGGCTGGCTCTTCTATCTGGGAGCCAAGAACTATGATGGGAAAGATGTTTTTCAAAGAAAAAGGTGTATATATTTTTGGGGAGTTGATTTGAAACTCATCTTTGGAAAAGTGCAAATTGCAGTCTGAGGTTTCCTCTTTTATGGAATGTGACACTAGTTTCCTGGATGTTTGCATTCCAAGAGAAAGCTTATAAACTATCACTTCAGTGCGTCATGCACATTAAAAAGTAAGTCAAAGAATGATGCATTCCTGGTCTTGGAATATGATGAAAAATGTTTCCCATCTGCCTTTTTTTCTTTCTTTTTTCAGGTTATGTAACTAGAATCATAGAATCCTTAGAGTTGGAAGGGATCTTTAAAGGTCATCTAGTCCAACTCTCCTGCAATGAACAGGGACATCCACAGCTCGATCAGGTGTTGCCCAAAGCCTGATTCAGCCTCATCCAGGGATCAAACGCATCGCTAGGCAACCTGTTCCAGTGCTTCAGCACCTCACTGTAGAAGATTTTGTCTGTATGTCCAACTCAAATCTACCCTCTTTAAGCTTGAAGCCATTTCCCCTTGTACTATCACCACAGACCATGCTAAAGAGTGTGCCCCTTTCTTTCCTGTAGATCCCCTTTAGATACTGAAAGACTGCTCTCAGGTCACCTCAAAGCTTCCTCTTCTCCAGGCTGAATAACCCCAGGTTTCTCAGCCTTGTAGGAAAGATGTTCCATCTCTTGAATAATTTTTGTGGCCCTCCTCTGGATACTCTCCATCAGGTCCATATCTCTTATGTACTGAGGACTCCACATCTGGATGCAGTACTCCAGGTGAAGTCTCACAATGCAGAGCAGAGGAGCAAGATCACCTTCCTCGACCTGCTGGCCATGCTTCTTTTAATTCATCCCAGGATACGATTGGCTTTCTGGACTGTGAGGTCACATTGCTGGCTCACGTCCAGCTTACCATCCAGCAGTACACACAGTTTTTTTTTGGCAGGGCTGCACTCAATCCTTTCATCCCCCTGATTTTATTGGTAGTAAAGGTTGCCATAACACAGGTGCAAAATCTTGCACTTGGATTTGTTAAACTTCTTGGGGTTCAACTGCAGTTCCACTGCTCAAGACTGTCTGGGTCCCTCTGGATGGCATCCCATCCTTTTGGTGTGTTGACTGCACCCCACAGACTGGTGTAATCAGCAAACTTGCTGAGGATGCAATTGACCTCACTGACAATGTCATTGATGAAGATATTAAAGAGTATCAGTCCCAGCACTGATCCCCATGGGATACCACTGATCCAAACATTGAACAACTGAGCACCGCTTCCTGGACTCAATCCTGCAGCCAGTTCTTCATCCATTGATCAGTCCACCCATCAAATCTGTATTTTTCCAATTTGGAGAGAAGGATGTTGTGGGGTACCATGTCAAAGGTCTTACTGAAGACCAGATAGATAACATCAGTGGCTCTTCACTTCTTCATTGATGCAGTGACACCATCATAAAAGGCCATTTGGTTGGTCAAACAGGATTTGCATAGCTTCTAGGAGGATCTGCTCCATAATCTCTCTCAGCACAGAGGTAAGACTGATGGGATGGTAGTTCCCAGAATCATCCTTTTTATCCTTCTTAGAAATGAGTGTGGTGTTGTCTTTTTTCCAATCACCAGGGACTTCTCCTGATTGCCATGACTTTTCATGTTGGCTGTTCATGTTGTTTCATGTTCATGCTGACTACTGAAAACTAACATTAAAACCTGAAAATAATTGGAATGGTTATCTTCCCAGTTGTTGAAAAAACTGACCTCATTGATACTGCTGTTTGTATTCTTATCAAAATACAATTATTTACTCTAGCAAATAATGAAGACAAGGTGCACTGCAGGTCTGAACATGCTCCTAAGGGAGAAAGTTTTATATTGTACCTGCCAGAAGAAAGTTCAGGATTCTTCCCAGTTAAATCTTAGTATCTCCTAGTGTTAGCTTCTGAAAAAATTCAGACTTGAATTAGATATGACCAGACATTCTGATGTCTGGTCTTTGAAAAATAATTGTGCTATTACTCAAAATGTTTGTAATTGCAATTGGAAGCATCTTATCAGTAATCATCAACTTATATAATAAATTGTTTGGCAATTTCACTATCAGTGCCAAAATCTGAAACAAAACTTACAGAATCTACAGTACATTACAAGTCTGCATGTCCCATACATGTCTGTATGGTTTTAATGGTTGTTCTTAAAGAAATAGTATTTTGAAATTCTGATTCTAGTAAAACTCCTAGTTTTCAGCAGAGCTCTAATTCCATTTCTTCTGTCTTTCTGTCTTCTCCATGTCTTCTGTACTTTTTTGCCCCCTAAATTCCTCAGGAATAAAGGAATATTATTATATTTTGAGTAACTGGATTCAGGTGGTGCGTGGTTCAAATAAATTGGTCTTTATTTTAATTGAACATTGGCTACCATAAACATACATTAAAATGGTAGGCTGTGAAGTTCATTGGCCTACTGGACAATTAAGGTCTATCTATGTGCTTCCTAATATAGACATCAAAATTTAGTATGCTTACAGCTCTCTTTATGCACTGGGAGGGCTGATCCTCATGCCATTGATCTCAAGATAATAGCTACTTTTCACCTTTTGGTAGCCACATCTCTCTGTAAGCACTTAGTCATATTTCTGACATCACACACTTAAGGAATAGGCAGCTAAGCCATTGAACAACAGAGTTGGTGTATTTCTTAGAATGCAATCTTGATACACTAGTTAACTGTGCAGTTTACTCTTCTACAGACAGCTCTGTGCTCCACACTGAGCAATTACATAAGAAGTGTTAAGAAATTGCTTTCCTGTCTGTACTGTGAGCCCAGGCAGTAACACCCAGCTGCTGAATCTAGCTGTATCCTGGTTTGTTTTTTTGAGGTGGAAGTTCAACCCATGTAATTTCTTCTGATAAAACAGGAAAGGAAAGCAAGGTGTATGGACCAGAAGAGATACGCCCTTATCTAACTTACACAAGGGAACAGCCCTGCAATGATCATTACATCTTTGTCTCAGAAGTAAATAAGATGAAGCTTGCCTAGTTAGCTTTAAATTTGTTGTTGACACATTAATTGGCCTTTCGAAGGATAGTTCCTTACTGACGAGGGAATTAATTGATTTTGCATGATTTGCTAGTTGCTAGAAATTTTATTACACCATAAGCTATATGTAACCTATCCACACATTCATGCTTCTCTTAATGTACTTCATCATTTGCACAAGAAATTTTTATATTCATCTTAACTACCTCCTTATGACCCAGGGAATGAGCAATACAAATGGAGTAAACAAAGAGAGCAAGACGGATCTCACTAGTTCATTTATCAGAGCAAAAGAAAACCAGCTTCCCAAATATTTAGGAATATATATTCTCAGAATTAGCTATCATTTCACCTTTCCCTACATCTCTTTCTGTGACTGTCTTCAAAGCCCTTCTAGATGAGAATAAATCTCCTCACAGGCGGTGTTTGCCTCTCTATCCACACTTCCACAGTATAGGAGGAAATAAAAATTTGGTTTGCCTTGAGAATATTTTACTCACATATCTCTGACAACTGTCTTAAAACGTTTGGTATTTATGCGGACACATTTTGTAGATATATATATGCATACTGCATAAAATGCAGATGAGATTAAATAAGAGCATAATTGAATCTCAAAATCTATTTCTTCCAAATTTCAAATGACAAAGAATGCCAACTTTCCCATTTTTTCTACTTCTGCCTAAAAACTCATTTTATTTCTTTTTAAGTTTTAGAAAAAAAAAATATGTTTCAAATCTCTTTAAAAAATGAATTCCCTAAAACAATTCCCAGAAATTTTTAACTACAGTGCAGTAACATTATGTTTAAAAACATTGTTTAAAAACATAAAGCATTAATAAAATCAAATCAAAATAAAAACACTTCATAATTATTTCCCTGTGAAACAAGATAAACAAGTTAACTTTAGAAATGCATAAAACTAAAAACGTATTCCCTTACATGTTAATTAGTAGTTTTTGCTTTTCTAGGAGAATAATTTTGTAATTTTAGAAGGCTCACAAATGACCTTTCTGGATCAAATTTATGTATCAGTAAATGTATATAATCTTTGGAGCTTAGAATCATAGAATCACAGAATTATCAAGGTTGGAAAAAGACCTCTATGATCATCCAATCTAACCAGGATACCTGTCCTGTGGATACCTGTCACCACTATTTCCCACTAAACCATGTCCCCACTATCCCAGCCACTACCAGTTCCAGAAAGCCTACAAGACAAGAAAAAAGGACACCAAATTGTGTTTAACTAATGCGCATCTAAAGCTTATCAAAACGTAATCTTTTTTTTTAAGTGTAATTTTTTTTAAAATTTGTTTTGAGGTCTTTAAGAGGAAAAAAAAAAGGTTATAAAAGTTTTGGATTCCTTAAGCATGAATTCTGTGAAGCAGGTTGCAAGAAACACTATTCTTGTTGTTCTAGACAGCTGTAGGTAGGACTCTTCATAAAGATGCACATGTCACACATCCTCATGACTTTCTGTATGTGGTTTTTGTTTGTGATGGACTGTTGAAATTACATAGGCAGTACCCACTTAAAATAAAATTCCTATATGGTAGCCATGTTCCTTTCTGCATGCTATATTAACAAGACCATGCATTTGTATAGGTATCAGTAGCTGAAGCTCTATTATGGGGTATGGATGATACTGCTGGCATGCTTAATTAGAAGTGTTGAAAGAAATACTAAAAAAAAAGATGGATGATACTTAGCACAAAATGCAACAGGATTGTGAAAAACACCACAAGAGAAATCATTCTAGTGGTTGTTACCCTTTTTTTTCCTCACCATAAAGCTGCCTTGTTTCCTTCACAGGAAACTTTAATGAATACAAGCAAAAGCTGTTTTTTATTCTCTCCTTTTCCTACTGTAGTATGTCCCATTCTTTAAATTTGCTTCTTCATTTCTGTTCCTCATGTTTTCTCAAGCAGTGCTATCAGGGAACTTCCTTGCACCTCTTTAAAAATGTTCCTGGTGACCAACCGGTTCTGTGAACTGTTTTAGCCATAAAGAACACACCCCATATGTGTTTGTTCTGATTTATCTTCCTCTGTACTGCTCTACTTTTGTACTTCGTACTTTAAACTGGGGCAGGGAATATTTGTTGTATAAATATATAAATAATGTCATGAAGACCAAAGTTGGCATGTAGAGGTTTTTCTCCACCAACCCCCCCCCCCCCCCTTTTTTTTTTAATTTTAATTGTTGCATTGTATATATCAAAATATGTGGCTGTAGAAGTTATTTCTATTCTTAGGGATAACACAAAGGATAATCAAATATCCTATGCTGGGGAAATAGACATGTTTTTAAATTGCATTTTTCATACATTTTTTTTCCTTTCTCTAACAGAACCAAAACATGTTTTATGGAACTGATCAACATACTATATTACATGAAGTAGTTTTACTGTTCTGTTTTTCATAGTTAATAAGCATGAAGCATGAATATCCTGGTTTACAGAAATTATTGTAACTAGTTAGAAATGACCTATGGAAATCAGCTATGTTGTTGGCTCGAGGTTAGACAGTTAATGAATATTCCAATTAAAAGATAAACGAGGATATGTAATTCTTAAATTGTCCTTAATTTAATGTGCATGGTTGTGCTTTTACTCAGCTTAATCATTTTAAATGTGCTTATTTTAGTCACCTGCATGAGTTGATGCATTTATTCAACTTCCAATTACGAAGGAGAACTTCATGGAGAATTAACCTATATAATCATGTTTAAGTTATATATGAGGTAAACCTTCCTCCTACTCTGCAGTTATAAAATTGTTTGTACATCAGTCTGTAAGTGAAGATATTTACTTAGGCACTAAATTATACTCTAGATTTGCGGACCCTAAGTGCCTTCATTTTTTGAGGTAAATTTGTAGGTGAATAATCACTGACAAATGAGTTTCTCACACAGACTTCATTGTTTTTGGTCATGACTAACTACCTGTGCATGCACATTTGACAAGTGGATGGCTGCCTACAGTAAATTATAGCCTATATTAATCTAAGACATATGCATGGAACTTGTGATGTCACACTCTTGTCAGTTCACAGTGTGAAACATCCTACTTTTTAATTTGTCAGAATATTTCAGAAGTGAAAGATGGAGAACCATGTGTGGTTAAATCCTAAGGAAGATCTAAAGGAATGAGAAAGGAAAATGAACAATGTTTCTCTTATTGTGGAAACCTTAATGTGTGATTCCAAGAATAAACAATAACCTTGGATAGATACAAAAGGTAAAGAATTATTATATCAGAACATTTTTTAAAATACACATTTCTCAATTGAATTTCTAGATCTTATCTCAGATACAGCTTGCGTTACATGTCCAGGTATATTTTGTTGTTGTTTTTTTTCAGAGAGGCATTCAAATTCAGTGACTCAGATACCTTTATCCACAGAATTTTGTAAAAAACCAAGCTTTTCATTTTCATATCCTGAGCTCTCCTGTCCAGCTGACACATTCCAAATGACTATTCGGTTTCAAGTTCCATGCTGCACTCTACCAAATTTTTTTTTCTGAGCAGATCAAGGCTACAACACTTTGTAAGCATTTTCATAAGAATGACAACATCCAATCAGAACATTATATATGGTAGAACACAAGCTGACCACAATGTTGTTAACCTTGAAAGTTGGCCTTTCCTATAGAGCTTAGGTCTCTTAAC
This sequence comes from Lagopus leucura, assembly GCF_019238085.1. Taxonomy (NCBI): domain Eukaryota; kingdom Metazoa; phylum Chordata; class Aves; order Galliformes; family Phasianidae; genus Lagopus; species Lagopus leucura. The sequence continues at coordinate 23,642,461 of NW_024962264.1, forward strand.
TGTAGCCTAAATTAAAAAAAAAAAAAAACAAATTCAACTGAGAAATAGATTTTACCTGGTGAAAGGAATGAGACTTCTTTGTAGAGTTAGCCAAATAACATCAAAGAACTAGTTACAGTCTGAAAATAAATTTTACTCTTGTTGAATGTACTCTGTTTTAGCAAGTGCTCTTAAGTGATGTGCTTCAATTAGTCACAATGTTGAAATGGCCTATGTTAAAAACTCAGGTTGTATACTTGCTTCAGTGGTGAAGAAAACATGGAGCTTGGATGAAAAAGTTTTCCTATAGTATCACAGTTATCCTGTAGTATATATTAGACTTATTCCCTAATACAGGTCAGCTGAATCTCTCAGGTAGCTAAAATGTTCTAAAGCATTCATATAAACAGACCGGTCTCATGTAGGTGGAGCTCTATTGCCTTAGGTGCCATATTATTACACCTACATGGGATTTCATTGGGCTTTGAAAGGAGAATGTTGTCTGCTATAACTCCACACGGTGCCATACATCTTGGATAGATGACGTAAAGAAGCCACTGCACATACATTTAATTGTCTATACATATGCAATTAGGTGGTAATATTTTGGACAGCTGTGCTTACCAGTCTAATAATCCACGTTCTGTCACATGGCATAACTCTCCATGGTTTGTGCAGATTAAGTGCATTTCGGTGTCAATTACTGAAGCATGAGTATGTGAGAAGAGATAATGCTTACCAAGTTAATTTGTATAGTGCTCTCCCAGTCCTTCTCATTGTTCACTCCAGCATTATTAACCACAATATCCAGCCTTCCAAAATGCTCAATTACTTTTTTGAAAGCACCTATAGTAAAATCCAAAGGTGACATTTCTTAGCACTTTTCATTCAGTTATACAATGCCCGATAACATGAGCAAATGAAAGTTCTTATCACTCATACATTTTGCATTAGGTTGGATATATAGCACCTAATTATATAAACATTTATAGCTTGATCCTGTATGACTTTGATGTAATAAATTCCAGAACTGTCCCCATAAATTTTAAGTGTAAAATAAAGGCTTTATTTGTTCAGAATGGTTTTATTGACTGGCCTGAATTTAACTAATTTTAAGAATGCACTTCTTATTCAGTGATGTAATTAATACAGATTTTTCAGGTACAAAGAGTTCTTGATTAATTTTACTTTTTTTTTTTTTTAATTTATTAATAGTTTTTTATGCATCAGGTAACAATAATAACTTGTCTGCCAAATTCACATATTCTTTGTTCTGGTGATAAAAATGAAGACCTGTCTTCCAAGGAAGCTGAAAATAAGAACAGGGAAACTTCCACAGTGGCACTGCGTTGAACTAAGATAAAAGATGTGTAAGGCAATGATGTCATAGTGATGAGCAAACTCATCTAGGCTGGCCCTGCTTTGACGCCATAGTTGGATGAGATGACCTCCAAATATTTGTTCCAAACTAAGTTTTTCCATGGCTGCAGATCTGATCTGAAGTTATACAGTTTCTTCACAGGTTGTTCTTTCCTCCAAAAATGGATACACATCACTTATCTTTTATTATTATGCAAAAGCATATTTTTTATTATGCGCATTGGAGCTGGGAATGTTCAGCCTGGAGAAGAGGAGGCTCAGGGGAGACCTCATTGCTGTCTATAACTTCCTGAAGGGAGGCTGTAGTGAGCTGGGGGTCGGCCTCTTCTCTCGTGTCATTAGTGATAGGACCAGAGGGAATGGCTTCAAGCTACGGCAGTGGAGATTCAGGCTGGACATGAGGAAGTATTACTTTTCAGAAAGGGTAATCAGGCACTGGAATGGACTGCCCAGGGAGGTGGTGGAGTCACCGAGCCTGGGGGTGTTCAAGGAAAGGCTGGATGTTGTGTTGAGGGACATGGTTTAGTGGGAGCTACTGGGAATAGGTGAACGGTTGGACTGAGTTTTAGGTCTTTTCCAACCTTGGTGATTCTATGATTCTATGATTCTAAAATACCACTCCCTCAAATATTGTTTTTAAAAAACATCAGTTAATGACTGACTGAAAATCTTGATTATTTCAGGTATACTGAAATTATGCTTGAAAGGCCTTAATGAATGAAACTACTTTCCTAAAAGCTGATACCATAACACTGAATTCTCTGGTCTTTCATCTTTGGCTACTAGCGTCAATCAAGGGTACAGCTGCAGCTTTGAAATAAACATTTCTATGTTTTTGTTTTGTTTTCCAACAATTGCAAGAGTTTACAATGTTACTTTTATTTCGTTTTGATTTTACCATATGGTTGGTACTCTAGCAGTGTTTTCTTAATAGATCTGAATGCTGCTGCAAGTTTATCACAGTCATCATCTTGACATCAGAACAAGAGCTTGGCAGCTGTTGGAAAAGGTTTTATCCATCCAGTTGCTCTTATTGTACAGATTTTTCAATGTTCTTAATCTGTACTATGGTTTTTCATATTTTTAAAACGTCTCTTTTCTGCCTTCTTGATCACTAAGATCACTGTAAACTAAATTGTTCTTCCCTTTTTGGATGTAAAATAACTTTGTGTTTACACTGCAGAGTAGTTGCTTAGAGCTTATTAAATCATAAAAAAGAAAAACCAATGATCATACAAAATGCTAATCATTCAAATGAAAGAGAGGATCAATTTTAACAAGTAAGAAAAACAGTGGAAAGTAAGTCTAAACACCAATCACAAATGAGCTTCCTAAATTTTCACGGTAAGCAAAAATAAATGTATGGTCATTTTTTTAAACTGAAGGTGAAGATATACATAAGAAAGCCACCGCAGGAAAAAGCAAGGAAAGACTTGGATATGGACAAACTAGTGGATTCCCTGCACATGAGCATTATGTACCTACAGATACTTGTTCTAGTCTTGTGATTTGCTTCATTTTGTAAGCATTCAAGTTGGAATAAAATTATTAAAAATGTGACATTGAATGTAAAAAGCAGATATAGGACATGACACATCCACTAAGTACTTAAAACTCTGAGTGAAATTAGGCTTATTATGCAGCAGTTTTCAATTGCAAGTGAAGAAATCCACAAAGATAATAATGCTGTATTAGAGAAGCATAGCAACTCCTTGCCCTTGATCCTTGCCATCCCTCCATTCCTATTCTGATTGCTCTTTTCCTGCTAACTTGGTTGCAGAATTTCCCTCTCTATGCCATCCTGCTCCTTCCAGTTCCGAGTGCTCTGCCTGCAGGCCGTGCACTAGCCTGGTGCAAAAAGTAGAGGAACTATGGGATCAGGGTAAGAGAAAGCAAGTTGAAGTAAAAGCTGTGCTGCAGCACATGCTATTCCTACTCCTAAGAGGCTTATTCTTCTCCTGAGTTACTCCTTTCACTTGGAGAAAAAATCACTTATTAGCTTAGCTGATAAATAGTATGTTTGCTGGTTAGTGCATCTCCCACATTTATTTCCAGCATCTCCAATGGAAAACATTTAAATCAGGCATAATGACACCACCTAGGAGCTAAGAATAATATTGCTGAGCTATGGACTAGCTACAGTATTTGTAAAAAGAATGACTGTGTTTCACCTCCACTGTTGAGACATGAACAAGAGCAGTGCGGTGTGTAAAAGCAGAAGTAAAGGGTACGCATCCAACATGACACAAATGAACCTGGAAAGGACACTGACAAAAGTGACGTCAAACTCTCTATCTGACTGACTCATTACCTGTGAATGTTTCTCTTAAGAATGGAACTTCAATGAAGTGATGCAGTAGTTATAAAATATTGTGTAGAGTACATCAACACTATAAGCTATTTTAAGAACTCACTAGGGTGCAGGATTTATTCGCTACATTAAAAAAAAAAAATAATAAAAATGGTGATCATAAATCCAGGCAATAAATAATGGCAATCATACAGGAGAAAAGCTCCTTCCCATGACCTGCATATGCAAGACACATGCAGAATTCTATCAATCTGTATCAAAACCCAGGCTGAAGTGCTGTGTTATCTTTTGTCAACCCTTCTTTCAGCTCCAGCAGCATATGTTGGACATAAGCATGCCATATGGAAAGATCACTGCAACTTGGAGTAGAATTTATTGCTCCTGTGATGAGAGAATGCAGCTTGGATTCTGTACCGAAGCCTCATAAAAAGCATGTCCGTGCTTTAAAGCTCATATATATTACTCATAAAATAACAAGTATCTTCTGCAGAGGCTTCCATGGAAAAATATCACACGACACTCAATGGAAATAACTTCTTTGGCTTTTCTTTACGATGTGCCAAGTAACACAGTGAAATGCACGTGCGCTGGTAATAATATTTCACGTCCACAGGTTCAGAAACAAATCCTTTTTGAGTCACGGTCGGGCTGAGAACAGGCTGCCCTCCAGAACCCCGAATTGCACACATCGGAGCGGCAGCCCGGGCTCCGTCAGGTCGCTGCATGTCGAGCCGGAGCCGCGCCGGCAGTTTCCTCCTTACCTTTCAGTTGCTCTGTATCCGTAACGTCGCATTGGATGAACACCGTCCTCTGCGCTTCGAACTGTTCGTCCAGGGCCGCCTTGCTCTGCTGCCCGGCCTCGGGGTTGCGGTCCAGGAGCGCTACCTGCCCGGGAACGGAGGGAGGAAGGAAGAGGCTGAGCGGGGCCGCGCCGAGATGGGGGCTGCCGGCTCCCGGAGAGAGGGAAGCAGCGAGCGGCGCGGGGCTTGCTTACCTTGGCTCCCTTGCCCAGCAGCGCCTGGACGAAGGCTCGGCCGATGCCCTGAGCCCCGCCGGTGACCAGAGCCACCTTGCCATTGACGTGCATGGCGCTGCCCGCCCGCGAGGCGTAGAGGAGCTGTCTCCCGCCTAGCCGGAGGAACAGAGCGCGGTGTCACCTGCCCCAAGTTTCCTCCCTCCGTCGCTCCCTCCCTCCTGCCCTCCCTCCTTCCCTCTTCCTCCTCCTCCTCCTCCTCCAGCCGGTGCAGCCGCGACTCATTCCCCCTCGCGCCCCTCGCGTCCGACCCAGCGCCGAGAGCTGCCCGCAGCGGGGGGGGAGGAACAGGGGGGGAGCGGGTCGTGCCCCTCTCACGCCTTCTCCGGGTGCTTGCGTGAGCCCCGGGTTCGAGAGCCGGCGAGCAGAGCGGCTCCCCCGGAGGGTCTCGGCAGCCGCCTCGGGAGCGCGGGGAGCGACGCGGCGCAGTTCGGGCTTCGCGGAGGACTGCTTACGCCTCCGGGCCGTGAGTGCTTTGCTTGGCCCGAGCTGCGTGAGCGGCGGGGGAAAACAAACTCTCGGAGAAAACAAACAGAGCCTCTTCTCACCCCGTTGGTCGGCCCATCGGTGCTCTCCCCTCAGCCAGCAGGGAGACTCGAAGGAAAACACAGTGACCAAATGCTGGGAACTTATGGAGATAACAGCTTTCTAGACATGGTCAGACCTGCAGCTTGTGCTTAAAAAATTATTTAACTTCTTGTACAGCTGGGAAACCAGATCCTGCTATAACACAAGTTGTATCTGATTAAAAACAAATCTATCAACGCCAAGTAACATATATCAATGTACATTACGAACAAGAAAAACCTTAGCAATCTAATAGCTGAAATCAAGTTTCTTGCTGCTTGGTATTTTACTGGAGGTTCATGAACATTATCCAACAGAAAGCACAATACGATGCAGTGTTGGGTGGATGGGAAAAATTCATCATTTTTAAGCTTCAGCTCCATAAACATGCATATGTTGCGTATGCATGTGTGCGTATTAAGACTAGCTTTTCTTTCGGGGTCTGTTTTCTTTTGCATGGTGTACCAAGTTTGAACTTTTCACTTGTGTTTTCAAGGCCCTTAAGTACTCTGACTCAGACTACATCTCTCCCATTACCCTCTGCGCAGTCTGCCCTTACCTCCCAGTGACAGTATATCTATTTTTTTTCTCCTCCCTATTTTCTACTACGCAGCCTTCATAATGGATGCCCTTCTTTCATTTTTTTTTTTACATAGAAGAAACAAATTATATTACTCCTAACACCAGCAAACTGTTACAGAACCATTAAGGTAACAATGTTACTTAATTGAGTAAATTGAGTAACACAAGGACTTGTTATTATAACCTTTGTCCTTAAGAATGTGAACTAATGTAATCCAGCTGCTAAATTGGACAGCAGCCATTTAATTTTCCTAAAGATCATGATTCACGGTGCTTCACAAAAGCAGTCAGAGCTGGCCTCTGGGATTAGTGATTTTCTTGACTGTGACACTTGTATTTCTGGGAGGATGCCAGATTACATTGTGCCACCTAAACTGCCCTGCCTCACGAGGCCTTTCCCAACCAGCTGAGCCAGCTTCCCTAATTTGCTCAGAGGCGAGGACAGTGCCTGGTCAAAGCACATCGGGAGAACAGTGTTACCACATATGGACTTAATAGCATTGTAGTTGGAGTCTATCACCCTGAAGACAACCCTGACAGCTTCCCCCTATCCTACACCTTAGGCCATCTGCCATGGTGTTGATTTTCATAATGTACCAATATCGTTTTAAAGTGCTACGCAAAGGAAAAGATCAATGGAAAGCAAAATAAAAAACAAAACAAACAAACAAACAAAAAAAACAACCAACAAACCATGAGTTTTCAAACTGTTGAAGTCAGAATGACCTTTGGCAGCTATTTTCTAAACTGTTGATAACTTCTGCATGAATGTTGAGAGCAAGATGAACTCTTTAACGGTGCTGGAGTGCTTTAAGATTTGAGTGCATACACTGTGTCAAACAAATCTTGCAAGTCAGTGCCCCAGCAGGTGGATTGGTTGGATATAATCCTGGGCATGAGAGGTTGAAATTGTTTAGAAATATTACAATAAAGTAACTCAGGTTTTCTAAATATGTTTTTGTTCACCGAATGAAAGAATGGGAAGGGTCCATTATCATTCTCACACAAGAAGACAGAAAAAGTGTTCCACATCAATACTCATAAACTTGGCAAAATGTATTTCAAATTAGAGACACATTCTTAGCTAGCAGAGTGTCAATTCATCCAAATACAGGGGGAAATACCTGAGAGATGACATGCTGATTTACTTGTAGGCCCAGTAGAAATGATGTGGCTGTAAGGGATGTGTACACTCTGCTTCTTCAGACTGGATTTGCTACTAACTCATTGCACTGACTCTGAAGAACTTCATCATGACATAGCCCTTTACTAACACAGGTCTGTAATATGATCAACTGCATAAAAATTAAATGTTACCCATAGAAAAAGATTTTCATAGACAATTGCATTGTTAGAAATCCAGAGTTAACGTCTCTTCACATATTCTCGATGAAATTTGGGTGGGAAGATATTTTCTACATGATCCATTTGGCAGACTTTGAACCTTGTCTTCAATGTTCATGAAAGAATAAAGAAGCATAAGAACTTCCATGTTTTACTGGTCCTTATTTTCACATAATATGTCCATGAGAAAAACCCATATCAGACTTCACAGAATAACTTGGAAGAGCTGCTTCAAAAGACTACAATGAATGCTGTATTCCCGAGAAGTCCCAAGGAATATCCCAAGAAGACCCAAATATCCCAAGAATTTGGATTGCAGAGACTAAGCACATACAATTGGTATCTTTGAAATATATGATGGAAACCAATCTGCTAATTAAAGAAAACATTAGAGAGTTGAAACTCTTGATGCATTATTTAATGGTAAAGTCAAATAAATCATGCTATCTTTACATGTGTGTGTTCTCCTCCCCCCTCCCAGTTCCTCTCTCTGGAATGTACATTAACACTTGCCAGAGAGCTTTGTCATACAATATGCCAACTGGACTCATAAATGTCACAAACAGTTATTGTCCGAAATCACAAGCATGAAAAGATATTAAATATTTTCAGCAATGTTTGGTTTGGGTGCTTTGAATGACAAGTAATTCCATACTAATAGTCTGCACTTTCTGTTCCAGTTTAAGAAGTATCAAAAACATTAAGAAATGCCTTAGATATTGAAGCTGTTCAGATTAAAATCTCCCACCTATTTCACTAAATGCAATGTCAAATACATATAATACTGATATGTTACTTATGTGCAGAATGAGATTTCACTTTATTGTTTCTTAATATAAATTATGGTTAGCAAGTTTTCATTAGTTTTGCTTTCCTTTTGAAGAGATTCCATTGATTTTAATTCATTTTTTTAAGAAGGAGACGGAGGTACGATCTCTCTTTGACTTGTCATTCTGTCACTCTAAATGGTTGTGTGTGTTGTTTTTTTTCTCCCTCCAAACCCTAACCCCCAAAGTGACTAATGCCTCATTTCTGTGACCATCTCTATACTCTGCAAGGTGCTATTCAAGTTGCTATGATAACTAGATAAGTGATATTATATTACAGAATGAACTATGAAGCAATTAATGTAAGAGGGCATTCAAGGAAATTTGCAGAGCATGAATACTTGAGTATGTCCATTTCCTCACATTCTACTGAGAAGAAAAAGTGGAAAACAGAGCTAGAGAAATGTCCCACAAGTCTAATAATGTGTGGGTTCATTGAAAGACAAATTTCAAGTCACATACTTAGTGTGGTTTTACCAAATATTCTTCAACAAAGAGCCTTGTTCAGCAAGTGTAACAGTTTTTTATGTCCTAGTTGTTTTCCTGATGCCAGTTCTATATGATCACTCTGTTACACTCTAAGTTTGAAAAGTGGCAATTGCTGCATAACAATATGAGGTTATGCAGCTATGCTTTATTTCAAATATTATAACTAGCAATATACAGAATAATTCAAGACAGATACACTGGTTGCCAGAGGTGTCCAACTCACTTACAGGACAAGAAACTGACTTAAAAACAGGCTCAGATATTTGCCAAAAGGCATACTTACAGCACAAAACCATATCAGCCCATGATGACTCAGAGGCTGGAATATTTTGTTCATCCAGGACAACAGCAGTACAGGCACAAAATTTTCTTATATTCGGGGACAAGAAGAGAACAGACATTACATCAAAGATGAGTACAAGAAACTAGCTGTGAAAAATCTGCTACCAAAGGTCATACTGTACAAGCTATTGAAGATGTCAAAACCTTTACGGTAAGATTTGGAGGTAAACATTAAAACTGCTGCTCAAGTACTGCAGGCAGACTGTGGGAGTAAGCATAACATATTTTATGGAAATATGATAAATAGCAATTGAAAGCAGGATTAACAGAATAGAAATGGAAGTCAATGCTTTATCAGAATATGAGAATAAGAAGGGCTGGTTTCTCAGCAGAAAGAGGGTCAGAAATTTAAAGACTTAGTTCATTTGCTTTATGAAGTGGAAAAGAGAAGTCATTGGGTACATTCAAAAAGGGAATGAAATCTTGTACAGTGTAATTTCCTGATTTGTAAGAAACCCTAAAAGTATGCAGTTTGTGTGAAAAGATTTGCCAGACCACGTGAGGAAGATGTTACAGAAAATAAGAGGAAAAGGAAGTAGTGACTGGTTTTTAGATTGCCTTAAACTGACACGATAGAAGAAATAATAAGAGAGAGCCTTCTGTCGCATAGCTGAAACAACAAGAAGTCGGTGGAAACATCTATTATAGCTGAAAGAAAAGTTCTGTGGTAAAGAAAACCATTCATTTGAAACTGTTCGGTGAGGAGGGAGATAACTGCTCAGTAAGTTATGGACAGGGGAATGTAGGGATCCCATCATGGTGGGAGACTTTCAAGCACTCCAGTCCAGCATGCCCTTTGCAATCCCAACAGCCCAGTTTTACACTCAACACTCTCACAGTTAGTATTTTAAGCATAGTGAGAGTACATTTTGGAATGGCATAGGCTCCCAGAGGAGTATGAATGTGAGTTTAAGCGCATGTTGCCAATGCTGCACAGGCCTCACCTGCAGGCAGCTCGGCCAGGCCAAAAGCTTCTTGAGGCAGTAGCCAGGTTCTAAATGACTGAGGCAAAATTGAATGCTAAAGTATGCCCTGCCCTCTCTCTATCTGATATAATTATAGGAGGACCTTTAAAACCCTGTATTTGGCAGTGCCTTTAAACACCGCAGCAGCATGGCAGCTGGCAATAAAAACAAAACAAAAATATGTGAACCCCTCCCATGCCTCTTGCAGCTTTGGCAACACACTGTGCAAAGGACTGTCTAGCCTATTCATTTGATTACCAGCTCATTAAGCAATGCAAATATCTAAATATTTGGAAGGAAATGGTTGCATGCCTAAAGTGCAAGGTTTCTTAAGAAGTTAATGTGATCGATTAAAATCAGACCAGCCATCCAATAAGGGAGCTTGTGTTTCTTAGAACTGCACAATTCTAGTGTAGCCCAGTATAGTCTGTCTCCTTAAAGGATTGTAATTATTAGATAAAGCACATTCCCTTAATTATTGGTTGAAATGTAGATTCTTGTTAATATTTATTGGGTAAATACTAACAGGTTTTCTTTGACAAACATGCAGTTAAGGAGAGTCGCAGAAAACATTCACTCCATCTTTCAAAAATAATGAATTAGCAAGGAGCCATGAATCTAATGAATTCTCGTTATTCTTTTTTTTTTGTAAGGTCAGACAGATATAATTTTTTCCATGCTAATGTTGTTGCTCTGTCCTATTTTTCTCTATATGCAATCACTCTCCAGGTACATCAATTTTTGGCATGTTTGCTTTAGGAAAAGGTATGTGTAGCAGAAATGGTGAGTCATGGCCTGAAGCAGTAATTGAGCAGCTGGTGGGAAGGCAGGGGAGCTCAGGTGTACGCAATGTACCTGAATGACTGGAAGGGATGGAGCCAGGATCTACCCCTCCCCAGATCTCATTTAAGGGCTGGAAGTGCAAGTAGGAGTATTTTGCTGGAGATCCCTGGATGCTTGAGGCCTTCTAAGTAAGTAGTGTTTTTCCTTTATCTCTGTGCCTGTAGCTGTTGTATTTGAGCAGAACTTCATTTTCTGCAGCCTAGGACCTTGCTGCTGTGCTGTTGTTGCTGTGCTTTCCATTATATTTCAGCATCATATGCAGATGTTTTTGAGGTGATTGCAAAGCAACAAAACTAAATTTCATTGTGTAAACTGATTATTAGTTTTAAGTTTTATGGAAGTTAGAGAACTTCCACAACAGTTCTGTGGACAAAAGCTTGGAAGTCTGTGTACCTATGATGTAAAGTAAATGGTTGCTGTCCAGTCAGCTGAACTATCTAGTCAGAGCTGTACAGAAATAATATGGAAAGTGAGCTGAATCTTAAACACAAGATATTAAAAAGGAAGAAATAAAAGGAGATGTACTTATTGGAGCTGGCACTTGCTGTGGTCTTCCTGTTATCACAGAGCGTGTGAAGGGGGTGTTCTGCATTACAGGCTTGTGTTGTTGCTCCACAGGAGAGCCAAGAGCAATACTTTAGCACAGCACAAAATGAAAGTGGAAAGTAAGTTCCCTTATTAGTCATTTTCTTTTTTTTTTTTTTCTCTCTGGTGATGGCAGAATGTTTTGTTACTTCAGTTTATGGAAAAAGAACAGGAGTGAAGCAACGTTATATAGGTTGTAAACAAACAAATGTTTAGAGGTGATGACTCTGGATAACACTTTTTTATTTAAATTTATTTAATTTAACTCTGTTTGGAATGGACAACTATGGAAGAAACTGATCAGATATTCTGATACCCAGAGTGTAAGGCAGTCTAACATTAAAAAAAAAAAGTTACATTAACTTGATCTTAAATTATTACTTTGTTGGTTTCTGAGAGTTATTTAGAGCATCTGAGCATAGAAGAAACTGCTGCTTATAGACTTACAGAGAATTCCACCAGAAAAAAATAAAATGAAAAATTGTAGATTGGCAAAAAAAAATTCAGAAGGTAAATGATTGCACGAATTATTCATTTTTAAAAGGCATATATTAATAATAAATACTGTTGATTAGTAAGGTATGTGATAATACCAGACAGCTGAATATTCACAAGAAATAATTCTTAAGCAGGTTTTGGAATACTTTTCTGTAGCTTTATATGTATATTCTAAAATCTAAGAAATGGTGCTTCGTATATTGCCGCCAATTCCTGGCCCAAAGTGTTAAGATGAAATCAATAAATAAGTTGAAAATCTAAACTTATTTTTATGCCTAATAACTGAGTGATAAAGAAATAAGTGTATGAATTTACCAAACTTTGTTTCTGAAGAAAATACGAGTACAGATATTAGCCTTGTTTTTCATCAATATGGGCAAGTGTGTTTCAGACATTGTAATTTTAAATGTACATATTTATAAAATATGTTATTGATATTTATAAAATAAAAGTTATTGAAAGATTTTTTTAGTAAGTGTAATATAGCAGTTCTATATCAAAGAGAAGATTATGGTTAACACTTAAAATTTCAGAGAAAACATCCTCTTTACACTACTTAACCTGTTTGTTTTGAACTATTTCAACCACTAGTAGTTAATGACTGAGTATCATTTCTTATTATTTGAAGTGTTTACAACCACAAAATAAACTGCAGATATTAATTCTACATAAGTTTATTATAGGCTTTTCAGCTGAAATTGTTGGGTGAATCTTGACATGTGGAGGAGTTTGTGACCTATGTAGCTTGGGAAAAGAAGCGTGATGTGCTGATACAAGAACCTCTATCCTTCATAGAATACACATTCAGTCTTCTGTCCATACTCAAAGCTGTAATGGGAAATACTTGATGCAAATCTATCTGGAGTACAGCATATGCTATTTCTATGAAGAGAGCTATGGATTCCTACTGGAGAAATCGTATTTTTTGTGTTATAAAACTCAAATTCTGTCATAGCTTTGTGGAGATGGTAAACTTACAATGTACTGATTTTTTTTTTTTTTATATGAAGCAATTTAAGTAGGTCTTCTGAGGTACTTCCATGATCATATAAAACCAGAATCCATAGCCACATTATGTATTATAACAATTTAAAGATATTCAGTATGGTCAGCAATATGTCACTTTCAAGGGCACCATAGGTATTGGGTTCTGTTCTGGGCTCCCCAGTGCAGGAGAAACATGGAGGACAATGCAGCAGAATAAGTTAAAGTGCCCCTAAAATGACTAAGAGTGGAGCATCTGACATATGAGGAAAGGCATGAAGGGCTGAGACTTTTCAACCTGGAGGAGAGAAGGTTGATGAGGATCTCTACAGTGTAAATTCCTGATGGAGCAATGTAAAGAACAGTCAGACTCAATGGTGTCCAGAGATGGGACAAGAAGTAATGGGCACAAACTGCACAGAGAAACTTGAAAGGTTCATTACTGCAAATAAAATATGTTCAGCAAAATATGTAATTAGTTAATTTTCTACTTTTAGAACTGAAGAAACACTGCTAATGACAGTAGATGTTAGATTACATGAAATCTCCGTAAGTTTCCTCAGTTAGAAAGCTGTTGTGCTTTGCAATGTATTATCCAGATGTGACATATGCTGCGTATCCATATAATTTGTCTCTTTTCTGACATTTGCGTATTCTCCCAATTCTAGGTATAGTATAGAATAAAATATGAAACCCTACTATCATAAAGGAAGAAAAAAGATTAGTTCAGAGTAAAAGCAGGCAAACTGACAGCAAAAGTTGTTTAACTTTTCAGCTCCTATCTACACATTCACAGAAAGAATGGCATGAAGCTATTAGTGCCACGCTTGTCTGTGTACTAAGTATGGTACAAAAGATTTTCAGGAATATGTATAATTTTCCCTATGTGCTGAGATTACTATAGTGCACAAGCTACTTCAAATGGAGAGCTTTCTATTTTTTCTGCAGTTATAGATTTTCATAAAAGACTACAAGTAATTACTTGTAGTGTTATTACATGGGCATAAACATGATTTGTAATACCATCCAATACTTCTCTCTCTTAGAATTAATCCATTTAAAACTCTTTATAATTCTATTATGTCACAAGTAAGAAATTTTCAGATCAAATTTTTCCTTCAAAGTGGTAATGTGCAGGTAAATACAAGTTAGGCAAGAATTAAGAATATTTATTTGTCTATTGAAGAGTAGTCAGGCATCTGAGTTAGCTCTGGTCTGCCATAGAGCTTCAATAAAAAGGGGACCAGAAGGCAGATTAAAAGACCACATGGCTCTAAATCTTTCTGTGGAGTATAGGCTTTACTCTTCTGCCCATTCCACTCTGATTCCCCAATAAAATGATACATCATTTTATGCTTAAGCTGCTGTACAAAATTACAGTGACTATAAATAACTTCTTATAGAGAATATTTTTCCAAGTTTCATTTTATAACAGTTAACTTGAAAAAAGAATCCGGTACTTATTAAATCTGGAAAAAAAAAACCAAAAACAAAAAACAAAACAAAAACAAAACAAAAAAAAAAAACACTTCAGTTTCTGATACAATGTTGATGTATTTTTTTGGATGTTGCTTTTGTTGTTGCTGTCTTTCCAATTCTTCTTTGTTCTAGTTATTGTATCGCTACAGTTTTGAGAAATCTGGATGAGAATGAACAAATCAGTAAAATCTCTTTTGGAGATAAATGTGATGTAATAGTATTCAATTACCTAAGCCTTTTCTTTAATTTAGCATTCTGAAGATGATGGTTAGTGTTAAAACTGCATATTTAAGCATACATTAGAATGCTGAGGACTAAAGAATTATTTCATACGTTTTTCCCGCCAGAATTTAGGAAGGGATAAGTTAAAGATGGAACTAAGGTACATAGAGATGTTTGAATGAAATTCATCTTCCTTTGAAATGCAGTTGCTGGTGGAATTAAGGAAGGAGTACGTCACCACTGAGATCATGAAGCAGTGGGTGCCTTGGAGAAGATGAGTACATGAGAATAGGTAAGAACATTGCTAGTGATTCTTATTTGAACGAAACATTGTGACCTTTCACAGACTGAAACATGGACTCACTCGGCTGCGTACTCCTTGTGTACTTTGGCCATGTTATGCAGAGTTCTGGCTGCCAAAGGACTTCAGCAGCTTTCAAACACGTGTTCAGCTACTGCACTTGTTTGATGTTTTTTGTTTTTACCAGGAAAACTGTCACTGACTGTGTTAATCCTTCTCTAGTATGTGCATAAAAACATCTGTGCGTAGCCTACCAGTCCCCTAACTAATTCTATGTGCTGTGGTGTAGGAGGGGTATGCACAGACTGAACTGGGCTCTGTACAGAATACTGTGACAGTGATTTGCCTGTTGTGCAACTCCTACTTGTCAAAATAATTCCATGGTACAATATTTGCTTAGTCTGTTTCCTGCCTCTTTTTCCTTTAACAGGAGGGAGGGTAAGGTGCAAATCAACACTTTTCCCATTTGAGGGGTGTTTATCCACCTAATTTAAGGTTCTCAGGGACTCAAACAGTGGTTTTGGCTTTCTTGTACAGGACAACACTGCAATTTCAGTAGGTCAGACACAAAATAAATAAAAAAAGTGAAGATTTAACAGATGCCTCCCTTTCATTGTTTTCAACTTATTGCCTTAAATTTAGAAATGTCCATTGTATAAACTGAACAATCTCATATTGAGACAGGTAATCACTACCTCATTCCCCTCATGTATTTCATAATCCACTGTTGTGGAAAGCTTTATTGCATATATATAAGTGAAACTTTTAGTTCCAGACATAGTTTTATGGATCTGCACACCTCAAGTACAGTGTCCAATCCTGTGTTCAGTTTTGGGCCCTTATGTACAAGAAAGACACTGGATCTGGTCTGGAAAAGAGCAATGAAGTTGATGAGGGGTCTGGAGCACAAGTCTGAGAAGTGGCTGAGGGGACTAGAATAGTTTCTTCTGGAGAAGGGGAGGCTCAGGGATGACTTTAATGCCCCCTACAACTGCCAAAGAGGAAGTTGTGGCAGGGTGGTGGTTGGCCTCTTCTCCCAGATAACAGATTATACAAGAGGGAATGCCCTCTAGTTGCAGCACGGGAGGTTCAGGTTGCATACTGCAAAAAAAATTCTTCTCAGAAAGAATGGTGAGGTTTTGGTTCTACTTTGTGGTGTTTTTTTCTGATTCTCTCCCTCATCCCACTGGGAAGGGGCGAAGTGAGCTAATGAATGTATTGTGCTGAACCAGCTTAAACCACAGCATCAACCTTAATGATTTTGTGATTCTATGACTTGCATGTATCTGAACTGCACTTCTTGAGTGGCAATTAATACTATGCCAGTATAATATTAAAAAAAAAATTCCAAATTCGTTGAACACTTTATCAGTAAGAGAAATATTTCTATTTTAATTATTTCTGAATAACAACAGAATATATAGTACATAAATGATCAGTTACTAGTCTTCTCAAATGGTAAGCAAAAAGAAATTCCTGAGAACTACAAAGTTAGAATTCAAAGAGCATGAAAAGGGATGTAGAGAAGTACTCTGAATAATTTGTGATGTATCTAAAACCGGAATGTTTTTCAGTGATGGTGCAATTTTGTAAGTGTGAAGGGATCAGACCAGATCATTCCATTTCTTCCTGCTCCCTGCACCACATGATCTCTCTGGCTATTCTGCGTAAACAAGGATATCCAATGTTTCTTTATTAGGAAATCCCAAATCTCTTATGGCAACACACATATTTTGACAAGCTTTTAAAAAAATCTCTAGAATAAGACTGTTATTTCTTTAATAACCACAAGATTTTTTTGGCAAAATGAATGTTCAGTTCTGAATTTTTGTTGCCATTTATTTAAGCTCTTATATTCTACCAGTTGTGTTACCATAGAATGATCTGGACCAGAAGGGACATCTAGGGCCACCTAGTTTCAACGCCTTTCTGGTGGGCAGGGTTGTTATACTGTAATATAGTTTATATCATATATAATATTTCTTTATATATTTCAATTTCCCATCAGTTTTATTCTTTTTCCCCAGAATCTACATACCAAGAATCATTGTGAGCTTTTGATTGTGAATTCCTTTCCAGTAAAAAAACAACAGTGAAATATGATAATCTTCCATTGAAGTGTAAATTCTATGCCATGCTAGTCATGGGTATTTTTTTAAGACTTATTAGACGTATGTGTTTAGATGGATTGCCTACCTGGAGAAAAGTAAACTCTTGTGTCTCATAATATTACATGATTGCATTCCCATGAGTGACACCTACATAGTTTCTAGTGTAATCTAATATATTGCTTTTTGCTTTAAATCATGAAGTTCCCACAAGATGTAGAAGTATGTGTTGCTCAAACTTTCATTAGATACACAAGGATGTAATAAAACATCATCCCACCATTTTTTGAGGGAGATTTTGAGCTGGTTTGGGAATCACAGTCTAGGTGCAGAGGACTACATAATCCATTACTTAGCAGCTGAGACAGCAAAATCTGTAAGGTAATTTACAGTATTGCAGCAGAAGTCTTCAACGTAGTTTAATTAAAATGTTTTGGTGATCTGAAGATACCCATAATTTAGCACTGAAATCAAAGAAGTCCATATCAACAGAACTTTTTCTCAGGCTCATGATGCCAGATGGCATTGCTATGTATATGTATGTATCATGTGTATGAATCTACGTTTAATGACCAAAATATGGAATGGTTCTTCAACCACTCCCAAGTAAGTGATGCAGTGCAAGATATGAGGCACCTGGTCCTGACTGTTAGATTCAGATCACTTAAGTGAGGCATCTAGGTTTTTTTTTTTTTATCCAGTTCTTGGAGAGAATCATAGAATTGCTCAGGTTGGAAAAGATCTTAATAATTATTGAGTCCATCTGAGGCCTAACCACACTATCCTAACTCTCTCAACCCCCCGCTAAATCATATCTCTGAGCATGGGAGACCTAAAGATGGAACTTTTCTGGTGAGTTGCTTAGAGCCTGTGAGTAAACATAGGTGTTACACTTACTCTGCATAGGCCTGAGTCCTGTGCTTTGGGTGTTTCCATTTGGCTCCAGCTCTGCTTCTGTGTATCATAGTTTAACTAGAAGGGAATATTTGTATATCTAAAGCACAGACATTTTAATGGTGGCAGATTACTACAGCATGCATAATGCAGTTAGACTGTGAAGCTCACTGTCGCAAGTGGATTCAGAAGATAATACAGTTAATTCTTGAAGCTGGTTTGAAGTTTTTATCTCAGTTTAGGTATATACTATTCTGTCCCTCTATGTATCAATATGCATTCAATAATCAAAATACATTCATGTGTCTGCTCTATATACACATAGCCTGAATACTTTTCTAAACCTAGGAAATGGTCTTGTACTTTCTGTCGCTAATTTCTATTTGAAAAGTAAATTAGACCATTAAAACTCCCTGAACTGGTGCAACCCGGAAAAATGGCAACAATATTTAAACAATATTTACAGAGCAGTTTTAGGGTTTTCTTTCTGGCTTGGTTGACATTAGGTGGGGCTTATATAGTTCAGTGCCAAGAAAAGCATATGTGTCTCAAAGTGGCCTTTCAATGAAGTTATCTGTTTCAATACTTCAAAAACAAACAAACAAAAAAAAACAACAACAAAAAACAAAACAAAAAGAACCCAAACACCTTTTGTTTTAATGAGCAAGTCTGATATGCAATATATTTGGCACTTTTATAGTGTAGATGGTTCCTTCCCCTGGAATTCCTGAAATGAAGGTCAGGCATTAAGTTCTTGTCTCACTTCTGTATAACTCTAAATTAATTTAATACAGGCTGTGCCTCCTAAACTTCTAAGTGTTGAGAATATACTCGATCGTGACCCCACATCCCAAAGAACAGAACTTGTAGTATGTTTTAAAGAAAACAAGTGGCCAATATTTGGTGGAAGGCAAAAGGAAAAAATAGATGTGTTAAAACAGACTTACTTAAACATGTTATTTTTGCAAATTATAAAGTTAGAAGATATTAAATTATGCTAAAAACTTTCTCAATGTCTGTGAAGTCTACCAACCTTCTTGACTCTGATAAAAGAATGAGATTTCTCACAAAGATTGTTAATACGATGTAGTGCAGTTCATTCCTAAATACACATATATTTATTTTGGACTTTTTGCCTTTACAAGTATGCCTGATTATTCCTTTTTATTAATTAAAATCTAGCATCTGTAGAATTGAAATACGCATCTTGAAGTTAATTATGTAAAAGTTTTCTGGGTATAGTGTGCAAGTCAGATCTTTGTGTGTTGGATTAAAGGCAACCAGTAAGTACAAACTGTGCTTCTAGGCTAAAGCCCTCAGGTTTCTTTTGGCAGTTTTTTTTCTGAAGTTATTCTTTGCAGCTTTGAGCCTGTGGATGGAGCATTTGTTTGCTTAAAGTTTTCAGAGTACACATGAAAAGTGAGGATGGATCTTGGCAGCACTGTAGGTTCTTTTTCCAGATCTGTTTTGGCCTTTTTTTTTTTTTAAAGTTTCTGGGCTTTAGCTCAATGTTATTAACCACATCTGGAGCACAGAAAGTTCAAGGCAAAATCTCTCAACAGCCAGAGAAGTGTTCCAGAAATTTAGAGAGTGACATGTATGAATTCAAAATAATAAACTAGGAATCTAGGTACAAACACAAATAAAATATTGAATGACTAAATGACATACATATTTTATTTTGAATCACTTAAGTGTGTGACTAATCAGAGCTAAAGCAGCAGCAAATTAGAAAGGGAGAAAGAGAGGGAGAAATTAGCAAAGTTGGAAAAAACACCAGTGACTGCAAAACCTCTTTGCTTAACATCTTTATTACACAAACTCATTGTATAGTTTTCTTAAATCACTGTAACTGAGAACAGATTACAAGCCAAAAAAAATCAGATTTGTGTCTACACTAGCCTCTTATTCAACATCTTTCAGCTATTATACCAATCCTAATGGGAGCTGATATATTACTATTAGCTCTAGTAACTCTTGGCAGGCCTCACTGCAGATAACAAGCTGGTGAAAATTAGTAGCATCTTTCCTGTGGTATGATTCTCCAGTTCATTGTAGTTCTAGAATTACTTTAGTTCAAATTGAGGCTCAAGGGGTTTCAGGCCAAGATCCTTAAGAATATATATATATAAATATATATTTTTATATAAATATATATATAATCAAAAACAGAGTTGCAGATGGGTTTTAATGATCTAAATACAAGACTGTGTTTCTCAAAACAAATGCTAACAATGTCACAGATAATCTTAGTGGCAGCAGAGCTTCTCCTCAATGGCTGTCATCTTGTTAAGAATATTGGTGGATGTTTGAAACTTAAATCTTACTTAAAAGTAGTTTCAAAACAGATGTCTCTGTACCACCTGTCCCACTTCATGCTAGCTTCAGACAAAATATGGGTGTTCTGGCCATTTTCTTTGGGTTTTAAATGTATGAGCGATTAATTGTGCTCTCTTTTTGCAAAATATCCAAAGAATTAGAGCACTTCTGTAGAATATGGTATCAAGATTGTCAAGATTCTTCACACTATGAATAAACAGAAATCTATGTCTTTCTTGAAAGTATCATAATCATGAGGTTGTCAGGCTCTGTTGATACTGTTCTGGCATGGGGGACTACTTTTGGTTTGAAACTTGAGCACTTTAATTAGTACTTCCTGATAAATGCATGTGTATTTTAGGTTACGTAAACAATTTGTGTTGTGCAAAAGTTGTCAATTTTGTGCTATTAAAAAAAAAAATCTAAGTTAAAAGATACACTAATATGATTCATTTAAATGCTAAAACAGTAATTCTTTGCAAAGGCTTTTTTTTTTTTTTCCACCTTATGGGAAACAAAATCCTGAAACTGCCAAATGCAATTAAATAATCTTGTGGTAACTGAGGGTTAATGATTTCATCAAGATAATGCAAAAATAATTTTTAGGAAGAATATAAAGAGGGATAGATGTAAGAGCAAAAGTAGGAGAAAGATCTGTGTGAATCTATTGAATTTTTCAGCCTTCTTACTGGTTGATTGACCTAGAAGTTATATGAGCAGGCAATGTCAGTTATCATGACAACACGTTGTTGGGATTAGTATTTCAAAACATCATTTATATGAGGAAAAAATGAGGTAAATAAATAAATCACCCAATTACAACCTCATTTTGAATATTCTGTTCTCTCTGATTGCTTGCATGGAATTGGAAAGCATTTTTATTACATAATCCAGCTGAATTTTCTGTGCTGTAATTATGAAAGTCATGTAGAGTAAGACCCAATGTAGCACCAAAAAAAAAAAAAAACCATCCCAAAAAACTAGGAAGAAAGAGACTGAAAGTGAGGAGAGGAAATACACAATATGTGGTAAACGTCATCTAGTAGATCAGGAAGGCAGAGTAGATAGAGTGTTTGGTGATAGGGAAGTTGCAAATTTCTGTTTCTTCCAAATTTCCAACGAAAAATATACTCATGCCTTATGTCCAGATGTTCAAGAAACTGGGCTATTCAAATAGGTTGAAGGAAATGTCAACTTCATATTGAAATGTTAAGAATTCTGTTTTTGTATTTATGGATTACTTAGTACAGACACTAGAAAATTAGCAGTAGTCAACAAAAATGGTTTTACTCCCTCATTATTATGTGTTTTCCTTCAGTTTGTAGATGACAAGTTACTCAGATTTTTCTATACATACTAAAATAGAAGGTGAGTATCCTGACTTTTGAACAGTGACTATTCTGGTAAGACATTCTGTTCCCTAAGAATTAAGCAGAAAAATAGTTAATGCTCACAGGCCAAACAATGAACAAAATCTTTGACCCACTCTCTACTCCATAACATGCGATTTACTTCATTTTAGAGACTACAATGAGAAGTTTCCTATTACTTAAACACAGGCATTCAAGGTTATTTTAAAAGGAATCTCAGACACCCACTGACAGATATGACATGGTGTGTACATGAAACCCAGATTTTCTGGAACAGCAGTGAATAACACTACTGAATTATGTACTCTAGACACAACCCTGCACAAGTGCAACAAGTGGAGATTTACTGTTAGTAGGTGAGTTTCTCTGTGCCATAGAGATTGACATATTCTGCTGAGAGTCTTAGCAGTCATGGGATCTGAGGACTATGCTGAAGTGACAGACAATATATTTCCCTGTATGTGTCATACATATGCATAGGTGGAGACAAGGAGTTAATGAGTTTGTGGTACTGTAAAATGCCGGAGATCACATAAATGATTAATTATCAATCACTTGTGAAGTGATTTTAGATTATGCCTAATGCTCTCTCATGCGACTCATGCCAGAGGCATCCTAGTCACGGAAAAAAATAAGGTGATAAATCAAGCAATAATTTAAATATTTTGTCTGTCATACCAGGATGTTTACAGCTACAGAGTATGAAATGAATTATTAAATCAGGATGACTCCAAGAAAGTATCACCTTTGTATTTGGTAGATGAAAAATTAAAAAAAAAAAAAAAAAAAAAAAAAAAAGTTGCCTCTAGCACATCTGAGCCTGTTATTCACTTTGGTTTACTGAACAAATTCATCACTACTATGTTTATCTTATACTGCTGTGGCTTTACTGTTTCAACTCAGTTTGGAGTTCTACTTTTGTTACACACTAGTTCATGTGCTTGTTGACTCTGTGAGTTTACACAGATGATGCTTTTGTTTCACTGTAGCAAATTCTGATCACACTTGCAGTCTGATCCTTACTGTAACTGAAAATTTGAAGCTGGACCTGTCTGTAGCTGAGAAGGGAAGAGACTGCCCAGAGGAGCATAAATAGAAGCAGCACAAAAGCAGGCTGGTTGCATAAATAATTATAATTTTGAATGATGAAAAACGTATTGGGTATTGTTAATTTTTATTGTCCCACTGGAGGGAGAAAAATACCTCTGATAATGTAATATTGCTGCTTGATCTGGCAGCCTCACAGTTTCCAAAGCCACAAGCTGTGTTTATGGTTCTAGGAACAGCAGTACAGGCTGTTCACAGATGGCATTCCTCTGAGCATTAATTCAGGAGAAACAGAAAGATGTCCTCTTATGAAAGAAAGAGGAAGCTGTTCCACTGATCTGTAAGTTTTGCAACATAAATCCCAGGAATTGGTGAGTATGAGATAGCCTAAGCCAAACTTTGACCTTGAGACACAGCTCATGATTTTGAGTATGTTCAGATCACTTCTTGTCAGTCCCATGGCTGGCCATTTCCCAGAGGTTACAGATTCATTCTGTAACAGTGGTCTACTTTCAGTTCTGGCAGGATAATTTTTTTCCATAGCCCTTAGCTAAAGGAGTTCCCTACTAGAGGACTAAGTGACATATTACTTGGTAGAAACCATCTCCTCTTATAATTGCTAAACTCTCTCAGCTTTTCACACCAATACTGTTGAATGGTACACTGGCCATTTTCCAACTATGTAGATGTTGATGGTTTTGGCTGTGGTCCCAAAAGGGTGGGGACATCCAACATGATAAAACACATTGAAAAAAATCATAGAACAAATATGCCCCAGAGGGTTACTTTAGGAGAATAGGCAAGCTCTGTGTCTGCTAGTAATCTGAACACAGCATTCACTGTTGCTACTCATGATTTCATCAGCTCATTTCAGCAATGTGGCTCAACAGACTTCAGCATGTCTTTTCAGAAGCAGCAAATACATGATTGAAAACACTCTGGAGATGTGAACTTGACCATGTAGTGTGTGGATACTGATTGTAGTTATGCTTCCTTGAGAATAGAAAAGATATTCGATGTTTTGTGGTTGTTGCTGTTTCCAGTGACAGGTTCCTCATAGACTGCTTTGTTAAAATGGGCAGTTGCCCTTTGGTCCCATGAGAAGGGCACTGCTGTGCAGAGAGGATGTTGGCAGAGGTGCTAACAACTGTCCATAGAGTAGTGCTGGGTCATGGATCAAATGAAAACATATTGTAAGGAGAACAGGTCCCACAAGAACAGCCTACCAAGTTGTATGTTTTTATTAGGTGAAGAATAACTTGCTCTCGAAAGTGTCTATGGAAAAGTACGATGTCATGAATGAGTGGGCCTGCAAAAATTCTGGTGGGTTTTGAAATGTGGCAATAAATATTCAGATGCAACACAAAATAGTAACTTTTAGCATGACAAATGAGAGGTTTCCTAAAACGTATTATCCAAGAGGATGATGTCACTTTAAAATGTAAAAGTGAATGATAACGTCTATTTTTCTTGGAAACTGACATTCTGAGCATTCATGAGTCAGAACACTGATGCATTATTTACTGTGCAAGGAAAAGAAGTCCAGAAAACTCGACAGGCATCACTGAAATCTGTGCTTTCATAAAAGTATTAGCTTTTCACCAGAATCACAGCAGAAGTGCAAGAAGGATATAGGAAAAAGAAGTACCAGAGCAGATTCTGCTGTTACTAATGATGATCCTTCTTGTCATACAGAGTAAGGCATGATTTGTTACTTCTTCCCATCTGTAGGAGTTCTATCTTGCTGACAGTGTTGCAGGAAGAAAGGAAAAGGGAGAGGGATGGGATGGGGCATCCACAGTCTCTGGGCAACCTGTTCCAGCACCTCACCACCCTCAGTAAAAAGAAAAGAAACAAAACAAGGAAGAAAACATTAGGAAAAAGGTATAAAAACATTTTCCAACTGCTAAAACTAAAGATAGTTTTCTAGTTCTGACTTAATTATACCATATTGACTGCATCTTATAATTGAATACTGTCAAGTCGAGGTAAATTCATGTGCTACCTTATAATTGTGAAATAAAAAATAACTACAATTACAAAAATGTTTCAGGAAATAGAAATCTTAAATAATCAAAAATATCATTAAAAACCAATCAGAAATCACTGCTGAATGGTGTAATTAAGAACTATTCTTCACGCTTAGTTTTCTCTTATAAAAACCAAAGGAATGATTTGGGCTGAAAATAGTGTAACTTTGTGAAACATTGTTTTATGGAAAGTAAACTTTCTGCCAATACAAATTTAGTCATTACTTTGAGAAGCTGGCATTACTCTGTTAAGAATTCATATTTAATATGTAATGAGTAGGAATTAAAAAATCATATATATCCCATGTTCTTAAAAAGGCTAAAATGACTTCAGCTTTACACCTCTAGCCAAGTAGCCAAGTGTGCTTGCTTACAAAAACATATTCTTTAAACTAGGACAAAGGACAGATAACCTCTAAGACCTTGCAGAACTATAGAGAAAATAACAGGAAGTAAACTGTCTGATACCAAAAACACAGTTCTTATGGCTTGATAAAATGTTCACAATGAACATTTTAAAAGAGAAAGCAGTGGCCCTCTCTGAGGCAGTTATCAGTGTGTATCTGGGGGAAGTCTGGTGAAGATGTTTGAAGTCTGCCAGAAGACACGCTTTGAGTTGAAGGCATCTCAGACCACAGCTGAAAAGAGTGAAGAGTTACCTATTAAAGCAGCCACAGACAGTGGTTTGGTAATTCTGAATAAAAAGGCTTAAAACAAAAAGCCAGGGTGAGCACAGTTGTGGTCAATGTCTTCAATGTAAATGCAGAATGCTTCTTCAGTGATTTCTTTAGAATATATACATTAAAAAACCCTCATACTTGAACATGGAGATGAAAGTGTAAACTTCATCTAGCGCAAATTGTCAAAATGAGTTATTTTATCCTTAAATTTGCATAAATGCACAAGGAAACTGTCTCACTTTTTTAAATTGTTGGAGACATCCTAGCTGATCAGCAGCAGTTTTCAAGATAGCTAAAGGCAGTGCCTGAGGTGTAACTCAATAGGTAAAATAATATCAGGGAAAACTGTTCAGTCTCAGCTTCAGAGTTACTCTTTGAAAAGCTACACAGTTACACATGCCCACGCCTCACACAGTAGTTGCAAGTGAGAGAATCATTCCTCCTTACCTATTGGGCAGCCCTTGGATTTTTCTGTCCAAGTGTCGAAACACAAAGCTGCAAGGAACTGTAGCGATTAAGATTTGGAAAAAGAAACAGAAAATAAATTCTCTGTTTTGAATGCTGAATCAGATCATTTAAAAATATAGTAAATTCACGGATTCGGTAGTTTAGTGTTCTGTTCTGCCTGAAGGATTTTGAAATTGAGTCCTTTACCTCCGAGTACTTTGACTAGATAGATACTGAATGGCTGTCTTAAGTAATCCTAACTACTTAACTGTCCAGCTTGTGGAAAATGCAGGGGAAAAAAAAAAAAGCTGACATCAAGACATGTTAAACATGAAAGAAAAGGGTGCCTGTCTTTGGGCATTGGGGCATTCACTATTGAAATAGGATACATTGTCTTTCGTTTCAGTGCAGCGTTTAGTTAATATGGGGTGCAAGTATTGGTTGTACTTTCCACTGCTAAAGATGTTCATTTACCAGGTGGGAAATAAGAACAGCCAGTTAGTTGTGAAGTCATTTTCTGCAATTTTAATCTGAGACAGCCTTTTCTACATGGGCTGGTTTGTAGACAAAACAAAAAATATTTCTTTTTGTGCTTATATGTATGTTATGGAAGCATTAAGAATTAAGTTCACTGTATTCAGTATTTTGATGCTCAACAAAAGCCCTGCCAAATTTTACCAGAAAAAGTCTAGCCATTGTGAATATTTGTTTTTGTTCCTCTGCACTTGGATGCTGTGGAGTATTGTGGCTGTTTTTTTTTTCTTTTTTTTCTTTTTTTTTTTCCTTTTTTTTTTTTTTTCCCCTGTCACTCTAAATGCTTATTATTGTATGAGCAAGCCTTACACTTAATCCTATTGTGGTTAAATGAGAAGATTTAGCAATTTCACTCTACGCTGTCATCTTTAATCGCTCTACCCATGCATGCATGTCTCTTGCTACTGCTTGATCTATTCAAAGGAGATTTTGTTGAGAACACCATCTGTATGTAGCTTTATTTTTAGGAAGATATGATTTGGGGTCCAATAACAAAAACGGTTTGCAAATTTGCATCTTCTCAGTGGGAAATATTTAAAAAATACAAGGCATTATTGTACAATCACAGCATACCTATGAATTGCCATAGAATCTTGTGAAAATCAAATGTAGCTTTGAAAAATTCTTCACCAGAACAGTTTCAGGAGGACAGTTGAGGAGTAGGCTGATGGCACTAGGCCTTGGTGTGGAGTCATCTGGAACAGTCACAGCTCTGGTGAAATACATGCAGAGAACCTGACAAATGTGATGTGGAAGGGTGTGACATGTTTAACTTTGTGAAAGGAAGGCTGAGAGGGGATAAGATTTCTCTCCTAAGGGAACAGAACTGTTTAAGTGAAAGAACAATGTTGGCACAAGAACAAATAGATATAGGTTGACCCTGAACAATCTTGTGTTGGATGTTAAAAGAAATTTTCTGACTATTAAAAAAGTTTTCTTCAAGTTGTCACAGCCACTCACCAAGGATGACCAGCATAGACCTGAAATAAAAAGGTTTGAAATGAACAGGGGAAGAACTACTGATGTCATCTTTCTGGACTTTAGTAAGGCTTGTGAAAATGTCCCTCACAACTTCCTTCTCTAAAATTGGAAAGATGTGGATTTGATGGGTGGACTGTTTGATTGACAAAGAAATGTTTGTGAGACTGCACCCAGAGAGTGGTGATCAATGGCTCAACGTCTAGTTATGAGTGCTGTCCCTCAGGGATCAGTACCGGGACCAAAGTTCTTCAGTATATCCATCAGTGACACTGGCAGTGGGATCAAGTTCATCCTGAACAAGTTTGTGGATGACACCATGCTCTGTGGTGTAGTTAATTCTTCTGAGGGAGAGATTAGACACGCTGAGCAGTGGGTCCAGAGGAACTTCATGAGGATCAACAAATCAAAGTGCAAGGTTTTGTACCTGTTTCATGGCAACCACTGCTGTTAGTACAAGCTGGGGAAAAAACTGATTGAGCACAGCCCTGCAGAAACTAACCTGGGAGTACTGGTGGATGGTGAACTGGGCATAAGCCATTTGTGTGCCCTTGCAGCACAGAAAGCCAACAAAATATGCATGGCCAGCAGGTTGAGGAAGGTGGTCCTACCCCTCTCCTCTGTGCTGGTGAGACCTCACTTGGAGTACTGTGTTCAGATGTGGAATCCTCAGTACAGAAGATTCATAGACCTGTTGGAGCACATCCAGAGGAGGCCCACATAAAATGACCCAAGAGATGGAACTCTTTTACAAGGACTGGCTGAGAAAGCTGAGACTGTTTAGCCTGGAGAAGATTTCAGGGGGACTTGATAGCAGCCTTCTGGCATCTAAAAGGATTTACAAGAAAGAAGGAGATGGCTCTTTAGCAGGGTCTGTTATGGTATGACAAGAGGAAATGGTTTCGTAATAACAGGGAAGATTTAGACTGGACACACACAAAAAAGTTTTTTATAATAAGTGTAGTGAAGCACTGGCACAGGATGCTCAGAGAAGTTGTCCTCAGAGACATTCAAGGTCAGGCTGGACCAGGCTCTGAGCAACCTGATCTAGCTGTAGATGTCTCTGTATATTGCTAGACTAGATGACTTTGAGTGTCATTTCCAACTGAAATGACTCTATGATTCTATGATGTCTGACTGAGAATGTATACCTCAAAAGTAGCACAAAATTGAACCATGCATGTGTACTTCTCTAGCACCAGCTTTTTTTCTTTAAATGTGGTTTATGGAATCAGAGTAATGCTGTGTGATTTTTATTAGCAAGGAGCAAGAGTCCAGACATAATGAGCCTCCTCCAAGCTCTCTTCCCGGAAGGAATTCCCATCAAATTTCCATTAAGCTCTTACAACATATCTAATAGAATGGTATCTGTATTGACGTTAAGGTTTGTTTTTAATTGGCATAATCCAATTCAAGAGTAATTTGCTGACTTTAGGCAACATTTTCTTGCCAATCTGTTACTGCTCTAACATGTGCATCAACTCATACCAAATAATTCTAATAATCCCTCCTAGTCTTAACGTCCATTAAAATGTGAATGATCTGACCCGAAGTCCACTGGAACCCAAGGGGATCTTCCCATGGTTTCATCGGTATGTATAGATAGAAAGCACTATTTTAACACACAGTAAATTAATTTTTCCAGCCAGGATTTTCTGAGATGTCAGTCAAGAAATCTGCCATCAAGCATTTTTGTGATATCCGCAAAGACAAAGTAAAGCAGCCTTGAAAATTACATCATTTACAAAAGATTATTTACTTTTGGCTGTCACTGACTCTACGTTAGTTGTTTTGCAGAACATTAGGGGTTATGAACTTAAAACCTCTAGTTTTATCTAGAAGGCTAATAACAGATGTACTGTCATGTGCTGTACATTTTCCTTGATGGTACAGCCTCTGTGTTGCTGATAGCTTTATGCTGAGAAAAAATAAATCCAGCTTATGAAGACTTTTTCTATGATATCTTTGCCTTTACAGGGAATACAGAGGAAAACACTAAGCATAAAAAATACAAAGTTCTATTGAGAACAGCATAGATATCCTTAGATAGAAGAAAATCAAACTTTATTCCAGAAGAAAATAAGTTAAAGACATTTAATTACAAGCACTTCCAAAATTAGATAAGTTGCTCCAAAAATAATGCTTCCTACTAATTTCCATGGCAACTACAACAGCTACAAAGAGAAAAATAACAGTTTGATAGAATTCTCAGCAACAAAACACTATGTTTCAATGTAATTGCCACCATTAGCTTTGCATTTTCACTGAGATGATTAAAAGCCTGCATGCTGCCATTGCTGAAACAGCACCCCTGCCTCACTATGCTCACATCTACTCTTAGATCTCCATAAATGTTCAGCAAGCATCACTGAATTTCAATGGGTGCATTTTTTTTTCTGCATAGGGGAATTAAATTAAAAAAAAAACAACTGTGTTCAGAAAAAAAAAAAAAAAAAAAAAAAAAAAAAGTGGTAGATATTTTAACTTCTACATTCTTTAAAATATTTTGCAGTTTCTTAAGCCAGGTAGATTTCTGATCACAAGGACTAGACTATTTTGTTAGAAATGTGGGCCTCACATTGACTTGTTTTGGTTTCTAGAAATGACAACAACATTTCCTATGGCAGAAGTATTTGTAAGATGTCTCTGCCATAAAGATTTGTAAGTGTTTAATAATGTACAATCTTGCTCTGCATCTTTTCGCAAAGTTAAAAAAAAAAATGCAAGGTCATTATTTTCTGTCTGACCATTCTTCTAAGAAATTTCTTTAGTTTCTGCCAATTTCTTCACAAGTTATTAGGAGAAACAAGACAGAAGAAAGGTACGCTCACAACACATTCACGAAAATTTTGTTTCCATGGAAAATTGTATTAAAACTTAATGTGAACACATTGAAATTATGCTCTGTTGTCCTGCTTTCTTCCGGCAGCTCATCCTGATAGTGGTTTTATAGTAATATTTTTCATCGTTAGCCAGCATCATTTAATGTAGAACAGAAGATAGTATTCATAGAACTTCTTTCCCTCTTTATTTAAGCCTTTGAAGACACAAGTGTTTCTAAAAAGTTTATTTTATTATTTTTCTTTATCATTATGATTATAATTATTGTTATCATTATTATTATTTTAATGCAGATGTTTACTCGTGCATGTTCTTCCAGTTAGCTGTAGTACACTGAGCATTTATCAGACATCAGAAAGTAAGGAAGCATTCCCATGGACCTCAATGGAGATATTATTTTAGAAAATTTGGAATTTTAACCATGACATTTTGACACTGTTCTTAGAATGTGACCAGAAGGGATATTCAAGGCAGAAATGAAAGGAAGTGAAACTTGAGAGACACATAGTCTAAAACAGAAAACAAGACTAGTTCAGAATGACTCCTTTGCTGCATTGGTTGTATGGGAAATATTCAACAAATCTGTAGTGCTCGCTGTGTTATATTCCTGACTTACATATAAGCAGAACATGAACTATGTTTCTGGCAATCATTTTTGAGGCTCCAGAATTAATTCCTTTTTGTATTGAAATGGTTTGTTGCACAATTATGAATCATAGAATGGCTTTGGTTGAAAGGGAAATAAGGGATAATTGAGCTTCAAACCCTTGTCATGGGCAGAGTTGACAGCCAGAAGATCAGGCTGCCCAGGACACCATTCAACCTGGCTTTGGGCACCACTAAGGAAGGGGTATCCAAATCTTCTCTGGGCAACCCATTCCCTTATCTTGCCACCCTCCAAGTAAAGAATTTTCTCCTGAAATCTAACCTGAATTTGCCCTCTTTTAGTTTAAATTCATTCTCCCTTGTCCTATAACTATCAGACAGTCTAAATAGTCAGTCCCCATGCCGCTTATAATCCATTTAACACTGAAAAACTATAATGAAACAGTGTTTTGCCCCCCGCCCCCCCCCGCCCTTCCTCTTTTTTTTTTTTTTTTTTTAAAAGTAGAAAGAGACCTGAAGTCTTCTTAGCCTGAAGTTCCTCTTGCCTGTGCCTTTATACATCCTTGTGTGAGAAGTGAGAAGCTTTGTAGGGGAACTAAATTACAGAACTTAAGCTGGAAAGCATCAGGTCTGAATTTTGGCATGCAGATATTGCTCTTTGTTATGTTGACAATATGGGGTGAATATTATCTTCATGTGAGTCAGTGAAATGCATCCCAAGCACTTTCAATCAAAGGGTGATTTATCACTAGGAGTTGTGCTAAAAGGTGTTTACTGACAGAGCCAAATGCTAAACAGACACAGAACAAGCATGCTAGTATGGTAATATAAGAAAGAGAAACTTTCAGAACTTCCTGTGCTCTGAGATCTGGAAGAACAAGCTGTAACTCTGACACCTGCCTTGTGCTCTGTGTGTCATCTCAGCATACTTTCCCTCTGTTAGACCCTAAAGCAGAATAAATGTTTTCAGTCTTGAAACAACGCTTACAGGGCTACATTGCAGTTTCATATTTCCAATATTTTTAAAAGGCACTTTAATTCTGATTGCACTGTTCAGATATGTATGCAAAATCTGTCAAACATTCCTCAGTACCTTAAACAAACATGCTTAGCCAAATAAATTAAATCAGCCTTAATATTACAAAGGTCTACAATAGTGCAAATGTTAAAGTAGGTAATTTTTATTTTTATTTATTTATTTCAGTTTCAGATAGGTTAGGTGGATTAATAGCTCTATTTGGAGTAGAAAAACCCAACACAATAAGTAGTCACCACCAAGTGAGACAGCTGCTGTTAGAACTTACTTATGAGTCTGCCTAAAGCAGGTGTCCACACTGATATTATATCCCACTCACTGAATGCCATGGGAAGAAAAAGAAATAAGCCTAAAAGGGAAAATCTCTAAAAAATTGATTTGCTTTCAAGGCAGAAGCCATTTTTCATATCTACTTTGTTTTCATATACCTCTGGGATCTGTTGATTCTTTTCTGATGCTGTTTTTGTGCCAACAGACTGTGTTTTTAAGACTTCAAAGGCAGTGAAGAGCATCCTTTATGGCCCCAGGCAGTCACCTGCAAGTGAAGGCAGCCACCCCAGCTCTCAGAGCTTTCCTTCCGAGGTCTGGTTGCAGGACCCAGACCTGATGTGTGACCTGCACCACTGAGATGACCTTGTATTGTATTGCTGGGGCCATAGAGGAGAGGAGAACTCAAAGATCTCTAGGGGAGGCCATGACAGGACTTGGTGCTTGGGAGTCACTGTGGGCCAGAGCCTCCCTCAGGAGCAGGTCTGAGTGACAACTGCTGCCAGATCAGACTTATCAATGGGCCTGGGATCCTGACCCTGGAAACATACAGGCACTGGATTTAAGTGGGTAAGCTGGAAGTTACAGATGGGCAAAAATATTAATTGCTTATGTGTGATTTAACCATCACTGAATAGTAGTAGATTCTTGGAATCACTTGGCAGCTTGGGGGTTAGGAAGCTGGAAAATGTTTGTTGTGAAAACAGAATCCTTTTTTTGAATTTCTTAAGGACTTTCAGATTTTTTGCATATGTTCTAGGGATTTTCCTATAGCTCATCAAGATTTCTTGTGATTTCCTGTCGACTATTTGTTTGATTTTGCTTCAATGCTGTAGAGAATTCTACATCAACATCTACATCTACATCAATTCATCATCATATACATATCATATACATATCATATACATAAGAATACGTAAGAATACATCAATACATCAATTCTACATCAACATCTACATCTACATCAATTCAACATCTGTAGAGAATTCTACTCTATTACCATACCCACTTAATTTTGCTGGGAACAGACTTGTTCACAGATAAAAACATCCAGGTTCCTCCCTCTACCACCCCCACTAAAAAATGTAACAGATATTGTCAAGGTAAAGAGTATTTCTTTCATTTGCAACCACACCCAGTATATCGTAACTGTGACTCAGACTTGTGTTCGTCCAAAGTGATGAAGTTATCAGCCTAATTTTGCAAAGTTAAGAATAAATGACCATTCTTTTCCCAGTTGACAGTGTGACAGGGGTCAGCCATAAATATTTGTTTCCAAAGGAAAATGATATGAAAATAAAGCAGAGAATATTCTCTTCTCCTGAAGAACTGTGACTAGTTTGCCTCAGAAAAAAAATCTTGGGGAACTTCTTAATATATTTTTGATACACGAAACTCTTTGAAATCTTCTAAAGATCAAACCTTCCAAACACGTAAGCATATGCTTTAAGTTTAGTAGATAAGCAGTTTATAATTGGTTCAATTGAATATCTTCTGCATAATGTTTACTTGTAAATTGAAGTCATTTGGGAATATATTGCTTCTCTTTTTGTCTCTTTGTACCGTTATTTGCAAAGTGTCTGAATTAATACTGTTGTCATATGTGTGTTAGTCTGTAACTAACACAGCCTTATGAATAATGAAAATACAGCAGCATGATCTAAACATCTGAGGAATAAACAATAAGGAAAAATTAGTATGAAGTTACAACAATTCTCTGCAAGACAATAAACTTGCAGGGAAGTATTTTGTGTTATGCGGACAGAAAAGATGTGAGAGAGAGAAAGAAAATCTATGAACTGTAGTAGAACTGTCCTACGTTACTTAATATCAAGTAATTCTTTGTGTGTGCAGTTGTTCATTTATGAGGTAAATTTTCCTGAGTATACTATATGTGACACTATTCTGTATGGACTTGCCATTTAGTTTATATTCTCTCTAGCTGTATCAGAAATAGTTTACAAGATCTTTTAATGATTCTGGTTCTTCCAAGAAGAGTGACACAATCATCACTGAGGAGGAAGGGAGAAAACTTGATATGTTTCCCCTTTTCTGTGAATTCAGGGTTATACAACTGCCAGAAATTTAAAAAGAAAAACTAACCAATGCACTTCATGTTTGGATCTACAGAGCAGATATTCTGACCCATTGAGTCTATAATTTACAACAGTGGAATTTTATTCTCTTTACTTTTTTAGAACAACATATGGCATAAATTAACTACCTTCACTCATATAAAATAAAAATGCCAGAGCACTGTTCTTATTTGTTTAAGAAGGAGACATGACACCTTTGTTGTGTCCCTCTTCAGACGTGTGGAAGATAAGCAGATAATATTTTAAGATCTTTTTATACCAGAAGAAATGAGCTAGTATACATTTGTAATAATTCATAATGATTTGAGCTCTAGCCTAGATGGTCAGAATTCTGGATTCTAGTCTCCACTTCAAAGCATTTTCATTAGTTTGATCAGAAGATTTTTTAACATAAAAACTTTTTTTTTTTTTTGCAAATGCCTCTGCCCTTTGTGCTGTGGTACATTTTCAACAACAGGTGTGGACAATTGCCTTACTTGAAAAAGAAGTGATAGGTAATGAAGGTTTGAAATCCATCAGAGTGAGAAAAATGTAGATCATGTCTGTGAGAGGGAGATATAGCAATGTACACATTGTTAGCTGTGTCTTTATATAAAGTGAGAACAGACTTTGGGATTTACAACAATCTTATTTCTTTTTAATATTTGCCTGCTGTGATCTAATTGCTGGTCTTTAAAATAAATCTTTTTTGACCCCTCTAGCTTTTATTTATCAGCTCATTTCCAGCAGATACAGGATGGAAATGAGCCTTTTCAGGGAACTAAAAAACAGGAAATTCAGTATGCAGAGCTGTTTTCAAAACATGATGAACTCAACCATTTTCCTCTCTCAGTAGCAATATCATAAAGATTTCATATGTTTCTAGCACTATCTTTCTTAGAATTCATCTAAACCATATGTGCACACAAGACATGCTGTAAAAAGATGAATGATGTTCATACAAAACATCTAAACATCAACAAAAAATTTCAATTAATCACCTTTCACCACGGTCCATACTAACTATCCTGAACCCATTCCTTAAGTATTCACTAAAGCTAAGATGGAATTTAGGAATGGTACTTTCAAAGTGTGCTTTCTATTTACTTCAGTAGTTAAAAAGTATACTTATTTCTGATGTTATGATTTATAAAATTTTTGTCACAAAAGAGAATATATAGGTGTGTAAATAGTATGCACGTATTTCTTAAGAATAATATGTGGAAATAGAAATGAAATAAAACAATATGTAGGTCAGTAAAATAATAGAGATATTTATTATTTTAAGTAGTTAAAATCTTTATCCTGTATGAGTGTGTAAATAAATATACAGCAAGACTATTCCTCTAACCTGTTTTTATTTAGATTATATATATTTATCTTCTATTACTTTTTTTTTTTTTTGTATTTTTAATTGGGTTCCTTGAAAGCAAATATTCTAACAGCTCTGTTAATTTTTGAAATAAATTTTCTAAGTCTCTTCAAAATAGATCAGTTTTATTTGAACAGAGTAATGACAATATGAAAAAAAAACCACATTGAAACAGAGCATAATTATTGGATCTCCCTTTCTTTCTTTAGTTTACTGCAAGAAAATCAAAGGAATTTCTATGTCAAGCAAATAAGAATAATTTTTATATTTTTTAATATTATTTTTATATGAAATGTATCAGAATGAAAAATCCAGCTATTCGTACACATTCAGCCTTACAAGGTGATCTTGGATTTGCTCTGCTCTTACTGTGGGAGGGATTTTGCTCCCCTCACCCCAGCTTACAAGTTCAGGGACATAAGAGGTGTGGGAAATCTGACTGGCCATGAAGACTAAGGCAAAGAACTCATTGTGTACCTCAATCTTCTCCATGTCTGAGAAGGCCAGTTTTCTTTTTTTTTGTTTACCAGAGGGAGATGCACTCCCCTTCACTTGTCTCTTCTACTCAATGTATCTAAAGAATCCCTCCTTGTTTTTTTTCACATCCCTCACCAAGTTCAATTCTATCTGAGTCTTGGCTTTCCTGATTCCAACCCTGAACATCCTTCCTTCTTTATATAAACAAAAAACATTAAAGGAATAAAGTAAAACTCTCTTTTGATTTTTTCCCTATTAAGAGACCAATTGCAACAATATGAGTCCTATTTGATTAAAGTATGTCATATATGTAAAATTTATATTTTATCAAATAAAAAAACCACTTTGAGACAATAAAACCTAAACCAATGCGTACTAGAATATATACAAGTTGTGCCAAAGACAGCAAAGATATCATAATTGGAAAATAATGCTTATTTTATTTAAATAGCTTTACTTTCATCGTTAGAAGTAATTGTAAAAGGAAAGCACACAAAATTTGTTAGAGATTTCTGATGCTGAGTAAGAGGCACAGAATCTGTTCTTAATTGTGATGTTTGTTTAGATTTTAGCTTTGGATCAGTATCATTGATTGCGTTTGATTTTCGTCACTCCCTCTTCAGTTATCATTGCTTGCTCCGCAGTCAGTCCAATATATTTTGTAATTCAGCTTCATGGGCCATGGGATGTGATCCACTGTTCTCTATACTTGCTAAATGATCTTCATAGCTGTTGGACTGTCAGATATGCAGTGAGATCAAGGATGTAATGTTTCAGCTAGAGCTCCTCTAATGAGATTTTGTTTGACCATGAGATGTACAGATATTCCAGTCTTACAGACTCTGAGCCAGTTTCTGCCTCACGTGAGACACCCCTCCCAAATGGAAGTTTTTGGATGATTATACATAACTAATTTAAAAAGATAGTATCACAGTACACTACTTCTGCCATTTCCCATTAAAAATATCTCAGATAAATTATGTCCTCACCATTAGGCCTGAGTAGTACTTCTGACAACCTGTTGGTGATACCTGTAGATATTTATCACTGACTCAGTCTGGATGTGAGTGCCATGCTTAAAATTTTCGTGCAAGTCTTCATATTGTGTCATATAAACAACATGGCTGATTCTTTACTTAGTAATAATTTCTGGACATTTACTCCTGTGAATTCACTAATGCCTTGTAAATAATACAGTATGTGATGAGAAGAAAAAGATATTCTTATTGTCTTGCTTGTGTAAAGCTTTCAGAAAAGTGATTAGTATTTGTTAGGAGCATAGTCCTCTGCTGTAAAAGTGTATATATCTCAGGAATGCTCTGACATGTGAATTACCATTGTCAAAATGGTCAATCAAAATATTTAATTCCCCATCACTTTGCAAATTTATCTATTTGAATGTGAGCTACAGGTTATTTTTCAGTGCACAGACTCATAGAATCGTAGAATCATTAAGGTTGGAAAACACCTCCAAGATAGTCTAATCCAACCATTTACCTACCAGCAATATTGCCCAGTTGCTTACTACTACAACTCCATGTTTCTTGAACATCTCCAGGATGGTAATTCAATCAATTCCCTGGGCAGCCCACTCCAGCACTTGACCACCCTTACGGAGAATAAATTTTTCCTAATATCCAATCTGAACAAGCCTGGATAAAATTGGCTTTCTTGGCCATCTGGGCACACTGTTGCTTTGTATTCAGCTGAGTGTTGACCAGCATCCTCAGGTCTTTCGTCTGCACAGTCATTCAGCCACTTTGCCCTAAGCCTGTAGAACTGCATGCGGTTGCTGTGACCAAAGCGCAAGATCAAGCACGTCTTGTTGAGCTTCATCCCACTTGCCTCATCCCATCAAACCACAGTGTTTTACTATAGTTTTCCCTATTTGTGAAGGGTGTCTCAGTGTGAGCCTCTGCTATTCCTTGTCTTTTAAATACATTTTACAATAATGATAATATATATTCTATTGTGCAAGAGAAAATGAACTCAGAAAAATGTGGAATGGATTTTCAGGCTTCACAAAAGACAACCATATATGTTGTTACTGTTAGAAAAATGTACTGCTTTATTTAGTTGCTAATTGTAAATTTCATCATTACATAATAGACTTTTGATGAAGTACCCTCTACTTTGTTGGACAATAAATTGATTTACTTGTTGAGTTATAATACGTTATCTACTCAGTACAAATTCCTGTGTTTTGAAAGCCTTACGTAAGAAAATTTAGCATTTGCTACCTACAACTTGTATTGTAAAAGAATAGCATTTTTCACAGGCCATTTGTAATTTCTGCATCTCTATAGTCTGGCCTCAGTTTTCTTTAAGGTTAACATTGCAGGATTTTTATATGCAGGCCTTTTTGTAAATTCTGATGATTTGTACTTGCATGTAGAGAGGAAGTTAACAGAGTTCTTACCATTCTGTAAAGTACTCCATTAGATGCAGTTAATGATAATGCAACAGCAAAGCACTACGCCTGCCTTATTTCCTGCTATTGAAGTACTGTGTGTTATTGTTACTATTGGCAAACAGAACAACTAGTTTTCTTAGTTTCAAGAAAGATTTGTTGTATTTAATGAGGATCATAATGTTTAGTTCTTATATTCAAGAAGCTCTCAAGCTGTCTTCACATGTCCAATTGCACAATGACAGTGCCAGGGAGTTGTGTATAGAGCACACCATAATTTATATGAAGACAGGAAAATCAGAAATTAAAAGTGTTAAAGTTATGGGTTTATGCTTATTTTTTTTAGCAGGGAGTCCCTGGAGCAATCCCACTGTTTCTGGTAGCTGCAGAACTCTGTAATATTTCCATTACTACTGCTACTATCCTTTATTCAACTGTTGTCTTAGCAGAACATTCTTCCCTTGGGTACCCTCTGTGGCTAGTCTTTTTGTACTATGAAATCTTCTTATTTACTACTGCTAAAGTCTTCATCTGATCTGTCATCTAGCTAGACTCATTTTTATTTGATATTTAAACCTTCATTTGAATTAAATTAATATTTTTTAATTGGATCTTTGCCTTATTTTTCCTCTGTTTCTGATCATGTGTAAGAGAATTGCTGAGTCAAGGCCTGAATGAATAATTGAGCACCTGGTGAAGGGACACAGCCCTGGGAGCAGGTGAAAGCAATTCACCTCTGTGACTGGATGGATGGAATGTGGTTCCACCCCTCCCTAAGCCTCATTTAAGGGCTGGCTGTCACAAAGGAGGGCTCTGTACCTGAAGATTCTTTCTCTTGGGTTATTCTGTTAGCCCTGATCCTTTGCACAAGTAAGCAAATCTTTCTTTCTTTCACTGTGTTGTGAGTGTCACCTTTTGTGGGGTAATTTAGAACTGATTATTTGCATTGCCTTTCCCTAAGCACAGTGACAATGGTGTCCCCAGTTGGATATCTGTTGTAGCTCCACTGTTGCTTTTTTGAAACAATTTTCCCATTGCTCTTATTCCAAAAACTAGATATTATAGATCTTGTAGCTGCTTTGGGAGCTCCATAGTCTAGGTAGTCCCTCATTTAAACAGGCTTTCCACTGTAAATATTTCACTTTTTCTTTAATCTGAAAGAGAAAACATTTTCATCGCGTAGTCTGTGCTGAATATTTGCTAGCGAGCAAATGGAGTACTTCAAGCATTTTAAGACCTGTTACATAATCTGGGGTTAAGATAAATTACAACTTTTTTTTTTATTAGTTATGACTAAATAGTAAGACTTTGTGGATATGTTTATTCTGGCTTTGACCTTCGTTTACTAGATGTCTGGGTACAGATTGGAGTCTCCCTCCTGCAAATAGGCTATTCTTCTGATCAAGCTTGTTAAGAGTGGCTGAATGATATATGCGTTCTGCTAGCATATTTACAGGCTTTCAAAGGCCTTCTGAATCATAAGATCAGATTTCTTGTGTATGTACTGGCTGCATTAATACTCAACACATCTATTAAATAGATTAGGTTTCAAGGCATTGTAGTTTTTTGTTCCGATAGTTGTAATGTTGATACACGAGAGATAAAGAGCTGACAACTTAAACATAAACTAGTGTTGAAGGGACTTAGCTTGGAATTGCTGTCTGTTACATGTGAAACATCAAAGTAGATAGGATGCAGCATCTGATTCTGTAGGTGAAATGTGGAAAAAGTTTACTTTAGGCCCACTATCAGTCTTGATTCACAAAATATGAGAAACAGATTTGCTGGACATAATGAAAATATTTTTCTGCTGAGCATTACTCTAAGTATAGGTTTAATCAAGTTTGACGTCATCCATGAGTTTTAAGTATTACCATATATATAATCCTAATTCTATGCTGGTAGAACTGTAAATATTCAATTTTATGATTTCTGTATGCTACTTTTAAGGCTGAGCCAAACTTGTCACTTAGACACAGTAACATATACATAACCTTTTATATGATATATTAATAACTCCACTTAAGAAATCTATAATAAAAGGCCACTGAATTTGTCAGGCATGACTTGCCCTTGGTGCAGCAACAGTGGTTACCACCAATCACCTTGTCTTTACTTGTATTTGCCTCAGAGCCTTCAGGAGAAGCTTCTCCATGAACTTGACAGGCACAGAAGTGATACTGACTGACCTGTAGTTGCCTGGATGGTTACTTTTTTTTCCGCTTCTTGAAAATGAGGGTTCTGCTTCCCCTTTTCTAGTCAGTGCGAACTTCACCAGACTGATATATCTTTCAAGTATGATGGATAGTGGCTTGGCAACTTCATTCACTAGGTCTTTCAGGACCTGTAGATTAATCTAATCATGTCCTGTGGACTTGTACACCTTCAGGTCTTGAACCTGATCTTCACTTACAGTAGGCTGATCTGCCTTCTCCTATTTATTACCTTTGCTTTCTGCAGCTTGCATGGTCTGGCTAGTGAAGACTGAGGAAAAAAAGTAATTGAGTCATTTTTCCATATCCCTTGTGACCAGGTCTTCTCTTTCCTTCTGGAGAGGGTCTGCGTCTTCCCAGGCCGCCTTTTTATCACTGAAATGCCTGTAGAATTCCAGGGCTTTATCTCGTGTTTCTCTGCCAAGCAGTTTCCTGAAGAGTTCAAGGTCTGTTCTCCTGAAGTGCAGAGGTATGCTTGCTGCATAACCTCTTTGATGCCCTAAGGTTCAAGAACCCCACCATTTTGTGGTCAGCGCAAAGCTGCCCTTTACTCCCCCATTACTCACCAGCTCCTCCTTGCTTGTCAGGACAAAGTTCAACATAGCATTTCTTGTGAGTTCTTGTACTACTTGGACGAAGAAGTTATCATCAAAGCTTTCCAGGAACCTCTTTGATTTCTGGTGCCCTGCTGTACTGTCCCTCCAGCAGATGACAGAGTGGTTGAAGTCCCTCATGAGGACCATGTTATGTGAGTGTGAAGCTGCTACTTGTTCATCCACTTGATCTTCCTGGTTGGTGGCCTGTGGCAGACTCTCACTATGCTGTCTCTTTCCCCTGCCTTCCCTTAACTCTCATCTGTAAGTGCTATCATCAGTCTTAGCTTATCATCAATCCCCAGATGGAGCTCTATGGTCTCCAACTGGTGGCTGATGTAGAGGGCGACACTCCCTTCCCTTCTCCTCCACTTGTCTTTCATAAAGAGTACATGTCTATTCCTACATTCCAGATGTGAGAGCCATCTCACCACATCTCAGTCATACCAATCAGTAGGTACTCCTGCAACTCTCCTTGCTTGTTCCCCATGCTCCATGCAATAATGTACTGACGTTTGAGTTGGGCTCCTATTGAAGCTGATTACCAATTGGGGTTCTGTTACCCTCCACCTTAGGTAATGTCTTACAGGCCTGTGATCTAAATCCAGGCCCAGGGCATCTATTACCATCACCTGTCTCAAAGTGGGGTAGTTTGAGCATCACCTCCATGGCTGCTCTAGTTTAAATTATAAATTATGTAGAAGTGCATTAAATGTTGACCTGCACTGCAATTCAATTTCATTTAAAAAGAAAACCAGTGTATGCACTCCGAGAGATTCCTGCAATGCAAACCAGTGTGTAGTAACTGGATACACATGCAGCATTTGTTTCACAAGTTCAATTGTGAGCTGAAGTAGAACGCTACTGTAGATTTAATCTCTGACTCTCAAATGCTGTGTTGGGATGCTTTGAACTAGTAAGAATTGTATAAATTGAATAAAATTTTTATTCTTTTGCCTGTGGCTTGTAAGGTATAGCTAATGAGTATTGTTGCTTTTTTTTCTATTCCAAACCAGCACTGCGATAGTATTTGTATAGGCCCCTACATAGTTTTTGATATTTCCAAAAGTATTACGTACACAAGTTACACATCTTTTCCTATATGTAAAAACTGATAGTTTGTAATTACATTGAAGACTTCATACAAATCAAAGCGAATTTATGACCATCACATGTAATGTTAGGCTGTTATGAGCATTGAGAAACTGCTTCTACGGGCAGTAAAAAAGAACTTTTAAATCCTTTTCTACTGTATCATTTCCTGAAACATTAAATTGTTCCAATCACCTCACTTCTTTGTAAAACCAAGGAAAAATTAAGCTGGAAATGGCTTACAGTTCTCTTGCACGTGTGTTGTTTTTGGTGGTAGTTGTTTTCTTTTTTTTTTTTTTTTTTTTTTTTTTTTTACATTGTCTTTGTTTATTTGCATTAGGTTTTTTTTTTGTGCGTCTGTAGATGCAGACAAAAATAATGTTCTCTTGTTTAAGCCAGATGATGTCACTTCTGACACTTTTTTTCCCAGCTGTTGACTTCACATAAATCATTAATCCAGAGTGAAATAAAAGGATGCTGAGAACATCTCTTGCCAAATACTAGCTACTCTACCTGCAGCTCCAAGGCTGAGTATCTGTTTTGAATGAAAGTTCATCCAACTTCTTACTCTAACAAAAGTATGCTAATGAGAAAT
The DNA here is from genome assembly GCF_019238085.1 of Lagopus leucura. NCBI lineage: Eukaryota > Metazoa > Chordata > Aves > Galliformes > Phasianidae > Lagopus > Lagopus leucura. The sequence continues at coordinate 23,685,176 of NW_024962264.1, forward strand.
GGCTCATAATAAAGCATCAGTACAGCGTAGTGCATTGTGTTATCAAATACATAGTTAAGAATGATCTGGCTGATAACTTACCTATGTTTATGCAAAGACTTATAAGGTAACTAAGAAGTCATGGATTAAGAGGGAAGGTCTTAAACCATTGATAAATATCTGTGTAAAAAATATATAAGTAAAAACAAGGTGGTTTCATTGTTTTCTCTCAGAAGAGAAAGAGGTTACAATTGTAGTTCCATTGAAGCTGTACTCATACATTTATAAATGATGTAGAAAAAGATAGTGTCAGTGGGTGAAACTGCTGTCAAATGGTATTTGCCATTATATTTGCAGAGTTCTTTAAGGACATTAGAAAACTTCGTGACTATATAATGAATGAGAAGTTAGTATTTGTTGTAGATATATACAACATGAGGACAAAATTCCTAACTTTACTAGTGAAGTGACAGTCTTTTACTTTGCCATTACAAGTGATCTACTGGTGCTATGATGATTAGTTCTGTCAACAAATTGACTCCACATTTAACAGTGGACAAATAGGAATGATAATTATTACAAATGGAAGAAATCATAAAAACTGAGTAAATATTCATACCCCTGTGTAAATAAGTGGTTCATGTTCAAAAAGACTGTGAATGCTCTAATAGCAGAATATAGGCCTATAGCAGCAGTTGTAAATCAACAGAAACAAACAACAAAATTATCGAAGATATGGAATAGCCACAACATTAGTAGTGATTAAACTAAATTATTTTAGACTGTGAAAGCTAGGCTTGTGGTAAAGAAGTCTGACTATCTTGGAAAATCTGGGTGGGTAACCTATAAACTGTCCTTTGCAGGATAAGAACTAGGAAATAATGAATGAGGTCAGTATGAATCAAGTTCAAAAAACAGAAGGAGATGATCAATCATGCAGTGGGATTTTATTTCTACTGAACATTCTGCAAGGCATGTTTTATATGCAAAAATTAGTATGAAGTCAAGAAGACAGCTAAGAAGATATGTAGAAATGTGATGCAATTACTTGATGTAGTTTATTTAATAAATTTTCTCAAGCATGAGAAATTCCATAAACTGAAAATATTTGAGGCCAGGAAAGTATTAAATTAAATTAAAGTACTTGTTTTCCCTGACACTCAGGATAAGGATTGCTCTGAACCCATGTTATTCAAGTTTTCTGCACTTTGGTCCTTGTTTGTTACTTACATACATTGTTTGTTACTTAAATACATTAAATACAAAAACCAAATTTTGTTCTTAGGCACAAGCAAGCTACCAGCCTCTCCAATGAACTTTTGAAAGGCAAAAAGTATCAAAGAACATTTTTGTGACTACAGATGGAAAAAAAACAAAACAAAACAAAAACCTGTGTTTACATGCTGGAGATTACTGCCATTACACTAGGCTAGTTAAATTTACTCACAAAAAAAGTCATGTATGAATTCCTATGTGTCGTTTTTTTTCTTGTAGGTTTGCCTACTCAGCTCAAGAGCTATGGTTGAAGTGGGGTTCTGTGGGATATAGTACAAAGTTGCTTTAAACTTTTAGGAAAAATGTACCTGAAGACATGATCTGAGAAGATTTTTTGTTATCTGTAAGTAGCATAGAAGTTAACACGGTTTCATGTCAAATCTTCTTGCAAAGGAAAAGAGGACTTAGAATTTACTAAACAGTGTAATTTCAGACTACCACCAGAGCAGGCATCAGGATTTATCCTCTTAAAAGTTTTGTGCAACCACCGCACCACAGAACATAATTATAAAAACATTAGGCTGGCTTTCATTAAGTAAGCTTTTACCTCAGGATAATTACTACAAGAAAAATGCATGCAGTAACAACTAACTTCAGCTTTTCAGAGAGAAACTGAAGACCTAATTTATTTTACCTAGAGGCAAAACTGAATAACCTTGCCTCCACTGAGCCTTTTCATTTTAGACTAGGTCTGTAATGCTAGATGTAAAATAGAAGAAAAACAACAGAAAAACCTAAACCATCTGAAGTTTTTGTCTTATAAAAAAAAAAAAAAAAAAAAAAAAAAAAAAGGAACTAACCTAAAACAAAAGCAAGCCCACAAGAAACAACCATCAACAACAAAAACCTACCCAAAACCACACAAAGCAAAAGAAACAAAAACTAAGAGCCACAACAAACTAGGACAGGATTCTAGGAACATTACATGTACGTATTTCTTTTTGGGAAGTCAGGCATATCATTAGCATTCTGGCTTAACTTTTTAAAAGAATATAAACTTGCAGAGAACATCATTTTCCTTTAAAAAATCCTACAGAATTTAACCAAGAATAATCATGGAATCATAGAAGGATCTTGGTTGAAAAGGACCACAATAATCAGCTTCTTTCAACCCCCTTACTACGTGCAGGGTCGCAAGCCGTTAAACCAGACCACACAGAGCCAAATCCAGCCTTGCTTTGAATCCCTCCAGGGATGGGGCATCCACAGACTCTGGGTGAAATCCAGACAAGTCATTGAGAAAGTACAGTTATCTACATACTTGCTTAACCAAACAACTCTCTAAGTGTCATCGTAAATGATTTGTATCCTAACAGTTGGAAAAAATTCCTTATTTTGTGACACAGATGATAAAAATCACCTGGGTATTCTCAATATATTTATTAGTAGACTTTTTTCCTGATAAGTTTTTATTTAGACTTTGTTTAAATAGTTGTGCTATCTCATATATCATTTTTTTTCTGAAAAGAAAGAAAACTTTTAATATTCATAGCCAGTATATGATAACTGAAATCACCAGTAAAGTCCTAATGAAGATAAATTGATCTTCAAGTTAATTTTTAAATTACAGACTAAGCTGAACCTTGCTCCAACGAAATCTATTATGTCCAATTACTAAAGTGTGAAATTTGCACATTGCCTGCCTTCATAAGGAAGTTACTAGGCACTTGTTACCACTGGTGAAAGCATACCTAGTTATCTGGAGAAGACATGTCTGCACTGAAAATGGCTTCTGTACATAGGAAAGGTTTTGCTTGCTGCAGGAAGGATCAGGCACTCAGAGTTTACACAGTATTGCAAAGTACTGTACTGCAAAGAGTATTTGTACTCTTTGCTTCAAATTAAGCAGCTGCTAAATGCTTTTGACTCCCAGCCTGCACTTTTGAATTTGCGGGACTCTCCTTCCCCATTGGTTTGAAAGACCATGCCATCAAAACCTTTATGAATCTGCATGGTGTCACATCTGTTAAACTTTTGCTTAGAAATCTTAATAGGGTAAGGCTTTCTTGAACTTAGATAGGTAACGCTTTTATTTTTTTTCTTCTTTGCTTTTTTGTTTGTTTCAGACTTGTATTTGTTCATTTACTTGAGAATATGTTCATGCTGTGCTGCCAAGTTTATGTGGAAACTTAAGCAAGTACTAATAATACTACAGGGCAGATAGCAGCCTCAGGTGTTTTTTTAAGGAAAGTGAAAGAAACATCTAAACAACAAGCAGTGGATTTCTTCTTATTTTCCAGGAGTGTAACTTGAAACAAATTTCGTAAATGGCAAACTTCCAAATGCTGTAGCTAGAACATGTAATTAATTCTGTAGTTTTTGTCTGATGTTTGACAGATGATGTTACATTTTGCAATAACTATTTAATATAGTGAATGATTTCAATCTTTCTCTTTTGTTATGAAAAACAATAACTAAGGGAAACTTTGTCTTGCTATCCCTGTTATGAAACTGGGAAAGAATGGGATGCAGAAAATGGAAAAGGTTGTGGAATACTTCTACTTTGTTTAGGGCAGAGAGAAAAGGTGTAATTGAATTGACATCTTCTGTAATGACTGTGTCAATCATGTAGTGGTAACTTGCCCATAGCTCAACCACACCACATGTTTCCAGTCTCTAATAATACAAAGTTAAATTCTTGGCTTCTGACTAAATAAGTTTCCCACGGGCTTACTGGAATAACAAAGATTTCAAGTAGTTAACATATACATTACTGTTTATATGCATGTGTATATGCAATTAGCAATAAAGAGCTTTTTTTTATAGATGTGAAGTTATAAAGCTTTTTCCTTTACATACTCAAAGAAAGTTTGTTCCTTGAGTAGAAAGTGTAACCAGACTATAAAGTGAAGGTCATTTAGTTCTGGTGATAGTAAAACATGGTCAAGGCAAGTTGCTTAACCTACTTTGGGTTGTGTAGGCTGCAACAAGATGTTAGTAATATGTCTAGCTTATCTCACTTTCTCTGTTGGTAAAATCATGAAGCAACCACCATGCTTCATGTTAGCTCTTGGAGGATGCTTGTACAACAAGGCAAGATGTGCAGAATCCAACCCTTATCTCATGCCATATAATGTGTCCCATAGTGTTTTTGTCATTGCGCGTATAGTTTGACAACTGATATATAAACATTTTTCTTACACAGAAATGCCTGCTAATGTATGTGAGGAATATATGTTTTCATGTTTAACTGATCAACCTACTGATCCTAGCCAAAAGGAAATGAGAAACTTGGGTGTGGAATCTCCAACAGTAATTTTCAGAGGTGCAGTTTTGCTGTGATAACTGTACTAGTATCTACCATAATATGGTGACACAAATGTTTTGCAGGAGGATGATGAGTATATCCAGAGTTAGAGTTAATTTGATGCTTTATCCAGCTTACACACTTCAATTGTGCAGCATGCCTTACTATATGACTACAGAATTTAAAATTAACCTCACTGAAAAGTGAGGTTAGGTAACTTTCTCACTCTTTCCCCTTTTTTGTATCTCTCTCTCTCCCCCCCCTTTGAGGGTTTAGAAAGGTTTTTAAAAAAAACAACAACAAACAAAGGAAACGAAACAGAAAACAGCACACAAGTTCCTTCTAGCAAAGAAGTTTCCTTACGGGCAGTTCAGTACAATTATTTAAGAGAAAGTTAAGGTAAACATAAATGAAATATTTTAAAATTATTTACCTATCCTCATCAAGAATCAGAGCACTTTATTGTTGTTGTTACTTCAGTTGCTGAGTTATAGGAAAATGAGGATGCTCTCCCTATTTTGGGTTTAACTTCATGTTAAGGATTTAAAATTTATGCACAAATTTAAATTATTTTGAGTCTGAATTTCTCTTGAATTTCTTTTAAACTGCAAGACTGTTATTTTTATAGTTTGAGAGAATAGAAGTGTTTGTTTAAAATACCAAGCTTTTCTACAATTTTAGGTTAAATTTCTTTTTGAAAAATATCTGAACATACTTTTTCCTGGGTCAAACTGTTCAGTAAACAGGGCTGTTCTGTGCAAGAGTCTGTTTGTGTTCATGTTGTCATTCCAGGTTGAAAAATGCAGAATAATTTTCTTGCTGAGTGTTATTACATATGATTTCTGTAATGGAGCCAATGTACTAAATTAAAGACAAGCTTCAAAAATATAGGTCTCATGATTCTTAGTAATTTCATTTAGAGACATGATTCATGAAAAGCATGGAGTCTCTGGAAAGTGAAGGAGCTGAATTAAATAAAAACTTACATGCAGGCTGTAGCCTCATCCCTGCTAATCATCCAACAAGTTAAAAAGGTGGGTTTATAGGGTATGGGGTCTGATGTGGTTATGATTTGACTTCTTTGTTTGGTGTTCTGTAGATGCCTCTTTTTTTTAATTGTTGTTTGTTTGTTTGTTTTAATTAAAGGTTTGGAGAAAACTCTTGCTTTTAGTGATTTTTTTTTTTTTTTTTTTTTTTTTTTTTACTTTCAGGAAAGACTCATGAGGCTTTTCTTAGTTGCTTTGTGCTAATATAAGCCAATGTAAGAAAATATGTATGTGAAACTCAGATTTTTATTATGCTGTAGAGACAATATCTAAGGCCTCATGCAACTTCCACCACATTCTGTGTAACAGTGACATTACTTAAGAAAATCTGAGGATTAATGGTGACGGAGCTATATAAGTTTTTGGAAGTTTCACAGAAAATAATGTAGCATGACTAGTTAATTCAGTTTGTAGTGACTGTCACAATGAAAGGGAAGGGTTTTTTTTTTTTCTGTTCTTAAATGCTCTTTCTTGATACACAGAGATAAAGAGTAGGTGTTGGTTTGAGAGGTTAAACTGGATTGAAGAACTGATCATAAAAGAATGAGGTGGTAGAACAAACAAGTGGTTTTCCATAGCACTGTTTTACTTAACTCTGCCTTACAGAGTAAGAGAGATGCCCTAATGGCAAGGCAATCTTTAGAAATGCGAAGTCACAGTAGGCAAATGGGCATTATGTAGTACCTTTTATGATGACAAACATCATCTCCCCATATTGTCTTTTTTAAATGTAGAAAAGCACACACACACAATCAAGCTGTAACTTCAGTATGTGGTACAAAACTGCCATTATTGTTTTTTGAAGATAATAAATCACTGGTGTGAGCTGAAGATATTAGTAAGAATGTGCAGTCATATAAGCTTTTTATATACTTATATGTGCTTTTCATTGCGACAGGTATTTTTAGATAGAGTCCTTTGATATTTTACACCATCTGAAGAGTGTGTTGTGTTTGCAGTTTGCTCACGCAGGACAGATCTGTTACAGGTATACAAAGAAATATGACAATTATGCTCAGAGTCAGATTTTAACGTAGTTTAGTACTCCTTACATTTAGGAGTGTTTATGAAATAAGTGACACTTAAAGAATGTATGCTAGATTTTTTGCATGTATGAATGCTGAGCAACAAAATCAAACAAGAATCCACATTAGCTATGGATTCTTTTCATGGTACAAGAAATTCCTTGTCTCATAATCATTCATAATTCCTGAATCTAAATCACACAATGCTTAATTAAAATAAATCATACAATGCTAAATTAAATTCTGTTGTACAGCTCTTGAAGATATTTTTTTTTGTCCTGTTCAAGGGAAACTTGAAAAATTTCACAGGTTAAAACCCTACTAGGGACTTCTGAACACACAAAAAAATTCTCTACGTCTTGTAGATAACTGCAGATAATTGGCAATCAAGAAAACTCAGAGAATGCATGTTGTATGTTTTCCTGTTCTTATATTTCAAGGAAGTATATACTATTAGCTCTTTTCACAAGCAGATTGTTGGAGCTTGTATACATTTGGTCTAAGCTAGCATAACTCTAGCACATTTATATCCTTCTCAGTATATATAAAATTTTAGTTCTGCATTTGTCAGTAATTATCTGCAACAAAACAAACATAATTTCAGCTCAATTATATATAATATTAAAAATAGAGTACTTTCAAGCTACTGTAACAATTCTTTCATTCTTATTGTTGGAAACATAGTTATTATAATTTAGGCAAAAAGTTTTAAAAACTCTTGCTATGTCTGAAAGTTTAAATGAAGCAGGATATCATCCATGACTAACATCAGCCTGTTGGTTTTTTTTTTTAAAGGCAATGATACCCATTTTGGAGTTGTTATGATATGTTCAAATAAAACTGTTGAATATGAAAATAGCAAAAATTCCATTATTTTTCTACTTCAATTATTATTATCACTGAGGTTGTAAAGCCTGACTTTAACCTTACCTGATGCAATGCCCAAGCAGATAAGCCTGTAGAATGTGAAAATAAAAATCATACTAAGATTTTATAAAGCATTTTCAATAGAACTGATTAATTTCTTTATCTAGTAATGCAAAACACTTATAGAAAACAAGAATGATGAACCCCAAAATGGCAAACACAGAGCATAAAAAAAATCTTGGAGCTGATGACATGTTAAAGCAAGGAGTTAAAGCAAAGTTTATTTGTGGACTATCAGGCAAGATCTGCCCTTGGTGAAGCTGTGCTGGCTGTCTCGGTTCACTTCTTCATCTCATATGTGTCTTAACATCTCCTACAGGAAGATGTTCTTATACTTTTTATTTCACACTATACATTAATTTTTTTTTTTTAAGTGAATTCCTAAATTTAACTGTAAGATCACTTTAGGCTTGAGATTTGCTTGATTTAACTGAGCAGAAGTCCACATGAAGCAAATCTGTTTTGTAAAGCATATTGTATACTATTTCTATTCTTCATCACAGGAATTCTCAGTGAGAAAGTGTCCCTGAGTCTTTTTTCTTAGACATTATGAAGTGAGTTATTTATCACAGGAAGGAAGGCTCTTAGGTGGCATTGAAAACTGCCTCTTACAAGCTTTTGAGGCTACAAGAGTAAGTAAGAATCAGTAGTGCATCTGATACAAAGCTGATAAGTAGTTCCAATAAACAGACCAAGCTAATAAGAAAATGATAAAAACACTCAGGTCAAGACAGACCTGTCTCTAATTTGTGTGAGTTATATTTCATTTATCTAGAAAAAATCTCTGAATAGATGAACTCAAATTCTTATATACAAATAGATCATTCATAGTTTTCCATGGTTAAATTTAGAAGACAACAAAGTCAAAAAAGGGAAACTGCTGATAAATGAAAGCATTCTCATGCTCAAGTAAAAATTAGGCATTGCCCAAGGAGAATAGTTGGTCACTTCTCAAGATCTCCAAGTACCATGACTTACTCAGCTGTAAGTCTGGTCTCCAGTTTTTTTGCCTATTGCAGAAATCCCCTTTCTATTACTATATTCAGAAGACTAATTGCCAGAGGTGTGAGAAAGCAAGCTATAAAGAACTATACAATACTGAAAAATGCTTTTCAAAATCATACATATACTTGTATTCTGCCATTTAGAGAAATGAATTTTCTAGTTCCTTGCTGTTGTTATTTTTGCTTAAGAAACACTCCAAAACGTCATTTTTCATACAGATTTGAAAATAGGATTTGTTTTGAAATAATAAAAGACAAGTTCATATTTGAGTGTTGGAAGTTCAGAGAGGCATCAGCAATCTCAGAACATTGCTAAAGATGCTAGGAAAGAGAACATAGGTCGCTGGCTTTGATTATACTGAGAGGGAAGCTGATATCTGTCGCTTACTTATTGTGCTTTGTTTACTGTGGTGTGAGGTAAGGCTTCTTGATGTCATATGTAGTCAGTAAGAGTACCTCTGACTATATATGAAAGAAGACCTAAATGAAGAAGCTGCTCTGATAGTAGACAGCATAATTTTACACAGAAATCTGTTTGTGTTTTTTTTTTTTTTTTCTTGGATGCTGCCATAGGCTCCCTAGGGCAGTGGTCATAGCACCAAGTCTGCTGGAGCTCAAGAAGTGTTTAGACAGTGATCTGAGACATAAGGGTTTTTTTTTTTTTTTTTTTTTTTTTTTTTTGTGGAGCTGGGAGTTGGACTCAAAGATCCTTGTTGATTCCTTCCAACTTTGGATATTTTATGATTATATTATAAAATTAATAAATTTAAAGCTTAGACTACATCCCAAACAAATAATGATAGTGTATAATCATTTGTAATTGTACGATAGAAGAATTTCGCTCTAGATGCTATTAACTCTATAAAAGCTGATGTATTCCTGGGATTACCTATGTTGTTTTAGCCAGAATTTCCTAAGAAGTTGTGAATTTTGACTCTATCCAGTCTGACTCATGACAAACCACAAAAATATTTCCACAACACACCTTCAGAACTTGTACTTTTCATGTAATTATCTTCACAGTGAGAAGTCATAGCACAAAAATAACTATGAAATTAGAAACTAAGGGATTTAACGGAAATGGAAGTGTGAAGGCTGCTATGAAATTAATGCTTCCTATTTTACATTGGTGCACATTGTTGGAGATGGATGTTGGTGGTATGGCAGTAGAGGCTGAACCTTTCCAACCACATTCCATCTTAGTGCTGTGTGACAGTCTGATGAAATATCATCTGAGATGGAATTGTGTACAGAACTAAGGTGTATCATTGAATTCCACCACGAAGGAAAAAATAACACACACTGAAATGCATCAATGCTTGCTGAACATTTCTGGAGATCAAGCAGTGTGTGTGAGCACAGTGAAAGCTGTATGGGCAATGTTTTCCTAGCAGTGATGTCTCATAGTAGCTGTAAAATGTGGGTCAACCTCTAGTGGTGCAGGTTCTTATGAGTGGGGCAAGTAGGCTCCTGTTCATTGCTGGTGAAAATGCATAGCTATTAGTGGTGATTATGTTGAAAAATAGTGTATTGTAGCCTGCGCACTTGCTATGTATCTGTTGTAGTTTCCATGGTAATAAATTACTTTCAGTTCAATCTGTTTGCTGAGACACAAAAGGACAGGTTAACTGGGAGACTCCTGGGTCTGATGACAACTAGTCAGTTTAAAATTCCAGAAAAAGAGAGCATTTCATTCTTTGGAAAGGAACACCCATCAGTACAACTAACGGAAGACTAATAAATGGTGAACTACAGCAGAAAAACAGTGAATTTGCTTTTTAGTAAAGTCATGCAGTCTTACAACGTAGTCTGTTGTGCTAGGATGTACTCGGTCAACTGACTGAGGTAGGACAAAAATGTAAATAAATCAACATGAGGACGCCTTTTGTTATCAAAACATGTTATGTAAATATGAGAATCGTCTTGACCAGTTATGAAAATAAGTTTTATCCAATTTCCTACTTCTTACTGGGTTTTGCAACAAATTAGCTACCGGAAGTGATTGAAAGTACACTGTTCATGCTGATACTAATGACAAAAGCATGAGGTAAAACATCAAATAAAAACAGTGCTTCTAGTGTTATAATGCTACTTAACAACTTTGGAATGCTAAGATTTTCCTAATCTTTAATTTTATATTGGTCTCTTTATACATTTCTCTGTCTTCAAATATGTACGTTTCTGAAGAGCATTTGGTATGCGTTTCACTTCCCACTGCAAGGTATGCTGCACTGTTGACTTGTACAACTGTCTTGTCTCCTTTCTGCCACTAAGAGATCTCATGTTTTCATTCCCAATCTGCTGTTTTCTCATTCTTGTTAAGTCTGTCTTTACCCTTTTTTTTTTTTTTTTTTAGATATTTGTGGGAATTGTTTTACATATTTCTAAATTACTGTGTCTAAACAGCTGTGATGTTGTGAAACAGAATTTTAACCCACACTCTAATGGAAAAAGTTGCAGAAGTTGCTGTGATGGAACATGTATACTGGTAATGCTGATCTGGCACTGTTCTCTGAACTTTAAAGTAGTCAAAAGATTGGCTGGGTTCTGGTAGTTAAATGTAATTTAATCAACTACATGTACTTAGAACAAATTCTTCACTGAAAAATAAATACTTCACTGCAATCCCTCTCAATTTTAAAATCAGTATCCTTTTGCATACATATTTTGCACAACTAACAACTAAATTAGAGTTAAAGGCAATTAGAATCAGGTCTCTCTTTACTGATATAAGAGGAACCCTTTTTCAGATGTTTGAAATTATACCAAAATGTCAAAATTATCAAAAAATAATAAAAAAATCAAATTATCAAAATTATATCAAAAAATATTATCTTTCTTTAAGACTAGGACCTGAATGTGTAAGTGCTTTTTATTTACCTCCAAAATAGTGTCGCAATTATGGCGCTGAAATACTGGGGAATTCCACCTTAAAATATTTCTTCTGATTCTATCACAAACACTTTCCATTCAGCAACAGAAAGTCCCATTCTCCAGGAAGCTGTGATATACTGAAGTATTCTAACAGCTCTTTTGCAAGGTCAAAATCCACTATATATTTTGTGCCAGTGAACATACATGAATGGATAGGAAAGGATGAAAAAATCTGTTCTGTATTTTCAGAAAGAAACACAGCGAGGCCCCATCTGGAATACTGTGTCCAGGTGTGGAGCCCTCAGTACAAGAAAGACATTGAGATTTTGGAAAGGGTCCAGAGGAGGGCAACTAAGATGATCAGGGGGCTGGAGCACCTCCCCTATGAGGACAGGCTGAGGGAGTTGGGCTTGTTCAGCCTGGAGAAGAGAAGGCTGCGGGGTGACCTCATTGCAGCCTATCAATACCTGAAGGGAACCTACACCCAGGAGGGGAGTAAACTCTTCAAAAGGGCTGATAACAGCAGGACTAGGGGAAATGGTTTTAAGTTGAAGGAGGGAAGATTTAGGTTGGATGTTAGGGGGAAGTTCTTTACTAGGAGAGTGGTTAGGCCCTGGAACAGGCTGCCCAGGGAGGTTGTGGATGCCCCGTCCTTGGACGTGTTTAAGGCCAGGTTGGACGGGGTCCTGGGCAACCTGATCTGAATGTGTATGTTTGGTGGCCCTGCTAGGCAGGGGGGTTGGAACTACATGATCCTTGGGGTCCCTTCCAACCCGGGTGATTCTGTGATTCTGTGATTCTGTGATCAAATAAATAGTTAGTCAAAATGTTTTCATCTTTATACTTTCTTCCTTAAAAGCCTTGTTTTTATAGCATACAAATAATATGTAACTTGGCTGTGGCATGGATATTTCATTACTATTGCGTGATGGGAGGAACTCTACCAACACAGTCATAGAGCATTTTGAAAAGTCCTTTGAAGCTGAGGAAAGAATTTTACAAGGGCCTCTCATTCCTTGGAATATATTCAAACTGCATTGCTTTCGTGTCACTTCACAGTAGTAGAAGTAAACGTTTTGCTCAAGTAAGCAAAACAACTGTTTTAACTAGTGTTTGCAGAAAAAAGAATACGGATTCTCTAAGAGTATTTTATAGACTTGCTCTAATATATTAAGTATTATAGTATAATTGAAACTATTGAAACTACACATGTATGAATCTTTAGATCTCTCCAGTCATTGCTAAGATCAGTAGAAATACTCAAACTTCGAACAGAGCAATGGTTTGCAGCAGAATTAAAAGATTCAAGATGGCAAGAATACTTTACAGATGTTCAAGTTGGGTTCAGGTGTTCAAATTAGATTTAGATTTTGTTGCACATTATTTTTATGAACAGAATATTCGGAATATTTTTTAAACATCTGACTAATTTGCAGGCACACAGCATTTAAACACCACAAAAGACTCATAACTTGCTTAACACATTGATTTCAAAATATTTGTTAAAGGTTTGAAGCAAACTGAAAACTTCGAATGAGGATGACAAAGGTTGTGATTCAATTTCCTTTAGTAAAGTAATAATTAAACTTCCACCTACAATGAGATGTACAACCACTGTCTATGACAAGCAGGTATGTCAGTCTAATTCAATTTCCTTAGACATTTTTCCATTTACTTCAGACCCATAGAACAGGGCTATTTGGAACTACCCAAACAGGCTTGACAGCATATTCTTATTCAAACCAGACTCATAGAAACTTCAGCTACTAAAACAGTATCAAGCATAGTATGTTTGGAATGTTGCAATATCAGTATTAATACTGTCACTCACTGACCTTAAGCTATTGACTAGACAATTAGGAAAATGATTTATATCTTTCTTTTCAGGCTTATGGAAGTTAAGATGGAATGCATATTCTGAAAAATTTTAGGGGTTTTATATCCTTTATGACTTTTTTCCTTAGAGGTGATATTAGGAAGATAGCTCAGAGTACTCACATAGCCATGCTGTGCTGGGAAACGAGCAGGGTTCAGAAACATTACTGAGAATAGAAGAGTAAAATATGCCAAACTAAATGGTGTGAAATCTTGTTTTCTTCTCAGATACCTTGGAAGTGTTTCACACAGTAATAACTTATCTGTCTTTTCTGCTCTGGTAGGTTAAATATCAGGAGAAAATCTACTTTAAAAAGTACAAAAAATGATACATTTTTGTACATTTCAATGGGAGCTAAAAGCAAGCCTACCAGCATTTTCCTCTAGCAGAACTTATTTTAAAAACATTTGTGATTATTTGCTGCTTTTTGGAAAGAAAAATGGTAGAACCATGATTTGTGGCACATTTTCATATATTTCTTTTAAAAATATTCAGTGGACAAATCAGTGGGAATCTTGTAGAAAATCTGTATTTTGGTGTGCTTATGAGCAGCCAAAGTACCAAATGAATGCTTTGCTGAGAATGTAAAAATAAGCAAACCATTTTCAGCACTTCAATAATGTTGACATCTTACAGTGCATTTCTCAAAGTTTGTCCTCATTCCTGCTATAAGCTCATGGTACATCTGGGTGAGCATGTGCAAGGTACAAAGAGAGGTAAGAAAGATGCAAATAAATCTTCTGAGAATCATTTTCCTTTGGCTGAGTGAGAATATTACCACTTGCTTTCATAATTATTAGATCATACTGTGGTAAGAGATTCCTGCACGAAAATCAGTGATAGAATAGCATTGTACCCTGTTTTGTTCAAGACAAGTATGTAAACACAGCTTGTGAATTTATGTGCTCAATTCAATTTTGTGAACAAGTCATCTACTTTATCTGGAGTTGCAAAACAAATGCATATGATAATTGTTACTAAAGTATGTAGAATCTCACAGGGGCAAATAAACTTACAGCAGGTTGGACTCGCATGCTTAGTGGGCTTGAATTAGGCACTGAATCAAAAAACTACTATGAATGGAACAAATAATGGAAAACATTCTTTCTATTATAATGAAAAAAAATTTTTGTTTTGGATGGTTTTGTACATGCCAGAAGAAACAGACAGGAGAATGTTGCATTCATTGCTACAAGTGAAATATTCTGCTTTAATTTTAAAGAAGGTTTAGTATGGCATAGCCACTGTTTGTTAATTGTATGGCAGAGCCACTATCTGTTTAATCTATACGTGTCTTTTAAGCATTAGAATGTGATAGGATTCTATGAGAACTAGTTCAAGCTCAGTAGAAATTATGAGCTGCATCGGAAAAAGATAGCATATATGATTCTTTCTGTGCTTATCGAGTGTGTGCAGCAATTGTTTTGGCAGCAATGCAACTGTGGCCCTCAGAAGAAAATAGGACTGAGTAAATTCTGTAAATTATGATAGGATTTAGACAGAGCCTTGATACTTATGAAACGTTGTGAGGATAGTGCTTTTAAATAATTAGGTTTTCCAGTCATCTCAGATATGTTAAAATTAATAAGTTTGTATTTTTTCCAGAATTAGGTTGTAAAGCAAGGAAAGGAAATGAAGCACTGAAATTTTCTTGTAGCTCTTAGTGCAAGTGGTTGCTGGTCTCCTCACAGAAGAGATTTGAATTTCATGTCAAGCCATGTCCATAGTGTCCTCTACAGGGGGAGCCACAGTGTGAAGTTGAACATGAGTACTTGTAGAAGCATTAGAGATTTTATAGTCTGAAAGATAATGTAACTGCACTACAAGTGGCACAGCAGTGTAAGATGGTGATCTGATGGGATAAACAATTAGAAGGGGAACACACCACTTTAATACACCTAAATCTATGTCAGAAAGTGGTGTTGGAATGTACTATCACTCAAATCATGACATCTCAGGATGTCATTAAGAAATAAAGGTATCAGTGTAAAGGTGAAATTAACTTAGGTCATTAAATAAGAAGCTCTCGGAGTCTGTTTTATATCAACAGGACTTTAACATGCGTTAACACGTTAACATTTAAGCTATCCAAAGAGCTTTCAACTATGATGGTTTTGGGTGAATCATGTAAATTATGGCTATCTTCTTTAGTTTTTTAAAGACAGCTTTAAAAACAGATTAGCCATTCATTTCCTGTGTAACAAAATTATCTTTAGCAATAAACAGTTGAAAATCAACAGGCAGTTTAAAAAAGCAGACTATTTTCTGTTCTAAAGTACTATTTAAATATAATGTACATGTACACAAAGAATTACATTTTTGTATATGTCTTTAGACATGAATACTTGGTTTCTGGACCTAAGAAATTAACGTTAGCTATTTTTCATTCTAAGATAGCATCACCTCAAAAAATTTGTATCACTTTCAAACTGAAGTGTAATTTGCAACAGAAATGCTAATTACCTTGTATATTTTACTTTTTATAATGAATGTCAGTGTTTGGAGTCCTTGCATGAAGTATTAATTCTGCTAAAGTTCATCCCCTTGAAAAAAATTCACTCGTGTAATCCCTTAATTCGTATCAGAGGGAGCCATCTTGTGGTTTCACTGATTTTCTGATGCTCTCCTTAAATAAGTTCAGCCTAGTTACAGACCTGTGTGGACTTACTCTGTTCTAATATACTTACATAAGTTATTTATTCTTACTTCTGTACCTACTGTACATGCCTAATGAGAGCTTTATATAGAGCTAAACATAAATGTAGTAACACTGATTTTCAAATAGGTGAGGTATTCTATTTGGCCTGTTAATAAAAGAATTACAGTGTGACATAAGCATGTTCTAGGATGAGCTCATTTTGTCAGTAGAGATTTTAAATGACTATTACCTAAATAGTGGCTGAGATTACAAGACTTTTTTGTTTGTTTGTTTCCCAGTATTATGAAGGGAATTTCAAAACCCCCCACCTGGGGAAGAACTACCCCATACATCAGCATGTGCTTGAGCCACCCAGAAGCTTTGCAGAAAAGGACTTACAAATCCTGCTGGGCAACAAACTGAACATAAGCCAGCATTCCCCCAGCAGTTGTGGGAATGACAATTAATGCTACCATGTATTTAGGAAGAGTGCTGCCAGGAGGCTGAAAAAGGTGAATCTGCTTAGCAGTGATGAGGCTACACCTGTAGTTCTGGCTCCAGTTCTAAGCCCTTCAGTACGGGAGTTTCTAAAGTGAGTCCAGCAAAGGACCGCTAAGATGACTAAGGGACTGGAGCACCTCTTTTATAAGCAAAGATAGTGTCAGCCTGTTTACCCTAGAAAACAGAAGACTCAAGGTCAATCTCAGCAATATGTGCAAATATCTGATGGGAAGGTATAAAGTAGACAGACCATTTTCAGATGGTGCCCAGTGCCCAGATAAGAGGCAATATGCACAATCTCACATACAAGGGGTTTCATCTGAACACCAGGAAATGTGACTAAGTGCTGGCCCAAGCTGCCCAGAGACACAGACTGTGGAGTCTCCTCTTTGAAGGTCTTCCAAAGCAAACTGTGCATGGGCCTAACACACTGCTCTGGGTGGCCCTGCTGGAGGAGGATTTGGAGCAGAGGGACCCAGAGGTCTCTTCAACCTCCATCACTCTGTAATTCTGTGAAGTAAATATTGAAATGCTTGTTTTTAAAAAAGGGCAATATATCTACGTATTGTGTATCTATACATGTATTTGTTTATACTTTGACCTTCCACTGCATTATCTGGCTAATATATTCTTGTTCAACTGCTTGTTTCTTACCTGATACTATGTTTTTATAGTTTTCATGCTCTGAGAACTATGCATCTCAACATGAAAGCAGCTGCTTCTGTAGTTTCAGAAGATTGTGTGTGAACACATCCTAACAACAGTGTCAAGCTGATGTTGTGCTTTGTCATATAAGGGTGACATGACTAAGCATCTGCACTGAGGCTGCTAACAACTTTTAGCCTAGGTGGCATAACAGTGACGTGTGGCTGTTACTGAGACATCGATTTCTATGCTATTTATATGTATATAAACACTGTTATAATCAGATTAGCAGAACTCAAGCTGTTCTCAAAAGACCAATGTGTTAATTTTCCGGAAACCATTTTCTATGAAGAAATAGCTAGCAGATCCCATAGATCTGTCTGTTAGCCCATCAGGCTATTTTGCTGCAAGCAAAATACTTTCCATTTCTAAAAATGTCAGCAGGACTATTTTGATATGGCTGGACTTATCTCAGTAGGCATTTACCAATATAACTTTCTTTAAGTTTTCACAATGGGCTTTTTTTTTCTCTTCATTCATTCCTGCCATGCCTTTTCTTTCATGTTTTCAATCCTGGAATACTTAAATGGTTATGCACCTTAACTACTGGCAAGGGCTTCAATTTATTTTTCAAATGGTATTGATAGTCTCTCCTGTGGTTTTAAACACATTGCCTAAAGTGTCATAAAAATAATTGCAGTTTCTGAAAAAATGTTCTTTATTTTTGAACAAAATATCTACATTGACATGGGTAACGCCATAAATTTCACATATTTTAAGACTTCTGTCTGCAGAGAATGTCAGTTTAAGCGCAATATGATACTATAATACAATAAAAAGAACTTTAATCAAATCCATGCATAACACATTAATAGTTTTACCAAAAAGGAAGTATTTGAGATGAAATTGCCATTGGATGTTACTAGACAGAATTCACAGGAGAATATGTTTAAAACTCACAGACAAGTTATTAATACACTATATATATTTTTCCCTTTATTTTTTTCTGTATCCTTTAAAATTTTGGGATCACTAGCACACAAAATATGTATATAATGTTAAAACTTTATGGCAAAAGCTTATGGCACAGTTTTTTTTCTTTTTCTTTTTTTTTTTTTTTTTGAATACAGCTCACAATTACACATTCCTGGAACATCAGTAACTTTTTCAGTCCACTTTATCCATTAACATCACTCTGTTATGCAACAAAATATAAACATAATAAATGTTTATTGCATATTTCACAAAGATAAAAGTGAAGAAGTGCAGTAATATTCAAGAATGTCAAGAATACAGTATGAGCCAACAATTTTCTGGCATTTAACCCACTGCTTCTAGCAATCTAACCTGCTTCCACAAGCCTTCCAAACTGATAATATTTCAGTAACTACTGTAGGTGATGCATGTTGCCTGAAGGCACGTTTTCCATAACCACTTACAAATAAAACACCCATTTTATTATTAACAAGTAGCTTAGTTTGTGATTTATATCTTTTTCTTATTAGTTTTCTCAAAAAGGAAAAAATTATGATGATTTGATAGTACTGATTGTATAGTAAGATGTGGAAAAAGTTATTTCATAACCTTCCAGGGGGTACTTTGAAAATTAATAGCTCACTCAGCAGTTTCACAGTATAAGGCCAAATTCTGCTCTGTTGGATTGCATTAATTCCTATGAAAGCTCAAAGGAGAGCAGAAATTACACTTAAAATATATCTACTTTTTGCAACCAAACATCTCAGCTTGGGCTGGGTACTGTATAGATAAGTCCGTTTCCATCTAATATAAAATTATTGCTAAAAATAATAAATGTAATCTTTTTTAAGGATAAAGGAAGACTTTCCCTCCTATCAAAAATATAAGTTTTTGTACAATTTATCTTATCTACATTAGCAACCTACAGTTCTCTAATGGGTTATAGTACAAAGTGGAAGAAATACCTAATTTCTTTAATGTAAAGTGCACAGCTAAATCACCTAAATATAATACTTTCTAGTGGTTAAAGAGAATCACCTCTCACAGATCACAGCAGATTTGTTATAGAGAAGTCTATAAAAAGTTTATGGAACCAACTCTAATAAAGAGAATGGAAAGAAAAGTAATATATTATTAAACTGAAAATGATAATTAAATCCTGTATTCTTCCTGCATTCCTCTAACCTAATTAAGTAGTAGTACTTGCTGTCAAAATTATTTAAAAAGAATATGTACTTCATTTAAAAATTGCTAAATTCCAAATAGTATAACACTATTATTTCTTCTTTCCTTTCTCCCTCAATGCCCCTCTAATTTATCAACATTACTGAGAAAAAAAGACAACCCTTTAACTTTATTTCTCTGATATTTGCATATGGTCTTAAAAATAAGATGCATTTTCCTATGTGGAATTTAAGCAGGAATTTGGTAGTCGAATATATCCACTGCACCTCTGAGTGACATTTCTTATCCTTTTGAGGACCTGAAGCTTTTGGCTTTACTGAGGCAAGCATGGTTTTGGTCACATATCTCTAGTCAGTAATCTCAACTGGTATTTCTGTCTTTCTCTACTAAGTGACTTCATCCTAAGTCATTTAGGAATAATCTAAATGAAGTTTAAATCTATTTTGGTATACCCAGTATTCAGTATATCGCAGAGGCTTCCACTCTGTTGGCAAATGTTATGTTTTCTGTTAAAAAAATTAGGGGAGAGTTCTTGGTTACATTACATCGAAATTGAAAATCTGTATTTAACTGAGGGCAGCAGATTACATGCCAAATGTATTTACATTTGAAAACATCATTATGGAACCATTTTTCATTTCTCCCCTATTTGAAATACTTTTCTTACTAATATATTACTTAAAATAAAGTTCAGTAATGCTGTAGAGCTTTTATGCTATAAAAATATTTAAATCTCTTTACTTTTGATATGCCTTCTTAGAAAACTGAGCACTATGTGTAAGTTTTCTGCTTTGCTTCCCAATGTAATGGCTAGAAAGCAGAATAACTAGGAGTTAGAAAACAGAATTGCTAGCAGTTATTCTGATCTGGTCTTATGCATTTACCACTTCAATTAAGAATTCTTTATTGAAGAGAAGCCAGCTGTTTTGTAGGGAAAGAACTGAGATAAGCCAATTTTTAATATGATTGCTTATAGATTATGAGTCCAGTCCAGTACTTCAAACAGTCCTTAAAAAGATACTTTGACTTGACTGCTGACAAGGATAAATTAATATCCCTTTTTACGTGACACATTTTATGACAATTTTAAGGGAAAAAAAATATAATCCATCTAGTTATGTAAGCTCATGATACATGGATGAGCACCTGTGCTCATAAATAAATGGGATTTTTTATAAATAAATTTATAAATTTATAAATATGAAGAAGTAACATAAAAATATTACTTGAAGTGAATTGAGTTTATGTCAGATCATAAAAGAAGAAAAACTATTAAAAATACTGTTTTAGAATATTATTTTTAAAATAATAGCATTTAAAATGGAGGAGGATTATACATTTTCTGACACAGCTGAATAAAATCTGAGAGCAACTATTTTAACTCTCTAACTAATCCTTGGAGGAAAACAACAACAAATTCAACCAAACCCAAGGTTGCTATGTTATAATCCTCAGTGCAGAGTTACACTGCTTCCATTACTTCATATGCAACATGCCTTTGGCAGTGCACCAGATGTTTGCCTCCAGCTGTATTTTGCTTTTGTATACACATTCTGAGCAATAATGAAGCAAAAATTCAAAACATGTTCAAAACAAAAATATTTTGCAATGAGAAACAGCCTCGTTTACTGGACTTTTACATAATGAATAATTCTAAATATTAGATTTATATCTTAGCATACTGTTGTTTTTCAGTGGACAAAAATGGCAAGACTAAACACCTGTCTACAAGCTATGTCATAAATATGACCTATTGTCTTATAACTTAACGAAGAAACCATTGACTGATTTAGTCCCAAAGAAGGAAAATGTCTCTGAGTATTAATAGGTTTTCTATTTATTATACAAAACATAAATAATGCAAAAAACCATTCAGATCCCTTTTCATGTTTTAGAAGAGCTACATGCTTTTTTTTCCAAAATTGTGAAGTGTTAACTAATCAATGCCTCAATCATATAAATATACTTAAAGAATACTACAGAAAGCTACTATATGATCTATTCCTACACTGATCTTCCTGTGATATATGTAACATGTAGGAAATGTATGTAAATAAACGCAGCTGTACTCATCCTCATAATATTTCAGTGAAGCAGTTGATTATTTGCCTTTAGTTTTGGTCCAATATCTCTATGCACTGAATTAAAATGAAGCATTGCAAAATTTTGACGTAGTTTGTCTATCTCAAATACTGCATGAGTTTGTCAATTAAGAAAAAATTCTGAACTTTTTAAAAGGATTTGCAAATATTTTAAGTTGCCAAAGCATAGGTAATTAAAAGAAAAAAAAAGTATTTTGCAGGAATCAATACTTTATAAATGTTGATGCATCTTCCAGGTGATACATAGACTATTTAGCTGTAAATATTTTGGGCTAGCTAGGATTATTTCAACTCATACCACCCAGGAGATTGATAAAAAGCATACTGAATAAATTACATTAATTAAATGTGTCAACTGTGCTCACTGCAAAACCACAGGTCTTGTCCTTAGGACAAGAAAGAGTCTTTAAAAATCTAAACTCAAGTAATTTATCGTTATCTTGTAAAACTGAAATAAAGGTAGCAAATACTAGTATATTCTCTAGTAATATGGGATTTACATAGACTATTCTGGATTTGGGATCATTAAAACACATGAGAGTTTAAAAAAACATTAAGGAACATCAAATAATACTGTACAATTATACTACTATGTAACAGTATGTATAAACACTTGGCAGTAAAGCTTGAGTAGAGAGTGATTTACAATGAGTTGCTAACATTTGATATAGAAAGTTTGCAGTTGCAGAGTGTCTTCTCTTGTGTCATTCTTCCATTGCACTGTAAATGGGCATTTCAAACTAGGCAGGATCTCTTTACCCTCCTTAGTGCTTTTTGCTTTCCCAGTCACTCCTCACTCACTTGTTTCTCTCAGAAAGCTTGCTGTTGATCATGGCAGACAGATCTCTACGGCTGCAAGCCTCAATCTTATTGGTGAATGTCTTCGTGCCTTATGATTTTGTAAATTACCCAGTAAAAAATGTTGAAAATTAGAAAGGCTAAAGGGAAACAAGCTCTGGAAATTGTGTCTATCTTCTTGGCTCGGTCAATGAATACCTTTCTCATCTCATCAGGGCTTTTAGGTGCAGCTTGAGCAGGATTATTTGGCCCCTTCTGTGCCACTCCATCTTTTGCTTGCAGACATGGCCCCACTCCATACGCTGTAAAACTGAACTGACTTTCCTGTGCATCGTCATCCTGTTGCATGAAAAAAAAAACAAAACCCAAAAAAAAAAACCAAAAAAAACACAAGATTTTACAGAAATTTTACCAGTTACTAAATATCATTTACTACATCTTTAGCTCAGTGACATGTTTGAATCCACTGTTTAAGTGGTTGAAATTTCAGCCCAAAGTTCATGTCAAAATATTGTAGCAGCTCTAATGAGTTTTTCTACTTGTTTCACTTCGTAATCTATTTAGAGAAAAAAGAAAGATTAGTAAATGAATTTACTGGCTTAGGAAACTAGTGATAATCAGACACACATCTGATTTGTTTTTATTTTCTACATTTATGGTAAAAGCCTGCAATCTTCAACTGGGAAGACTTCAGGGTTCTTCAGACAGCAGCCCTTAACTCTATGTTGCTTAAAAGGGTGGGATGGCTTCTTGTGATACCTATCGCACAAGCAGTAACAGTGTTCATTAGTGAGAATTCTGCCTATTTCATATTTGTGTTTTGTTATTTCTGCTGTTCCCTGTATGTCAGATAAAGTGAATAGTATGTAAAGTATCTTAGTTTGACATAGAAATAATATAAAATATTTAAAATAAAGTTAGTATCTTAAAAATATATAAAAATAAATTTTAAAATAAAATAAATGAAAGCTGAAGGCCAGAATTTTGATTTGACAATTAAGGTGAAAACTGTCAAAAACATTCTGAATTCAGGAGCTGTGAGTGAAAGAGGTTTAAAATCACAAGATACAAACCCAAATGTAAATGATCTTGAAGACATACATATTTTCACAGCATAAATATCTGGTACGTAGCTTCTGTCTGGAAACGCATTTTGTACATCTCTTTACCCTGTTATAAATATTCTCTATAAAGCAGGCACAAATACGGAGAAGCAAATAATACCTGGACTGCGAAGCCAGCACCAAATTTTGTTTTGAAATACATTTCAACATCAATTTCTAGTGTGTATGCTACTCAAAGATAGTTCTATGATTTTGATGGCATTCGCAATTAAAAAAAAATCATTTCCTATTTTTTATGTCTAATTATCCTACTTGTTTTAACATTCTAGAATTCTGTAAATCATGACAAAATATAACAGATTATTTCTTAAAAGAATTCTTTAAAATTTTTTTTTTAACATTTTATTTCTTTTTTGGAAATCCACTTCTGTAACTATTCAAATAAGGGGCAGAAGCAGTCAGTTTTTTCTGATGAGAAAGAAATTTGATATTTTGAAACTCTACTTAACAGAAAATGATATAAACTTTACATTTACCACAGTAAATAAAGTAATTAGTGTTCTGGTTCAATAGTTCTGAAGCCTTTCTGTTTCATGTAAAACTCTTTGTTTTATTTTTTGAGCTAACTTCCCACTTATCATTGTTTAAATCTCAACTTCAAAATTCTCAATTTTGAAAATGTCAATGCATTTGAAAGTGTTTTTGAATCAATGATTCTGAACATATTAAAGTTTTGATTATACAGTACTTGTTAAGGAAAAGATTTCTTCATTTAAGAAACTATCAATTAACTTTGTTAGCAATATTAGTTGAATCAGTTATTGGCAAATGAATGTATATAAATTAGTATTATAAATTAGTAAATAGAAGTGAACTAGCTGGGCAACAGCATGAACATTCAGCATGGCTGAATCACCCAACTGTTGTAGTTGTAATCTAATTACAATACTTTTTCATATATGTAAACTGAATAAACTGATAGACAACTACAATTCACTGAAACTGCTATGCTTTGAATCTCTATCATATTTCTTATATAAAAACACTAACAACAAAAATAAAGGAAAATTAACATGAAAGCAAAGGGTGAAGAAAAAAAATCGTTGATTTACTTTCATATGGAGATGAATAACAGAAATACAAAATGTTAGGATGAATTTTGATGACGTGATAAAACAAACTACATCAGTGTTCCTCTCCTGTCAGAAAAGGTGTCATGGTTTTGTTGTGTAGGGCTCCACACAGCAGACTTCTATCTGCAATGCTTGCCCACAGTATGACATGATCCATCTGTGAACAGGGCAAATTTCATTTTCTGGTAGTCCATTGTATGTTGGGGTCTCTTTAGCATGATACTACTGCTTCCAAACTTTTTACCTTCAGGCCAGTCCGTCATCACTTTAGGATTCCTGGGCAGCTGAGATTCCCCTTTCAATCGCCTGGCTTGTCTCTGCTGCAGGTGCCATCTCATCACAGCGTTAGAGTAAGGCCTTCAGCTTTCAGATGCTCGCTCTCATTTCATTTATTAGCTCCAATTCTAATTTTATTGTATTATATTGTATTATAGTGCGTTATCTTGCATTCCGATATCTTATTTAGTAGATAAGTTTGTTTCTGCTCAGATCGTTAACCACTGTTTTGATTTTAGACCCATTTCCTATTTTTCCCCTTTTCCCTTTCCTGGGTTGGATCCAAGGGTTCCCCTGCCTCGCTAGTCACAGAATCAGGCAAAACCAGTCCCTAAACCACTGACAATAGGAAATAATATTTTAAGAGTAGTTGTATTCCAGAAGTGTTGTACTTATGTATTCCAGTTAAAAGGAGTTACAAATATGGTAGATGTGAGAATTTATACTGTACTTGCTATTTCAGCAACTTTGCACATATGAAAATCTGTAAATCGGGGTTTAAATCTTCTCATGGTTCTCCAGAAGATAATGTTTATGATTGCATCAGCTCAAAATGATTATAAAGTAATACTGCTGTGTAGCAGCTTTCAGTTGGTTGTGTTTTCTGGATGAGGCACTCTGCTATGACTCTACTGTCTCTGTTCTATGTCTACCTGAGTTAAGCAATCTTCCCAAAATAGTTTTAAAGGCCAAGCTCCTGCTTATTTTTCACTTGCAGACATTCTTTACTTAATCTACAAGCAGGATGATCAGTAGTGCTCTTTTCTGTTGAGCAGTTGATGTGAATATCCTTCTAGAGGTCTAGTCCAGTGATGCTGGATGGATAGTGTCTCCACAATGGCAGGTAGAGTGGTTGGAGCCTGCCAAGTCAGACTCAAGTGCTAGGGACATAATGCATACACAGGAAAGGGCACTTTGCAGAGCACTGGGTATCACCATAATTATTTTCTGGGGTACCAGATGCAATATTTGTAGTTCTGGAAGTTTTGTAGCAGGGTCATAGTGTATAAAAAGCATTAATTTGGCAACACATTCATATCTAAGGGTGCTCCTGTAAAGCAGGAAAGATGCAGTTGCTATTATTGTTGATAATAACATTTGAGTGCTTTTTTGAGGGCATTAATATAAAATGACAGCAGTACTCCATGTGCTTTTATAAATTGACTTGGCTACAGTCCTTCTTTTTGACTAGAAATATTTCTGATAATCCATGTGTTGGTCACAGCTGTCACAGCTGTTAAAGTCGTCTAATGGATACCCTGTACATTTTAGTGGAATATCTGGACAGGGGATCTTCTTGGAGGAGTCCATTGCATACTGGGTGATTTTTTCTTTCAAAACGTATTAATGAAGTTCGTGTGTGTGTGTGTGTGTGTGTGTGTGTGTTCATTTTAGGGCATCACTGTTAAAAAAAAAAAAAAAAAAAGGTTTCCTTTCTTATTTTAGATAAAACTTCTGAATTTTTAATGCAAATGAACTTCATTAAAGCTTTGGTATGAATGTGCTTTTCACAAATACTCCTTTGGTACTATTAGTTTGAAAGTTATTCTGTGTATGGCTACATGTAAATATGTTATTAACTCTATTAAAATCAAAGAACGATAATTTTAGATAAAGTTTTTTATTTAAAAAGTAGAATTTTTTCAAGGCCCAAGGAAATCCTAATTATTATGCTCAGCTATAAAGTATTAGAAAGCTTTCCGTTTCTGTGGCCGTGTGTGATTATGCTCTTTCTCTTCGTGTATTTAATAATACACATCTCTTGAGGAATATTATGTATAAATCCTAAAAATATCTGTGTGGCCTTTTGACTGTAAGTTTTGGTAAGAGTTTGAGTATTTATTTGAAGCTGTGGCTTTGGTTATTTGAACACTATTTTTTACTACTATACTGTTCTGAACTGTAAACAGCTTGATTTTAAACACTAATCTGGTACCAGTTGATTTCCTCTTGAACTGATGTCACTGTTTCTTTGAAATTGCAGAAAACAAAATTTTAATATCATGTTTTAATCCTGATTTAAACAGATCAAAATAGATTACAAAATTGATGAGATAGATACCTTTCTTAACATTTCACGTCATCACATACAGGTAGCAATGAATGGAATCCACATGGAAAGACATTATTTCAGACAAAAGGACAGGGCCTCTGTTAATGATTGGATATCACATTTTGACAAATGGGACATCTTCTTCATAGTTTACCCTTAAATTTGTACTGTAGATTTGAGGCAAAGTCCCGTCTATAGGTCCTGCACATCTCAAGCCATTGCTATGCTGTAATGATTCATTGATTTCATTTCCATCAAGAACTCCCTCAAAATACTTTCATCAAAATGGATGGGTTGACCAAAAAGAAAACAAAAGAAAAGAGGTGTGATTACCATTAAAGACAACCTAGTTTGCATGTCTATTTTCCTCACTAAAGATACTTGTGATCTTTAGATTTTGGAAAATAGAATTCAAAGATTGATTGTTCTTGAAAACTAAATATCTTATTTTAAAAGCTAATCTAAAATCAGTGGTATTCAGCACAGGAACACAGTTCATGCTATTTTTCCCCATACAGAAAAACACAACTAAGAAAAAGTGCTGATCATAGGTATGTTTTGGTTGTCCTATATCGTTCTTCTAATTCTGACATATTTGTTTTGTTTCTCAAGACCTAAAGGAGAGTATATTTAAATAAATAATTCATATTCATTCATTCTGAAGGTGTTTCCATCACATCAGCAATATAATATTTGTTAAACTTACATTCATTGACTAGATTTACTTCCCAGACAGAAATAAAGCACAATAGATCAGATGCTAACAAATGAAGTTTTAAATTGGAAGCAAAAATTTACATATTCATAAGATTTTGCCATTTCAGTAATTATGAAGAAACAAGAAAATAATCTCTTATTGTGATGCTTACTGAGAAAAAAAGCAATGGATAGATTGCATATTATGTTCCAATAACCATTGTTTTTTTTTTGTTTGTTTGTTTTTTGTTTTTTTTGTGAGTGTATTTATAACAAAATCCCAGATTTCTTTAAACTACCTACAAGTTTTTGTCACTTCTGTAAGAATTGTATTGGGCTTCTAAAAAGCAATATGTTATTTGGAAACATTAAGTGAGGTCCATAGCTACAACAATAAAAGTGGTAGCCAGAGGGTGCAGTTATACCTAAGAATCATCTTTGATGTTGCAGCTACTGCTGCCCAGGAAGAGAGGCAGCAAATATTGTATTAAGATAGGTAAGAAGGAAGCAGTGACTTTCGGTAAGAAAACTAAAATATCATAATGGCAAAGACAAATGAACTTTAGATGCCAAAACCTCTTGATACAGCTCTGTACCTTGTACTTTGTACAATTTTATAATTTTTTTTTTAAATTCAATTATTTTTCTCTGAGCTTGATCATTTAGTTTTTAGCAGTATTTATACGTCCTATGTTTTTAATCAGTATTGACAAAGAATAACCAATTATTTTGATTAGATTTATGGAAGAGATCAAGCTTGGAGAATAAAGCAAATCTATTTGAGGATATGTTTGGAACAAAGATTTAATCCAACAATTTGAACAAAGAGTCCAAAAAATATGGAGGGGGATGATCAGTAGGAGAATGCACAAGGTACTACATTTAGCACAGAATAATCAACTTCATGAAAGAAAATGGTTGTGCAGTAGTTCTGGAAAAAGTCCTGAAGTTTATGAAAGATCACAATCTTGATATGGATGAATCTTATGCGGTTGTTAAAAATGCAAATAGCAAACTGTTTTAGATAATCATGTGTATATAACTTGCAGGATTTGGTCCTTTGGCTGTTGGCAGCTCTTACTGGCTACTCCTAATGTTGAAAATATGATTTTTAGGAACTATGTGGCTTACAGAATTTCCAGGGAAGGAGAATGACAATAAGCAAAAGTGTGGGAAACGTGCCCTGAGGGAAAAGATTGTACAAACTAGTCCAGCAAAACACTTAATTCCATTAAAAACAGACTAAAAGTACAGTCACATTAAATATCACTCAACAAAGTTGTTTATATTTGACATGGGTCACATTTGTCATGGCCCACCTGCCCCCTCTTGGGGGGCCTCCAGAAAACTTGGAAAGGAACCTCTTGCAATGTAAGGAGTAAATTGAGGTTAGTCTGCAGAAATTAAAAATGCCTGAACTTGTCATGTTGCTACAGTCAGACTTTCATCCACACTACAGGTATTCACTGAACGTAGTAGTAGGCAGTAGGCACTTTTGCATGCTGTTGTAAAACACTTTGATTATTACAAATTTAAACTTGTAACATTAGCTGCTTGACTTTACACGTTACCAGTGACTTCCCTTAATAGTAGTTTAGATAGCTTCTGCCATCAAATAAATATAAGTAGCCACTACTCTATTAAAGCTCTTTGCTAACTGTATGAACAATTTACACTAAATTGACATATGTGAAAACACTCTTCTCAGCCCCTTAAAAAATGTATATCCCACAAATAAAATCAATTCAAAAATTAATGTTCATGTTTAAAATACATGAAATACAGCTGTTAAATCTAGAGTGAAATAAGGAACAATCTTAATGCTGTACAAAGTGCTGCAAGTAACAGTCATGTTGATCCACTGAAGTATAATCTGACTCTTCTAACAGAGAGAAATTCGTGTCTGTGCAGATGGCTCCCACATGGCCCATGCCTCATTTAAAGCCCTCTTAATCCTCCTTTTGAGAATTCAAGTTGGATTTATGCAGCACGTAGTCCTTGTAGTGACCCTCAGCCTAGAGTGGATTTTGTTCTGTGCTGCCATTTTATTTATATTGCCACTTTAAGCAGCAGTGTGTTTACCAAACTGAGCCCATCTTCCAGCATAATCAGTCCATTAGACTCCCTTCCCAGCTGTGAGTACTATTAGCTTTACCTTGTTCTTCTTCCTCTTCCGTCGGAATCGTAGGAGTTCTTTATGCTGCCTTGACACAAAATTTACAGCTGCATATTCCAAAAGTGCAGAAAATACAAAGAGCAGACACACAGCCATCCAGATGTCAATTGCTTTGACATATGACACCTAAGAAGAAAATAGAGCAGAAGACTGAATATTTTCAAAGCACAGATGTAATGTTTAGCATTTCATGTCAGGAAGAAGCTCGTTAATATCTCCAAACCTAGCACTCATTTGTGAAACAAATTTTCACATGGAAGTTCTATAATAAGAGAGAAAACAGTGGAATACTTATATTTTAATGATTATTTTTTAAGTGTCGTCTTTCACAGATGTTCACTATTTTTCACCCTAACAATTTCTCTTAATGTACTGTATATTTTATCATAAACAAAATAATCCACAAGGATCACATGTTCGTCCTCCATTTCTCCCAATGAGGTCTGTGAATGATGCTAAGAATTGCTGTTATACTTATTTAAAGTTCCCAGACTAGAAATTAGGTGAAGTGAGATGCAAAATTCTGATACGTTCATTTTATGTTCATTTTTTCTGCTAATACAGGCAGAGTAAATTAAAGATATAGATTTAAATTCAGTATAAGTACTGAAAATGAGTTACAGAACTGACGAACTCACTGCAGTCCTTCATTGCCAAGCTCAGCTGCAGGACATAATCTGAACTGGGAATATGGAACACTCTCTGTGTAGAGATTTACAAGAGTTTTATCATTTAAGACAGCAGAGCTAGCATCAGGCCTCAAGAATGTGACAAATACATCTGCATCTCCCTTTGGTAACCCCTTACGTTCTTGCTTTTCAGGGTTTTTAATGTGTTTCAGTTTCTCATCTGTTAATGCTACGCTCAGGCATATTGTGATCCATATACACAATGTACAAAGCACATTCACCTCTGTTAGGGTTTTTTACTTTACCTAGAAAAAATGTAATCAGCAAACTTAAAAAATCCATGTTAAAACTCATACAGAAGTGGAATTTGTTTTTATTGCATACATTTTTTCCCACTAACTGCAATGAAGATGGTCGAGGAATAACAACTGAAAGGAAAAAGTTTAAAGCAATTCCCTTAAGAAATTCAGTTATATTTGATAGTACATTATTAGATATTGGGATCCAGAAAAGGACAAGCTTTTGATATCAATTGATATAAAGCAGCACACATTTGGTACAGAAAAACATTGTTTTCATCGCTTGTTGGGATATGTTGTTTAGCATGCTGTGGGATTAATATTTCAAAGCAATTTTTTCCTTCAAAATAATAAGTGATATTAATTAAAACGTGTAAGATTGACTTAAGGACTTTATTTGCCACATAATGTTTTTATTTTGTATTAATGCAGTACACACAGAAGAAATTCCACCTACCTTTGGAAGTGATGCTCGTGAACCTGAGCTTTGTGTTGTCATGGTCAGTACAGTTGTTATGCCTAAAGCCACTCTGGCTGGAGCTGCATCCATATTGATCCAAAATGACACCCAAGAGAGAATCACGATCAAGAGACTTGGTATGTACATCTGGATGAGATAGTAACCCATCTGTCTCTCGAGGTGAAATCGGACTTCTATACACGTAAATTTTCCTTTTTATAACAAAGAATAAATATTCAATAGAAATATATTGTTACCTAAAGAGTGTATACTGCATCAAATACATTTCTTCTCCAATGAATAGTGAATGTTTTAATTTCCCTTCTGTGACTTTTAATATGTGCATTATACCATTTCAAAAGGATTAACTGCTGGAAAGAAAGTGGTCTGAATAACTGCAAATTTAAAATTCAATAAGCTCTGGAACACTTATTTCCTTATATATGCAAAGAATCACATTATGTTTTGGTCCAATTTTATGCTTAAACAATTTTTTCTTTATTCCAATGAATTGGAAGAAAATGTAGTGACAACAGTGAAGGTGCTAGGTCATCAACAAGAGATCCCGTAAAGTACTTCCCTTCACCTCCATTCAAATTGTTTTGACTTAAATCAGAAATAGAAGACTTGCAAATGGGCTACTCCAGGAAACTGAGTGGCCTCATTTTTCTGAATACCGAGCATCAAGCAACTTCTACTGATGTAACTGAGCTAGAAAAAAAAAATCTACTGTCTGCTCATAGCAGTGCCAAAACATGCATAAGCAGAGTTTTCTCTGATCAAGATATTTTACTCTGTAAATTGTATATTTTTTTTCAGTGATCTTGACCTAATCTCATTATATTTTCTAATTCTACTCAATGTTTACATTAATCAGACATAAATACTGTTGAAGGTAATGCTCTGACAATAAATACTGTATATATGACAGAGTTTATCATAGCAAGAAATATACATTTGACAGATTTCTTATCTATTTCAATAAGAGCATTTCGTAATTCCAAGTTTAACATGGAAAGACATTTAGTTATTTATTTCTTAATTGATAGGAGGATTTTCTTTTTTGCTATGCTTTCGAGTAGTTTTTGATAGCACTTTCCTAATCCAGCTTTATCTGTTTTATAAGAAATGGTTCCATTAACAGTGCTTTAATATTTATCATACTAATGACATTTATGCATCAGATTTATGAATGATTCAGAGAATAAGCTTATTCTTTACTCGGTATACTATATGTTATGCTCTAACATTAAGCATTCAGAAATGAATACTTGATAAAGTCAAACTGAAATGTTTTAATTCCAAGCATAACTAGTGCTTCAAATTATATTCTGAACTTTGTTGTTTTCACAGTACTTCTTCTAACATGCCCTTAGTTATTTCTACAGTGCTATACTAAATTCCATTGTATGAAACCTTTATTCTGCCAAAGAAAGAAAAAAGAAAATCAACAACCCACCATATTTACAAAAGCAGTAGCTATAAAATGTTAAATGCACAAGTTGTAAATCTAACTCCACTGAAAGCGTGACTTAATATTCCTGCCTTCCTCTGAGGCCCAGTGATTTTCTGCACCTGCCAGTCCATGTTAGGAGCTGATGGAATTACATTGACTTTGGGATTTCCCCCTCAGCTGTAGTGTGCTTCCCAGCCAAGACTTCTGTGTTCCTCCTCTCCTCTGTTCCCATGTAGTGCTGAAGAATTAACTTAATAGGAGGCAACTTCCCAGGAAGACCGGTGGCTACCCAAATAGAAACCCTTCTGTTTCTGCACAGATTACTGGGCTTTCTCATCCATGAGAGACATCAGAGGACAAATGCAGCAGACAGAAGTCAGCAGAGACTATCTCAGCAGAGACCATTTGCAGCAGTTCTTGGTCTAAGCTTGGAAAGGGTATTGTTAGTTTTTGCCCTTCCTGGCTGAGATCAGAACCACCTGCATAAACTTGGCTGATGAAGCAGAATGGAAATACAGCATTTGCACTAACAGATGTGAGCTTCAGCTAGGAGGCAGCCAGCAGAGGCTGTGCTGTTTTTTATAGCTGAAGCCATCATCTAGCTGTGAGATCCTGTTCTTTTCTTGTCCCTCGTCCCTTTGCCTCCTGCACCTTAAATATTTACAGACATTGATCAGATCCCCGCTCAATTCAGGTTCTCACTAAAGCAACCTGTTCAGCATGCTGTCATTCTGCCAGTAAAGTATTAGTAATACTAATACTTGTATTAGTATGAAACTTCTTATGTTCCAGTTTCAACCCCAAAAGGTTGCAGATCCATGGGTTATAAATCACTACTACAATCTCAGAAAGAGTGTCTTAGGTGATTCTCAAGCAACATGAGGGTTTTAGTTCTTGTTGACAGAGGAAAGCATCAAAGCTTGTTTCTCCTTCTTTAGGCACTGTCATGTTAGTAGCAAAACGGCCCAATGTAAGACATTGTCAGTAGTAGCTGGGACCTAGAAGAAGCACAGTTTGCAGGTTGTTAAGCGATTTATTTGGCTTTAAGAGGAAAGAAAGAAGACCATGGGAAAAAATGTGTATGGACTACATACATTAAGAAGTTGAATAGGTTGAATGGGGAAGATGAAGTTAAAGAATTGGGCAGGTCACCAAGATTGCAGATTTACCAAATTACAGATACAGAGACATCAGAAATGGTCCCTTACAGAATCTATCAGTTCTGCTAGTGAGCAATAGCCATGTCTGCGCAGTTTCCAGGATTGCTACAAACAACATTTAGAGTGAAAAAAAACCCAAACCATTCTATTGACAACACAGCTCTGAATATTTTTAATCAGCATTATGATTAGTATAGTACCCGTGGTAATGGAATTATTCAAATTTCATTTGTGCTTGCTAGTCAATGTTCATTATGTATGAATCCGCCTATGTATGTTGGTCTGTGCAGCTACCAGTAGTTGCAGTTGAAAACTGGGTGTTCCATGAAAGCCCAGCATGCATGTGACACAGTCAGGGTAAAGCAGGACTATCCTTGTAATGTGAGAAGTCACATATGACTTTTCTGGTTACTAGGATTTCACTTCATTTTCTAAATTTGTCACTGTAGACATGCCAGAGGATGTAAAAACAGATAAAAATGATCATAAATATCACTGCATCAATTTAAACACAAGACCTCATGAGCCATTATGCTGTGCTGTTGCTGAAACACTTCCATCCCTATATTTGAAGAACTTTATATATGCTATTTTTAAGCTACAGTTACAGCAATCCATTCTCAATTGGACATGAAACTCTAATGAGTGCATGCACTGATTAGCTCTTACATACTGTCCTGAAGCTTCAAGTTAATTTGTTTCACAGGAAGATTTTTAAAAATTTATTTCTGTTCTACAGAATGTCTCTCAAAAGCTTTCCATCCTGTGATGCACCTAAACTTAATCAAGAAACTGATATTTGGTCACTTGAAATGAATTATATGGGAGTTTTTTCTGGAGTATTCTAAAAGGGTATCTGTCTACAGGATATGTGTTCAACCTTCTAACCTTTTGTTGTTGTTGCTATCTTTCACTTATGTGTTAGTAAACAACAGTAAAAAAAATAAAAGATGTTTTGCTACATATACACATTAATTATATATTTTATCCGTGGCTCAAGCCAAAGGTTAGAGACTCATGGTTTCAGAGAACACTTCGAATGTTGGTATTTCTATCCATTCTAAATAGAAACCATTAGAGAACCTTCAGTTCTCTACCCCTAGGGTATCAACGCAGCTGTGATACATTCAGTGTTGAAAAGCACTTTTATTTTATTTTCACTGCAACAGGACATTCTTTATAAATGCTGCCTGTTGAATTTTCCCTCCTCTGTCAATTCAGCAGAATCCAAATAAACTAGTTTGAAACTTAAATTTCAAGTTATGTTTAACATATCGATAATCACACTGGAGAGCAGACTTTAAGAGAGAATGGATAAATGAAAGAATCTTAATTGTGTGCTTTGTTTGTTTTTAACTTGAGAAGATGGAAGCTGTGCACTCTTAGCATTTGCTATACATATTTTTGGAGGATTATTATGCTTGTGATCATTCAATTTTCAAGGCAGTTTTGTTTACAATTAGAAACAAAATGACTGAATTAGTATTGATAAAACTTTGTTTGTCCCAGTACCCTAGAGACATAAGCTAAACATAACATCACAGTTCTACAAAGACCTCAACTCAGGAAGGCCGTATCTAGTTTGGACAGTCATCTATTGTACAATAAGGATACTTTCAGCTGGTCTGCATTTTTCCATTGCCATTAAGAAATAGGGCAGGGATAGCTGGCTTGGAAGAAGTAACAGGCTTTTCCTGATGTAGCCAGGCAGGGCTTAGTGCACAGCATATGGACTTCTTGGTCTTGGCAGTGCTTCATATCCTGAAGTGTATATGTAGTCATGGCATTCACTAAAAAAAAGAAACTCCTGACTAAATTGCTTCTTTATTATTTCAAATATGTATTTTCTTAAGCTTACTGAAATAGAAGTTTTCTCAGCTGCGAGGTGTTTTTCATTGTGTCAATTATTTAAGACAATCTTGTCCTGAAAAATGCATCTGTATGTTTCAATCGTCTTGCGAGTTCACTGAGAATATTAAACAAATAAATAAATCTCTCCAAAATAACAATAAATGTAAAATGATGGCTTTTTGGTTTTAATCACTAATATGCTTTCCTACCTGTATTGTAATGCTTGGTGCAGTAACACAAATCCTTTTCTTCTTTCAACAGAAACTGTGGCAGAGTGAGTCCTTCTGCTACTTGAACTGCTCCTTTTTCTTGCCATTCAAAAATGAGATCATTCATTGTGTATCCAACTAAAAAAATATATATATAAACTTTAAGTCAGGGACATACCAAATAGTGATGACTTCAGCAAATGCCATTAAAGTAGAAAATTCACCAGATCTCTTTGGGCTAGTTAACAAAAACACATTATTTACCATTCTAAGCCACACTGAGGTAGGAAAAAAAGAAGGCTTTCTTTTTTGAAATCTTAATAGTTATGTAGCATCAAAATCAGCTATGTTTGGCTCATTTTTATGTATTTATGCTCTCTTGCACCATCATATCTCCCTCTCATTCTATATGGAGTGAAATGTTAGACGTCAAAGTTATATTTATGGGCTTATGTCAATTTATATCAATTTAGATACAAATTCTTGAAAGGAAGTAATGAAAATTTATCCAGCAGTGAGGTATTAGTTGAACTGAAAAAATACTTTTCTCTGAATCTGGTGGAAAACATGGAAAAGCAATTGTTCATAATCTCATGTGAGCTGACTGTGAAGAACGAACTGGCACTCCATATTCAGATTCCGGTATTTACTCTTACCTCATGGATGTATGATTAAATAAAACCTTAACATTTCTAGCTGAAGTGCTAATCAAGGGGAAGACCTTGCAAAGAGCAAATAGTTTTTCATTGTATTTCTATCTCTCAGCTGAATATGTGCGTGAACTTTCAATGGGGAAAAGCTGTTCTACATCCTCTGTATATGTCAGAAAATATATCTTTGGAATTCTATTCCAAAGTTTTTCTGGATAAATTGTCTGTAACAACAGAAAAAAAAATAAATTGCTTCCTATTCACATTAAGGTTTCATTTAGACTTTCTCAGGACATAATTAATTCAGACAATGTGAGATTTTAAGACTGAAATCTAAAACTATTGTTGAAATAGTTTGACCCACAAGGATACACTTGACTCATATATAATAGATTGAAGCATGAGGAAAAGAATGGAGTAATTTTTACATCTAAATTATAAAGTTTTCATCCATTTAGTTTCTTTGCAATGTTTCTTTTCTGCTTTACTCCAAAGCCAATTAGCTGTTAAGAATAACCTGCAGATAACTGGAAATATCTTTTAACATTTCAGTAACAATTTAGTGTTTAAATATCGTGTTCAGAAAATACGGAAATTTTGAGTTCTAGTGAGGGAAATAAACTCTGTTATGCAGACGTCAGTCTTTCTCCCGTTATGTTCAGTGACTTCATTACTCTTTGAATACATCTACAAATACTATTCAGACATACTGTTTTGATATACTGGCCTCAAACCTGAAACACACTTCATCCTTTCTAATCTGTCTTTGTTGAATGTATCTGCACATCAAGAATCAGTGACCTTCAGATTTGTTCTGTTTCTTTTGGAGAGTTCCCTTAATATTAAGGTTTTTGCAAGCACTTAGGATGATACTGGTTTATCTTCTTTAGTATTTTGTTGGGACTAGATGAAAATAATAAAAACAAACCCATATCCTTTTAAATAAGTGCTTCAGTAAGATCAGATATTACACAAGACATTACATGCTTGTATTAAATGTACTTTTTTCATCTATACTTGCATGCACAACAGTATAAACACAGATTTAAAGTTTCATATCAAATGTCATAAAGTAGAAAAATTCAAAAATATAGCTCTTACCAAACTTTGCATGTATTCAGACAAAAAGTAGTTGTGTGTAAAGATTAGCATTTGAACCATGGAGATTATGGCCAGAAGTGATATCCCCTGAGTAAAACTCATTGAACTGACAAGAAACAACTGCTGCGTCAAAATGTATTTCACTAAATCAAATTCATTCATCTCTAATGCATTTTTAACTTTGAATGTCTACTCTGTCCACTAATTCTTCAATAGTGTAATATATGAACAACAGTAACTATATACAAAGTACTGATATAACAGTTTATTTTTACTGTCTACATTTTAAATACCCAAATAGAGCTTTAACATTCAATACAGTAATTCTAGTTTTCTAAGACCATACTGGTGCAGTGAATGCGTCCTAAAACACAGAAGAGCTTAATGGAGAAACAGTTTTATGTTATTCCAAATAAAATAAAATAAAGTGTATAATGTATACCTTACTTCTATTAGATATATCAAATTAGTCTCTATTAAATTTGTGTCCCTTTATTCAATGTGAAATACAAATAAACCAAACAAATGTGCCCAATGAATTAGTGAAATCTACAGTCAAATTAATTTTGAATATTGAACTACTTGATAACACTAATTTGTCTCCGGATTTTCTTTACTGAGCAGTGTTATCTATCCTTGATTTTCTAAATGAAAATATGCTATTGTTTGATGCAGTTCCAAACAATTTGATGAATACATTCTCTTTTCCACCTACCACATCATTCTTTCATCTCTGCATGAAAGACAGCAAGAAAAACTACAGTGGAAAATATCTTGTTATTTGTAGATATGAAACAAAATCAGAGAATTTTTAAGAAAAAAGTGCAAGAACAAACTGCAACTCCCTGAATATTCCATGCAAAAAAGAGCTAAATCCCATGTTATTCTGCATTAGAGTATTTTTTTTCAAGAGTAACCGGAATGCTCATAGAGCTAAATGAGCTTCTTTGGTATCTCAAAACAGAAAAATATTTTTGTTTCTTAACTGCTTTCATGAAGAAGATCAGCTGCATAGCACAGTAGTTAACACTTAGTGCTGGTGGGTATAGCTGTGTGCATGGGGCATGATGGGGAATAGAAGAACATCTATGAAAGTGTTTTTTAAAATGCAGACTAGTAGTTTTTATACTGTGCTTTAAATACAATAACAATTTAAGTGCATGACATTATATAAATAAGAAGCCTAAAGATCAGATATGGAGCATGTTAGTTTTGGGAACTCTTTTGAATATGTAATTTATGTTTCCTATTGAAGTGGCGCAGCACCATGAAGACATCATGGCATATTTTGAAGTTACCACGAGGTTCAATCTCAGCAATAATGCCAAGTAGAGACTTATGGTCTTGATATGAATAAGGCACTAAAGTATTTAGTAACATCAAATGCAGTGGGTTGCATGCACAGCAAGTCACAGAAACATAGGAAGCTTTGGTAAGGAAAATTTTGGAGTCTGAAGGTCAAAATGTTATTTTTTTTAGAGACAGGATCCTAGAATTGCCAGTCATAAATGTTTACAATATTGAAATTATGTGGATAAATTTAAAATCCTGAAGCCATCACTTGAGTTCAGTGGGGCTATATATATCATTCATGCATATGTATGTGGCAAACTGAGGCCTACATTTGCAAAATGGAAATTTGATTAGATACTGTAACAAAGCAGATCTGCATTTACTTTACTCAGCTGCAGAATAAAATGTACACTCAGCCATCTGCTGCTGAAATAACTCGTACAGGAATAAAAATGAAGGTGAATAAAGTAGTTCACTGCCTGTATAAGATCAGCTACTCCTAGTTGAGCAAAAATGGATGGCTGAAGTGAGTAATGAGCTCTCCTTGTGCTAGGTTTATACAGCACCATCTACACTGATCAAGCTTGTAATTAGAGCTGAGTGTTTCTGAAGCACAACTGCAATTAAAAATAATTGATCTGAATGCAGCTGTATTCAATAGTATAATTCAACAAGACAGATATCTTCTCTGTGTGGTTTTACATTCTGGCTGATACTCTTGCTAGGAGAGGAAAGGGTCCATTAGTTATGCTTTTTGTCTGTGTCTTTTACATGTTCTAAGAGTGAAAAAGTAGGGCACTGTTAGAGGAAGCTCTGTTAGTTTCTACACTTGACATCACTGATGTACAGCTTGTTTCACTTCCTCTCAGTGAGTCTTCTTTCTAGTCTGTAGGATTCTTTTACAAATGGAAGAAATAGCATGTTCAAAAAGTAGGAAACTGCTGTAGTGACTGACCCACAATGTTGATTGAGGCTCTGAATAAGTAGAGTGCATTCACTTGGCAGAATGAAAGTTTGTAAAAGAGAATCAGGTGCTGTGAGAGCAAGTAAGATTTTATTTTCAGGTGTGCCACTTTGGATACAAGGGAAAGGAGGAGAAAATAGACAAGGAAGCCTCTAATGGCAAGTTAATCATAGAATGAACCAGAAATCAACAAACCTATAGAAGTACCTTATTAGTTTCCATGTAAAAAGGCTATGATGTAGCCTTCTATAATTAGAAGCAGTCTGATATAACTGGCACCAGTTTCTTCCTAGATTAACTGCATGTTATCTCCCTTCCCCCTGAAATTAGAATAAACTACTTTGTTTTAATTTGGTAATGCAATCTTCTGTGATGCTAGATGACATAGAAGGGCAATAAGGACTATCATACGAGGTTAAGGAGGATCATTATGATTTTTAGCCTCCTACTGATATATGACTTCACTGGCATGTTAGTAGCATTGCAAATACTGTAACCTCCTCACCCAGCAAATGGAAAGAGGGGCTTTAGAGTTTTTGTTGTTTATGAACATAGCTTGGCAGAAAAAAATCAAAGGTATTTGTTGATATCAGACACTAACCTTAAAGATATCACTTATAGGTTAGGAAGTCTCAAGTTGCTAAAAGTGTATCAGTGTAGGAAAAGGAAGAAAAAAACCCACATTTGTTTGTTGAATAGCAATTCAACAAGAGTGGTTAGATTGCGTTAATACTGACTATGTTAACCCAAAGTCTGAAGTCTTGCACATCTGTAATGAAAAAGCAGATGGTAAATTATTGGTAATTATATGACGTATGCAAACTGCTGAATCACAGCCTGAACCTCTGATTGACCACCTGAGCTGAGCAATGAGTCAGCCCTGGGAGCACAGGTGAAGACAATTCTGTGCTATCAGAAGGGTTGGAGCCTGGCTCCACTTCTCCTAGACCCCATTTAAAAGCTGACTATTAGTAAAGAAGAATCTCTTTTGGAGGTTGCTCCTCTTGAATTTTTTTCAGCAAGCCTAGGACAAGGGTAAGCTTTCTGTCTATTCTTCTGTAGCGTGATAACCTGTTTAGCCTAACTTTCCTGTATATTTCTTAATTATAATATCTGTGTGTTCCTTGATTGCACTTATGACAAGACTATAATCCTAGAAGGAGGGGCTGCTAGATGGAGAAGTTCTTAAGAGCAGTCAAGAACTTTGTGTATGTGTAGCACTGTGGCCTTTTAGAAAAGCAGCTTTTTAAAGAGGTAACTCATTTTATGAATCCTTACGTGGTTTTAGTAGCTACTAAAGAGCGTACTGGCAGACTGAGACCTCTGTCTGAGATGAGTATTAAGAACTGGCAAACTGAGTAAAATTTGTTTTTGGTGTAAAGGCTCTGAAACAATTAGTAAAGTTGGCTTTGGTCTGCAGAAGTTTTTCTTTAAATCTTTAGATCTATTAGAGACCTTGTGGTAAATGTGCAGAAATGAAAGCAAAACTCTGTATGGTGGGAGGAAGGGGAAAATATAAGAAAATACAAGACAGAAGATGAAAAGTGGTTATCAGGACTTCTGCTTGCTACATTTGGTGTAGCTATTTGAATAACCTAGGCATCAAATAAAATAAACTGTAGTGACAGTCTATTTAATTTATCTACATAATCTACACAGAACTCTTCAGCAGAAGACAGATAAGACCAATAAAATCTGATCTGTAGCCCACAATGAAAATTTTCTAGTTAAATTGAAAACTTTCAGTATGTGCAGTTATGTGCTTCAAGAAAGATTCATGGGAAGAAGATTGTAATCTTACTGAAAGTAAACAAGGGCAATCACAGTGCCTACAAGAGAGAAAACTAGACTGTTCTCTTGGGCTTGGTCATCTTTCCCAGAAAATATTATTTTTTGAAAAACGTATTGACAAATTATTACCAACACTTATAAAGACAAATGAAATCCTTGGAGGAAAGTATCATTTGAATCTGTTTTCTTCCTTTCTTCTTCACTATTATCATTTTTAGTAATACATATAACTTCTGCATTCATCCATTTCTGAAAGACGATCCAAACCAACCTTAAGTAAGATTCAATTCAATCTTCATGAATGGATCTATTGAGTTATACAGAATGCATTATAATAGAGTTAAGGAATTTATGACAGCTGCATACAGTTTGAGAGTTAGAAGATTTTAATTTTGTTAATTCAATATTATCTTTGTGTAATAAAAGCCTATTGTTTCATAAGCAAAACAGCAGACACCCAACAAGTTTGTCTTGAAGAATTATAAATAAAGTGTCTTCAAAGTATGGACTTCTCTTCTCCAAGCTGTTTAAGGACTACACCAGAGAAAAACAAAGCTTGGTATTCAAGAGAATTCCCACAACTCTTCAGTAGTCCACACATACTTTGAATGAAATCTCTTGACAAATTTTAATACCAGACAACTGTCTTACTTGTGAATTTCTTTCCTTCTAACCATTTTTAAAGAACCATTCTAAATCATGAAGACAATATTTTTGAGCTAACTTCTGATCTACATATCAGTATATCTTGTAAATTTTCTGCTAATTCTGTTCTATTCTTGAAAGTATTTGCTTCTCGTACATCTTTTTTTAAAATACATATATACACATTAAAACCTCTTCTTCAATAAACAATCATGTGAATAACATTAAAAAAACAACCAACCCTAAATATCTAGCATTT
This sequence comes from Lagopus leucura, assembly GCF_019238085.1. NCBI lineage: Eukaryota > Metazoa > Chordata > Aves > Galliformes > Phasianidae > Lagopus > Lagopus leucura. The sequence continues at coordinate 23,727,438 of NW_024962264.1, forward strand.
CTGTGCTAGAGAGTTTGGTTTGACTAGAGGTTTTATTTTGTTTCTTTTAAACCCAGTGATTAACCTAAACTTCATTTTTTTTTTTTTCCCTAAGCGTTTTGAAAGATAGAAGTGCAAGGGTAACATTGGACTCATTCAGCAAACTGAGCTGTTCTGTAGGCATCCAGCTGAGGAAAGAACAGCAGTCATGTTGACTAGAGTAATTTCACTGCTTTTCCATTAGGTATCCCAGCAGAATAGGACAGGCTGCCTACAGATTACTGCTGCAAAGAACGTGGGAGAGTTTTGGACTGCGCCCTAAATTTCAAGCAACTAGGCAACAGAGAGGACTTCGCAGATCTAACTAATCTGTCTTCAGCTTGGGGTAAGTATAAATTCTTATAAGTTACCCACTTAGAATATTAGCTCTGAAAATCAACTGTATTGTGATTGTAGGCTAAACTTATTCTGGATTACCAAGAAAGCATTATTCTATGTATTTCTAAGCCACATTTCAAGGGGACTGTCCTCTGATGGAATCTCACTGTGATGGGTTTATCCTTACTAGATTTTCAGAAAAGAGCAGCATTTCAGGCACAGACCTCTCCCACCTCTCTCAAATCTAACATGTGCTAAAGACTGTGAGTTTTCAGGTGTCACTTTTACATTAGTTCTTGTAGGTTCAGCAGCAATTGCAAAGTTGCTCCTGCCCTTTCATCCTGTGTTAGCTGGGAACTGAAGAGTGTGGATGTCTATTTCTTGGTAGCTGTGTATGAGGTCATACTTTAGGTACATAGAGTGGGTTGAGTCACCCTGCTACAGAACAGAAGCCGTGTACTCATTCAAGTGCATATCCTAGGATCACTGGTGGGTAAGAAATCTAGCCCTGGTCTTTCCCATGTCATCTGTGTTTTTACGAGAGAGGAATAATATGCACATAATTTCCCATGATGCTGACTATCTATTCGCCTGCCTACAGATCTTTCTATTTCAACAATCTCTATCCCTCCAATTTTGAGGCTGGGAAGAAAGAAATTGTACTGCTCAGGTAATAGCATTTTGCAATATAGAGTCAATTTTCTCTGAAATCCCCCAAAATGGGAGATGATGGGAAGGTGATTTTTTTTTTTTTTTTTTAAGGGAGCCAAAACATCAAAATAAAATGATTTTTATCCCTTACATATAGTGCTTTTCATGGCATGTTTCTTCTTTTGTGACTGGTGTAGTGTTTTAATGGTACTACTGGTTGAAGATTTAAGAATATTGAATTTCAGACAAACTTATAATACAACATATATATAATTGTAATATATGAATAAAGGAATGCTGTGAGATAAATACAATCTAAGACAAAGACAAGGAGATCTAGTACATGAAAGAAAGAAAAAATCTTTCCTGTGAAATAAGCCTTGGAAATAAATATCTTGCTGACATTTCTTTGTGTCTTATTCAAGCAGAATAAAACTAAAATTATCTAACATGCCTGTGGGCTGCCCCAGCGTGAACTGTAGAAATGTGGAAGGGATTATGTCCTAACTGCGTTTTCTTTTGCTTCTTTTCAAAGATACAAAAGCAGCTCATTCTAGTTTTTGATAAGTCTTTTGGTAAAATAAATACTTTTGAAGTAGAATACACTTTCTCTTAAATACTTTTTATGTGATTCAAGATATAAGTGAAGGGGCAAACGCAGCTGCAAATACTGACCTTGGAAAAACCATTAGATGAGCCACATAAAAATAGAACTATCATTTGTGGGGAAAAAAGCTATACATGAGTTTCCCTCTTAGGGCATTCTGTGCTGGAGCAATGGTATCAATATTGATGGAAAATATCTATTACTGAATAAAATTAGTTTTTTTTTCACAGCAGAGGAAAAATCTACTATCTGTCCTTTATAAGTAAATGTCAGTCTTTCTTTGTGAATGGTGGCAAGATGAGAAAATGAGCAACTCATTACAAATTGTCCAGTTTGCTTAGTGTTATATGGAGGTTTGCAAGGTCAGGAAGTTTAAAGAAATTCTGGAATTACTGAACATCGCAAATTCATAGTTGTACCAAATCCTAACTAACTTGACACTGGAAATTGTGTTGCTATGCCTGCGTTTTGTGAAATGTCCCACAGACGTTTCTCTCAGTTTCAGGGAGTTGTTGATCATGAAAACCTAACATGTTGATCTTCTAGCAGATATCTAAGTATAGCCAAAGCTGACATACTGCATTTTCTGCTTCAGACCAGGTAATTTGGTCATAGTCCCTATTTTTCAATGTCTGAAGTTAGAGGTAACATAGAGGTAGATGAAGCAACTCTTCCTTGTAAAAACAGGTTTGATCTTTCTTTGTAATTAAAAGATTTTGAACATCTGAAAATGAAGCAGCCATCTGTATTCTGTTCAGCAGTTCTTTTATGAGCATTATACTATTCTTTGTACTACCTGGTATACAGCAGGGAATTTATACTTGCTGCTAAACAATTAAAAACGAGACATTAGTGAAAAATGTTCTGCTGGAAAACACAGCAAGACATCCAAAGTGGTATTCAACTAACAAGTGTTCCTTATAGTACAGTCTATGGAAACTCAGGGCTCCTGCAAGGTATCTGTAGAGTAAAACAAATGCCCGTTTTCTCAAGAATGCTCAGTTTTTGTACAACCTCTCCTCACATGGTCTGGAAGAGACAAGTACAGATGAGTTTCATGAAGTTGTTAAAGCAACAGTTTTTAAAATTGTGTGTGTATCTATATAAATATGTATGTATCTTTCTTCAGTACTTAAATACTATGATACCTTCAGTGAAGCATAGTGATATATACTGAATATATCCCCAAACAGTATGTATTCTGATACATCTGCCTCATCTTAATCTCTTATTCAGTGGTATTGATCATAAAGATGATATAAGTTATTAGTATAATTATTCACTTGAGTGAATGTGGAATTTTGCTTAAATGCTGAATATGTAATATTGCCCAAAGTTCTTTGATATTTGCAGTGAATAACCATCTCTCATTTTTTGTCACAGCAATTTCTGCTGTCAGATTTAGCCATTGCCCTCATATGAAAGCCTCATTTGGCTGTTATGTCTGTTAGCAATGCTGTGTTCAAATTTTGCTTCCTTGCTGGATGATACTTTGTGTGGTCTTCCTCTTTGTACCCTAGAAGGTTCACAGCCCTTTCCAAGATTTTTCTAAGGGATATTTCAGTGATTTAAGGTCCTGTACCAGTAGAGAGGCTGAGGACTGTGTAGGTGGTATACCCTATATAGGATCATGAACGTATATATATGTATACATATATATATATATGTATACATACGTACACACACACACACACATATATGTAGTGTAACCTTTTACATTTCCTCCTTACAGTAAGCCTTTTCTCTAGCCATTTCTGGGATAATTAAGTAAAAACTACAGATACATAGCTCTAACATGTAGGTAAGTTGAAGAGCTAATGCAGGAATCTGAAGAGCATGGACTCAGCACAAATTATCTTGTTCCCATTGTTTTAGTATGCCAAATTATTTTTAATTTCAAGATCTGCACATAAATCACTTAATTTATTCTCATATTTTCCTTATGTTCTCCCATATAACTGTGTTTCTGTGTGTGTGAACACAGAAGACTTCACAGTGAATCACAATACACTTAAGCATCACGTAAAGGTAAACTCTACTGAATGGGTCAGTTTAGCAATAAATTTTGATTTACATGAAACTTTTTTTGTCTCCAGAAGAACGAAAAAAATCTTTTCCCTTGAAAATTAGCTATGTTTCACAGATTAAAATAGGTAATTCATTTCTGAAAGGTTGTTCTCCTTATGTCGTTAGAAAGGAGTATTTCTACTCCATGCCGAATTGCTGTAATCTCTTGTAAAGTATTCATAAGATGATACATTGCACAAACTTACAGCTTTCCAACTGCATTATACATGTTTGCACATCCATTGGAAAATTTTTGAGATCCATTGGGCAGGACAGTATTAAAGTCAATCTGAAAGAACACAAAAATATATTAAAAATATATCACAAAAACACTATAATTGTACAGGTGGAGTGCATAAAAGCAGAGGGAATCATTAGAAAAAGAAAATGTAGTTTTTCATTAGAAAGCTCTGAGAAGGGAGAGTCCCAGGAGAGATGTCTAACTTACATCTAAAAGAATGCAACAACAGCCTGCTTTTTCATGCTACAGTAGAATTATTACTATTATGTTGTTACAGTGTTTCAAATCCTTGACATTTACCCGTAAAATTTACTCAGAATTGCAGGAATTTCATTTCAGATGTCAGTTGCAAATTGTGCTGCCAAAATAATTTGTGTTATTGCTCTAAAATAAGGTGCTTAAATTGTCAACACAAAGATTTAAAATAACATTTCATGATATTAGTGGTAGACTACATATTCCTATAAGTTTGAAAGGTGGTTGTGTTTTGCATTAGCCATTATATCTCCTGTGAAATGCTTTGCAACCTATAGGAAAAAAGTATTTTTACATATCAACACAATAACTGAGGTGTTAACTGAATAATTTTAAATTTTTCAGAAGTTGTAATAGTTCTTAATTAAATCATGGGAGTTTAAGCATTCTAGTATCACAACAATATGGTATCCACAAGCATCATGGTCAACATTTGCTCTTATATCTTTAGTGTGGTGGTTTTTTTTTTTACCTCCATTTCACGAGACTGTGAACTTGGTCAGAAATCTATTAAAGTTGGTATCTGAGTTTGCTTCAGCAGAGTGCTTGTGTTTACAGTCTGTGTTGTATGTATTTGGAGAGAGTAGGGCAAGGAGGAAGGGTTATTCATTCAATCTGCCTATGTCTCTCAGATTGACTGAATCTGGAGATAATTGATTTAGCTTTATATTTTGCTTTGGTTGAGGGAAGGAAACCTTTTTGCTTTCTTTCAATATTTCTAGTGACAGAATATATGTTGTGACACTGAAGAATGGTTATGTACTTGGACTGGCATACTAAGCTCCTTTTGGATATGAAATATGTGTAAGAGCTTTAACCAAACTCTTTGTTCCAATGTAAGCTTGACAGTGTGATGCTCACTTGCACTGGTATATTCATACAAGTCACAAACACTGTATATTTTTGTCCTGGTATGCAAAGTATTCTTTAGAGTCCTGATGTCTCTTCAGAAAGTTTTAATTACCCTTTGACGCAGTATGATGTAAAACCAAATACTAAGTGGAAAAGAGATGTTATATTTTTTAAAATGAATATTTTTTTTCAAGTAGGCCAAATCTATACCATGACTATAACATTAGTATACTTATATAAAATTAATTTCCCATTTGATTACATTTTTGAAGGTAACTGTAAGAATGATTTTACTGCTGTTATAGTCTAATGATGTCTGTATTAATAAAAGTGGGGAGAAAAGAACTGGAACAATTGCATCTTGTCAGTGCTTAGATGTGATTGCTGCTTACAGCTTCTTAGAACTTTTCAAAAATTTGCTTTCCGCTTTTCTCCCCACCTCCTGCAGTAAGTGAGCTGTTCTTAAAACCTCACGCTTCAAGTGGCTCTTGTTTACATGTTGGACTGTGACTGCAATATCCAAAAACAGTGAAAGAGAAATTACATTGGATTGTTATGACATTGGAGGCTACAGTATGTAAAGCTCATACATAGATCTGTTCAGACTGTAATATTCCAAGCATATATATATACCATGTGCAAGAGTCTAAGTTCTTCTAGGCTCAGTATCTGTGATTTAAATTGGGAATGATGCTTTTCTTATTATTTTTACTAAAACTACTTCAAATTAGAGATATCTTTCTATTTTTGCATTAAAAATGAACAGTAATTATGATGAAATTCAATATTCAGAGTTCATGTTTACTTTAGTAATTGAACTGCATGACTAGAAACTGAAAATAGCTGTTAACAATTCTTAGATATACTTATGAACTTCTCTATGAAAAAAAATCATGTGATTAGAGACTCACCTGATAGAATAAAGTACATTTCCATTTTTGAAAATTCTTAACAACTTATTATCTGTTGTAACTTCATGAAAGTTGGCACCTTTTTCATTAGCAAAGAACAAATCTGGTTTCCAAATTGAATCCAGCATGGATGGATCTAAGTCTAAAGAGTCATCTGGATATTCACTGTATGCAAGACGTGGATCATTCCAATTCTGACGGAGAAAGATGTTCACTCGGTAATCCTGAATGAAAGAGAAAACAAGCAAATTTTATCAAGCGTAGGGATTTAGCTTTTATTTCATTTCTTAGCCGTGTAATCCCCTGTCCATCTGTGGATGACAAAAGAATTACTTAGCTGATTGTCAGAATGATACCTATTTGTATTAGTGAGGGCACAGTGGATAAGCATAATTTCAAGATAATTGAAAAAATCCGAAGATAAGGAAATCTGACTTCTATGTAGTCTGTATCATTCCACGTAACTTTAAGCTTTCCACAGTGTTTTCTTGAAATGGAAATGACAGAAGCGTGCAGAAAGTTTAATGGCATAATCTTTTCCTGCTCAACTTCCCTCTCCTAGACAGTGAGTCAGTCTATTCCACTGTAAGGGAACCTCAGTTCACATCTTCTCGCTCTAATCCTTACATATTTTAGACATACCACTTAAGTGTTTCTGTGCCTCAGCTCCCTTCTGAACAATTCTGTGAGAGTAGTACGTTTCTTTGTCTGAGGAGGATGTATTTATTTCTCTTCTGTTCAGATGTGGTAAAGAGTTTACAAAGGCTACTCTAAAAGCTATACTTCCTATTTGTTCAAGTTGGCCCATCACATCAGAGGCAGATGTTGTTAGAGGGTGGCAGTAGGGATTGAACCTTCCCACCAGTATTCCATGACATGTTGTTGCTGTGTGACAGATGGCAGCAGAGCAGCTCTCTGACAGAATGGCGACTGAATGGAAGTGCGCATGAAGCAAAGGTGTGTCACTGAATTCCTCCATGCAGAAAAAATGGCACCACAGACATTCACTGCTTGCTGAATGTTTATGGAGACCAAACAGTGAATGTGAGAATAGTGAGGTGCTGGGTGGTGCGTTTCAGCAGTTGTGATAGCAACAGTGGAATGAATGGATTTCTTATACAACTAGGGGCTGCTTATTAGGTGTAAAACAGAATAAATGAACATATAGCAAGAAAAGGAAAATAGAGAAAGATAAATGGAGGAATCTATTCCATGTTATGTAACATTGTCTGTCAATTTGCCTAAACTGAGTCAAAGTAAATTGTTTTAAATTGTTTCCAAACATTAAGGTGAAAAAAATCCAATTTAAGTTGTACCGAAGCGATTTTTCTTTCCTTCTTCCCTGAAGTCTGTCTTAAATTGCCTCTCATTACCAAAAAAAAAAAAAAAAAAAAAAAAAAACAAGAAAAACCCTTGATCTATTAAAAAGATATACACTTGAATGCTACCGCATGAAAAAAAAGCATTCATTGATTTAACTTGTAATTATACCTTGTGAACACAGTAGTAACTTGCTTTAAACAAGTAGGGTTGTTTGATGCCAACACAGTGAACAGAATTAAACTGCCCAAATTGATTTGCTTTCCTGCAAGAGGATTACTACATCTGTGTGCTACTTGTACAGAGGGGTAACTCCTAACTCAAATTATTCTGTTCTGAGAAGGTTCTTTTGTGGGGGGAGAGAAGCCATCATTTAAGCTGTGTGATTTCCTTATGACCTCAAGGCTGCCATTATCAAACAGCTGCTGTGCCCTGGTTGTGCAGAATGAGGCTGATTTCTGGGTCTGCGCTTGCTCCACTGTCTGTCAAAACTCACATTCACAGAATGAACTTTCTTATATGGTAGGATATTGGTCATCTGCTTCACAGGCACAATAAAATTTACACATGGACATCAAGTGGCTGCTCTTTGCTATTTATGTTGAGACCAAGACTGTTATTGGCTCCAGTAGAAGTGTTTGATTAGCAATTTCCAGCACACAGTGAAATCTAAAATATTTACAGAATATTTTGATTTCTTCTTCTTTATACTGATACACGTAGAGTTACATTTCCCTAGTACATGGAATGTGGGATACTTCTAGATTCCAGAGACATATATTAAAACAAATTTCCAAAATATGCGCTTTATCTGAGTAATTCAGATTACCTGCTCTTGTAATTTTTGAATGCTGTCATTTGGACCAAATCAGCACATTTTCACATTGTGTAAAATCTAAATTTGTCTTTTGCATAATGAAGTCAATTGATACTTGCTTTATTTGTTCTAGGTCACTATGGAATTTAACATGAAAATCTGTACTTTCCAAGAAAGTTGCTAAGTGTAAATACAATGCCTTATGGGAAATGCCATTCTTTTGAAGAATATTTAAATTTCGACTCATTATGAATTTCAGTTCTTGTCAGTGAAAGTTCTGCCTTGAAAAATACATAAGCTTCTTGTGAAATCATAAAAATCACATACAAAACTGATGTATTTGCTAAAGGATGAAATACAAAATGTAAAGACTCATTGGAAAATGTTTTTATAAATTAATTAACTACATGTATTGCAAGTGCTTGAAAATCAGGCCCCATCTTTCTAAGTTATATGTGTGCATAGGGCAATAGGTTACAATGGTTATATTTCTGCCTTCCTAGGTTTCTACATCTGTTGCTAACAGCTCAGTTTTACATAATGCATTTGTTATTCTAATTTTGATGTAATATTATGGTGAAAAAAGAAATACAGGACTAAGTCCACCACTGGCATATAAAATGGAAAATGTTTATTTTTGGAACCAGAGGAATGCTGCACACTCCACTACAATACTGACCTTGTTACCATGAGAGGAGAGTAAAAACCTGTTTCCTTTTTTTTTTTTTTTTTTTTTTTTTTATTTTTCACTTTCTCATATGAGCTTCCCCAAAATATGCTCTGGCCATAAACACTGTGGCTAAGCTTTAGGTAGCCAAATTACTTTGACTAAATTGATTGAGTTTCCTTAATTCTCCTTTGCATATCTGAAAATTTCAGACTGGCCCAAAAGCTTATTTAGCTAATGATTTCAATATGTCTTTGATGATATTTCTCAGGTACAGAAATTCAAGTATTTAAATTTAAGTAAGCCCCTCATATCAGTAGGTCATTTTTCTTGCAGGTAACCAATATCATTGCAAAATCAAAAGAGAAGACCCTTTGCATTGACATCTAAGAAATGTAAATATCAGTTGTATCAAAGAACCTGAAGAATTCTCTTGTCTTTTCTCCTTCTTAGTAGTTGAAATTCCATGATTGCTGAGATTATTTCTGGTAAGGCCTCATCTGTAACCATGCATGTTGAAAGAATAGAATAAGTAGAACATTCACAAAAGAATGCTATAGGACCAGAATGGATAGCCAGTACTGTGAGAGGAAAAAAGAAAACTTGATTTCTCTAAAGTGGTAATGCAAAGCTGAACAGAAGACTCACTTGCTCTCCAAAATAAGTTGAGGAGATACTAGAGGGGGAAATCAGTTTAAATTAGGGACAAAAATATTTATGACAACAAATTTAGAATAGATGGAAATGGCTCATAATTCAACTTATTCTGCTAATAGACATCAGTGATCTTTTCACTGGTATGATTTATTATTGAAAAAAAATGGGACTCCTCCCTACTTTTAATAGGTCTTTCCAGTATTACAGGTCTGAACTGCAGCAAGGCTAGTAGCAATCTATGGATGTAGGACAGTTCAACTAATGAGTGATAAAAAAAACTGCAGTAGACTCCATGCTCCAGCACTAACTGCAACCCATTAATCTGTCAGAGATTTACAATAGCAGCTAAAGAGAAATTAACCATGATCGCTGAGTACTTAACTTTAATTGACACGTCAAATCTGTGTCAGAGTAACAAGATCTGACTAATGTCAAACATCCCTAAGAACATGCTTTTCTGTACTGAATAGCTACAGGGCATTCATTACAAGAAGCAGTGTAGATACACTGTTGCATATGATAGTTTGTCTGACTCACTGAATCTTTTTGACTATCAGTCTTGTAATAATTCTATGATTGAAATGTTATTTCCAGAATGGATTTGGGGAATTAATAAAACTAAGGATAATTTTCCTGCTCCTGGCATACAGAAACCTGAGTCTGGGAGAAACTGGCATATTTTTTCCTCTCTCTCTTAGTAAGAACTCTGAATTTTCCAGCACTGGAGGATTCTTCCCTCGTTAAGAAGTGTCTTCATATTCCTTAGGAGGAAGACACTTTCCTACAGTTTTCCTTGCCAAGACTATGACTCTTAGGCCTTTGCCTTTATGATTTACTGTATGAGGTCAAGTATGCAGTTCCTTATGCAGAGATGGAGAGCTTTCCTGTCTGGTCCTGCCTCGAGTTATGTGGCTAAGCACTTTGTTGGCAATTCACCTCTTTAGATCTGAGCCCTCACAGGCTGAGGATGAGCAGTAACACCAGTCTGTTCTTGGATAAAAGCTGTAATCCTACAGTAATTTGAAAATGGTGGGTGCCCTTACCCTCTCCATTAAATAGGACAGGCCAGATGGTTTGAGGATTTGGGTGAAGGCTTCTCAGGAAGCTTTAGCTATTCAGAGCTATTCAGAAAAGATTATTGATGGATTTTGGATCACGATCTCTCTCTTTCTCCATCCATAGGTGTATAAAACCAGATTTTAAGCTATTTAATGTTTCAATTTTTCTGAGGTTTTTTTTTTTCTTTTCTTTACTATCAAAACTGCCAAGTGTCCAGGTATCCCATTAATAATTTAGTAAATATTTTGTTTAAATTTTATCTAATTCTTTGCAGAATTTGACTCCAATACCTGGCCCGCAATATTCATATTGAAGTCAATAGAACTAGAACTCACTTGTTGAAGAACTAGATGAAACTAGGACTTTGAAATTGCTGTTTATAGCATCAGAACTCTTAGATTCCTTTTCAAAATTGAAATTCAGAGTTCAGTGCACTACTCATGCACCAAATATTCTTTCTAAGTTTGTTGCCTGCTTTCACATCCGTGGATTCTGAAGTAATAAGGATACTATTAATGTTCTTCCTGGAACAAATAAATGTAGCTTGCTTGCTTACCTGTTGGATTGGAATCACTTTCACCATCACTACTAATGGTTTGGAGCGTGTTAACAGTCCTGTTACTACTCTTGTTCAGTCTTCTCCTTACTAAAAGCATGGGTAATTTAGAGGATGCTCATTAGTACAGAGCTTTGAGTCTTTGTAATTCAACCCATAGATAAAAAATAAAAGTATATACAGTAGTTTCTCTGAGGAATCTTTGATTTTTAGATTCTGACTTTCTTGTCTTTATTGTAAAACAGTCAATATTCATTGAATTCAACAGTGTTCTGCAAAATCCACCTGTTTTCCATAGGTTTTGGGCAAATGCATCAGTTTAGTTAATTTTATTTTTATTATTATTAATTTTGTTACTGTTATTATTTCTGATTTATTATGAGTAGTAATGTCCAGATTTAAGTTTCTGTGTCACAAATAATTGTAATATCAAAAATCAAAACACCTGGGTTGTTTACTCTACAAATTAAATGCAGTATTGACATATTATATGTTAACCTTTGTCACAGCTCTTACTGTGTGTTGTAGAATATATATTAATTGCAGGCTGAATATAATTCTTAAATTCTTAATGGAAGTTGTGTGTTCCCAACTCCTAACATATTACACTAAAATCGCATTTGCATCTTGTTCAATATAACTGAGTTGTTAAGCTTCAGCTGAGGGGCTTTTAAAAAGTTTGCACTTTAAAAGAGCTGTACTAGGGATTAGATGGAAATGGATATGACAATTATATGAACAAACATCATACTCTAAAACTGCCATGTTTTCAGTTAACAAAATCATTTTCTTCCTTCTCCAGAGAAATTATGTGTCCCTGAAGATGCTTTTGTTATAACACCAGAAGGTATATTTGCTAAATGAGATGATTCACTTGTCCAGATTACCTTTCAGTGCTACATCTTCCATGTTCTTATCAGTGTATTTTATACATTAGCACTTAGAATATCAGTGGTTTCAGTGACTGACTGAATAACAGTTGAAATCTTCACTGAAAATGCGTATTCGAAATCAACTTCTGTTTAATCTCCTCAAGGAAATACAAAGGATCAAAGAGGAATTCCATACTGACTTTCTTCTCAGTAATCCATCTGTTGGGAGCTAAACATGATATTGTCTAGAGTAGGTTATATAGGGTAAAATAAAAAGAACCAACACTGAAGTAGCCTATATCCCAAAGCAGTGTCTGCTAACTCCAGAATGTTAACTAGGATTAAAATTAGCTGCATGAAGGGATCTAACTCTAATTAAAAATAAACTTTTATTTGATATGTGCCATCTTTAAATTTGTTAGTAAGCATGAAGTGTGCCAAGAAGTCTGTACAGAAATTCAAGATTTTTTATAGATTCTACACTGACATTATAGTAACACTTAAAAGTTAATTTAAGGTTGAACTGTATTACGGTTGTGGAGAATGGATACAATTTTGTTTGTGCACACAAAGACATGGAATTTGGAAAGCCCTAAGATATTTTCCCTTTCATCTGCTGGTTCAGAAAGAGGCACATCTGCAGTAATTCTATATGTCTATCAGCCTAGATATCCTAGCGTCTTTGGGAAATTAATTTGGCTGTCTCAAAAAAATCCACTATACACACTTCAGGGAAATAAGCAAAATATGAAAAGGCACAAACTCCATTCAGAATCCAGTTTGCATTTTCATGGAAGGGCAAGGCAGTGGACTTCTCAAGTCCTACCTCAGGAATATGTGCATTTGCCTGCCTTTTGTCATAATCTGGTGGCTTGTGGCTTGGCAAGTTGAAAGAAACCATCTACCATATAAATGTACCACTACATCAACAATTTGATGTCTGACTCAATAGAGGCATTAGGGAAGGTAGTAACTTCACTAACTGCTAATTTAAAGGAGAAATATTGAGCTATAAACCCACAGAAAATACGAGGACCAGGGATGTTAGTTAAATTCCTCAGTGTTGTCTGGTTAAGTAAGACTAAGGTCTCACCAGATGTGATCATTGATATTGTCCAAGTGTTCTCAGTTACCATGACACTGAAGCAGTTGCAGGAGTTTTGGGGTATATTAAGATACTGGCGATCCTTTATACTCCACATAGTGCAACTGTTAAAAACTCTGTATCAGCTAAAAAATAAAAGGCAAAGTATGTGATTGGGGTAGAACAGAACAAGAAGCCTTTCAACAGGTAAAAATAAGCATTAAACAGGCCCATTTGATACAACCCTTCCAAACTAGATGTGCATGTAACTTAAGAAGTATTTGGCTGGGGGTTACCAAAACAGCGGGAGCTTACCTGCTCAATCATTGGTTCATTCTGTGAAGGAGTAGAGCGCAATGGAATTGCCAGGTCACAGTCTGAACCAATGGTTGAGCACGAAGTGAGAAGGAGTGGCTAAACCAGAGAGCTCAGGTGCAAGCAATACAGCAGAGTGAGCCCTCATTTAAAGGTTAGCCTCTCTTTGGATAGAGATTGTATTCTTCTCAAGTTATCGCTGGCTGTTGGAAGGGGTAAGCCAATTTTCCTTTTTTATTATTATTATTTAAAACCTCCTATTGTTCCATAGGGCTTGTGTATATTTGCATTCTGTTTTTAATTCATTTTCTATGTTTTTATGGTTGGTTTGGTTTAAATATTTAAACCAAAGAAGCCAAAGGGGTGAGTTTTACTGCTGCATAAATTGGCAATGGTATCCAAGAGGATTAAAAAAAAAAAAAAAAAAAATCTATGATTACACCGACATTTAAAGAAAATTAAAGCCTGAATCATGTTGTTATAGTCTTTTGTTCTGCTAGCAGTTCATGATGGCATGTGACAGTGTTGTGTATTCTATTTAGAAAAAAAAGGCACAGACTTTTTTCTTACAATTTCTTTTAATACACTGTATCATTTTACTGTTTAATTATAAAGTATCATAAAATAATTAGATATTTTTCATAATAAACTTTTAGGATATATCTTTGTAGTGTACGTATGATGTATACAAATATTCAGGGTATGCAGCTTTTCCATGTTGGGTGATTACTTTAGCTATCGTAATCAAAAGCTCACACCTACAGTGCGTGATGTACCGAGTATTAAAAATAGGATGAAGGTATGAGAGCAGAACTGACTTTTTTAGAGGTACCAAGATAAGTCAAACTTTTTCGTGCGAAGAATTTAAAAAAGAAAATAACGTTTCATGTAAAAGCATATTACAGATAAGATACTTCCCAGCACACTTGTACTAGACTCAAGAACAGAAATTAGGAAGAAAATAACAAATTGTAATTCCTTTATTTCCTTAATTCAGGTACTTTTTACAGTTGCTCTCAAGTCTCTTATCTTTTGGTTCTGTAAAAAAAAAAAAAAAAAAAAAAAAAAAGTAATACAAATTTTATGTAAATTTATTGTGTTTTTATAATTTATAGATTATGTATTTAAGCATAGCAATAGGAGTTTATAGATTTATCTTCTGTTAGATTTAATGGAAGGTAATGGCAAAATCTACATGTATTATGGTGAGATTAATTGCATTAATACACATCTTGAGGTAGTTCAGTGAAGATATTTGCAAAATGGTTTATTTTGGCTCCTCTTGCTATCTTTTTTTCCTTTTACGTTAGTATCTGTACCCCTTATGTATTAAGAAGATGTGAGAGTTACACAATCATAACTGTAGCTGTAGCCCTGATCTTCATTTGCTATTGCAAAAAAAAAGTAGTAACTTTACAAACAGCCTGCCTCATAGAGTGTGAGCAGATCTTTGTAGTGATGCCTCAGTCTTATTTTTCACAGTGTTGACTGAGTAGATATCAGCTTGGAAAGTGGTTATCTTCATAGCTTTATCTGGTTAATGTTGGAGTTCTTATTTACAGGGTACGGTCTTCTAGCAGTAGCTAACCTAACAGCTGCTATTCAAACAATTTAGATATATAATGTAAAAATATAAAAATAATGAAGGAAATGTTGGGACAGAGTAATGTCATAGATTTTTCACAGTGCACAGCACAGTGCTGCTGAAGTCGGGCTTTTCATTGCAGTGAAAAGAAAGCAAGAGAAAGGAGCATCAAATGAAACAAGAGATAAGAGATAATAGGAAGTTTGAGCTTTTCTGCAACATTTCTAGAGCAAGATCAGATAGGTGCAGGCAAACACAGAATACAGAGAAATAAGCTAAAGGCTAAGTAAAGTTTACATGAGCATAAGGAACCCTCTCTGAGGGCTGTCATACGAAGGAACCCTGAGGCAACACCTGAACAACTGATGAGTGGGATTATAAAGTTAAATCAGCCTGCACTGATGATACAAAAGGGCCTCTCCAGTCCTTTTCTTACTGATAATTGCAGTGTGTGGTTGTGGGAAAAAGAAATTGTGATCTATTTCATTTAAGCTGTTCAGTTTTCTGTATAATACAAGTGATTTGCCAAATCTGCAAGAATGTTTGTTATAATGGATCAGAGAGAACAAGCAACAGTATTCTCTGCAGTATTCATGGAGGATCTGATTGTAACACCTATCTTGGTAAATACATATATTTTTAGTAAAAAACCAAAGCGGTTTGTGTGAGTGATATATAGAGGCTGAATTTTCTTATGCTTAGGGTACTAGGGCTGCTGTAGACCCGGATTCAGTTTTCTCTGCAAATAAGGTAATAAATAAATAAATAAATGTTTGAAGCTAGTTTCCCTCATAATTAAGAACTTAAGAAAAACATGACTTGGTATGCAAGTGCAAGGCTAGCACTGCTGCCTATTCCCAGAGTGAGTGAAACAAACTCTGGCTGAATTGTTCTAACACACTTAGAGATTTGGGGCATGAAGTTGGTGTGGATAGATATTTCTTCCAGGCCAAGGAAGTCAAAGCAGTAGATACTGTATGAATCCAGCAGTAGATGAAAAGAGAGATGGATTTTGTGAATGCTGAGTTCAGCCTTAAGCACTAGCTGGAGATAGTGGAGTATTAGTATTTTCCTGGTTATATATGACAGCTAGGACTGTAAACTGTAAACTACTGGTTGCTTTTAATGAAAAATCTCAATTTTTCATTGTGGAAACCACGTGGTACATTACACTCCTAAATTATCTTCTTAAGGCGTCTTTCGGCAAAAAGAAGTATGCTTTTATTCTCCTTGTGCCAATTATATTGCTGCTGTCAGTGCAAATACTTGTTTGAACTTAAGATCTCTTCACATCTATGAGTTGTTCATGCAAAGATTATAATTGTTTTCACTTGTTCCATTGCATTCATTAGTATAAGATGCATACTGCAACTAAGTTGAATCATCTAAAGCTATCAAAAATATTCAGAGTATTTTCAAGCAGTATTTTATCATTGCAGTATCATTTACTCTAGACTGTAACTTCACAGTCAGTCTAGAGATGCTGACTTCATGCAATAATGAAAAAATCATAATCCACTTCCTCATGAATTGGATTATTTAGGGCAAGTTTTGAGACCTCAAAACAGGCCTTGTAGTTTTCCCAGTATTTTCTAAAAGAGATGCTCTCCATTAGAAGGTATAATTGCAATTTATTGCCAGAGTATTCAGCAGAATTTGGCCTCAGGATGCTGTCTAAAATAAACCTGGCACCTGGTCTTCAGTTTGCTTGTTGCTGGTTTATGGTTACAAACAAGAAAAATTAACTGAATGCTGTTCTTTAAGGCAAAATTATCTACTCAGATTTTACCTCTATTCATAGTTTATATTTCTGCTTTTCTTTACATCCATATCAAACATACTGCCTTTCAAAAACACAAAACACATTGATATCATCCCTGTAACTAAAACTTTCTTTCAGATAGCTATTTCATACTCTACCATCCAATGGTTAAGCACTACTACTGCCTAATAATTCCATGGAGTGTTGCATTTGGAAACAGATTAAAAGCCACTGTTTTGAGGGACTAGGGAAAGAAGCCTGCCATAAGCTTCTGCAAAGGCATCCATTCTAGCAAAAGGAAAGCTTCTGACCCTTTTTAAAAATCAATTTAATCAGCTGTTTTTACTGTTACATTTAAACCAAATTAGTAACAGTCAAGGTTGTTTTCATTGATGCAAAGCCCATTTGCTGTTCAAATTTCTGGAATTTAATTCTGGAATGGTCCAACCCAGTTGTCTTGATATTTTCATACTGAATCATTCATCAGTCTTAAAAGGAAGCAAAGAGTGAAAATAGACGTTTTCTTTTTCAGAATAAGATGTGCTGAAGAAAGCTGGAGTCATCTTCTGAGGAAAAACCTCAGTTATAGTTGCTTACGAAGAATATGAGAGCATGGGTATTTCATAACACAGCAAGAAAAGGTTAGGGAAAATGATCAAATAATAAAGTAATATTCATAACCTTTCCAGAAGACAGGAGATGAACACGGTGAAACTATTTCTCCTCATCTCCAAATGTTTGAGTAAGGATGATTTCTGATGATAGAAAGGAACTGAATTTTTCCAGATTTAGTAATTCAGCTGCTGATACCTGACAACCAGTGTGTGCGGTATCAGCTGTACAGGTCCCTTACCCAACCCATTCTACTGCTGCATCATCTACTTTATGTTACAATTTCTCTCAGTAAATAAGATACTTCAGCCTCATATTTCTATGCAGTGTTCCAACTGGTCTTGTTCTTGATATACTGGTCCATACCATTGCATACTGTTTTTCATGCAACTTTTATATCCTAATCAAATAGATAAGCCTAAACGTAATCTTTTGCCTTAAGCCAAGAGTTAGGAAAAACATCTAGTGTTGCAAAATATGCCATATTCTTATTTTTACTGGACTTTAAAATATGTAGTAGTCAAGAAACCTGGGGGATAAACAGTAAATTCCATTCTCTTTTCAGGGGCATTTTTGTTACATTTTATAAACTTTCCACACGTTATGGAAAACATGCTGCAGCCAGGAATGGTTATACAATACTGTCTGTTTAGATAGTTGCAAATCCAGCAGAACTTAAAAGATGCCATGTTCTCCTGACCCCATGAACATAGGTTACAGAGGCACACTGACTATAAGACAAAGGATGTCAAATAACTTGCCTTCAACCCATATGTGAACAATCTCTTAATTTGGCAGAATCAAGTCTACAACCAGTAGACTTGACAGAGGGGAGTTAACTATCAAATATGAGGGAAAATAGGTTTTTGGTATTGATGCTGTTGTAAATTATGAAACTATAAGGTAGCTTTTTTGTTCACTTATTGGATCAGGCCCTGGACAAGATGATTGAGCTGTGCATGTCCCCTTGTCATTGCAAGGGAGCTGGACTAGATGACCTTTAAAGTTCCCTTCCAAATCTAAGAATTCTGTGATTCTATGATAAAATAAGAATTGTGCAGAGTAGATCTTTCTGCTATTCACTTTAGTATTAACACACTGCTACTTCCGTTACACAGAAATTTACAGCATATTTTCACCAAGGAAAAGCAAACATTTCATCGTATTTTAGGTAATGATTCATTTAAGAAAAAAATTAGTTGGTGGAACTCATCTGCCTTGAACTTTGCAACACACCCAAGTGAACACTCCTTTCAAATACTCTATTTAAAGACAACCTAAAACAGGTAGAATAGAACACAAAGAGAAATGCTTACTTGAAGATGAAACCAATAAAATTAGAAGAATAATTGAAAGAGCTTAAAAATGGGTTAATGTAAGTTGAAGGTACATTTTATTTGTAAACGCAAGATAATCTTGTTATATCTGAGAGCACAGGAATATATGCCACCTGCTTCTTAACAACATTCGGGATAACATGTCTTTTCAGGCTGAGTCAAGAAATATCCTTTGGCAGAATATGGCATGTGGCAGGAAAAAATAACAAACATGCTTTTTAACTTGTTAATTATCTGCATTGATGTCATTTGCTATTACTTTTCTCAGCAAGTGTCCTTTTCAATCAATATGCATTAATCTAAGCATAATAATATATAGTAAATATAGCTGTACTACTGTATCAAGATTGAGTGTTAATGACCTTTAACACTTATAAATGTTGAGGAATTTGGTCAATCTTACTGGAACGAAAGCAGTAGTTTTGTTTAGTTGGCCCCACAACTTAAGCAAGTGTTCTACAACCACTGCTTTAGTGGTAGCTGCCAGCAATACATACTAACACTGCTCTTAGAAACAACAGAATTTCTATGCACTGCAAAGTGAAACATAACTCAAGCTACACAGAGAAACTTAAGCCACTCTAAGTATGTTGTGATAAAAGTTGAAACTTAAATTACAGTGCAACAATAAATAAATTTCTGTAGGATTTAGTTTCCATGTTGCCAATCAATATTTAACTCTACATGGACAAGCAATCTGATAGGTTTCTCAGCTTTTTGAAGTTGTGTGTGCAGATACTTTCCTTTTATCTTAAATAAAAAACTTCTGCTGATAATATTGTGCAATTATATTTAAAAAAAATTCTTGTCTTCCATGTTTTGTTAACATCCTGCTGTTGCTTAGATTTCTAAATCTATAAGTAGAAAGAAAAAAAAAAAAAAACTGGGATTATTTTCCCTGGAAGAGGTTGAGAGGAGACCTCATCGTTCTCCTTAACTACCTGAAAGAAGATTACAGTGAGAAAGTTGTCAGTCTCTTATCTTAGGTGATGATAGGATGTGAAGGAATGGCCTCAAGTTTCATCAGGGGCAGTTTACATTTAGATATAAGGAAACCAGTTTTCGTGGAGAGGACAGAAAACACTGGAATGGGAAACAGGGAAGTGGTGGAGGTATTTAAGAGACATTTGGATGTTGTACTAAAAGACATGACAGGACTTGGGTGATGAGTGGACTTAGTGATCTTGAAAGTCTTTTTCAACTTAGATGATTCTATGATTCAAGATGTATCAATTATGAAAGTTTGTTTAAAGAGAATTTAAAATTATATTTATTTTTCATTGCCTCAGAGAATTCCTAACATAAATTAAGCTCCTCATATGATGAATTAAAATTACTTAGATTTAATTTGAATCACAGCTTCCTAGTAAGAAGTGGCATACCATTTTTCCTGCTAAAAAGCACTTGATTTGTCTTCTGAGATAGAGAAAGAAAATAACTATAGCCTGTGCTTTAAAGAACTGTGGAAAAAAAGGAAAGGTAAAAAGTACCAATTTCAACCATTAACAAAGTGCATGTCAAATTAAGCTTTTTTTTTTTTTTTTTTTTTTTTGACTAGTTGTCTCTCCTGAACTATTAGACCTCACTGCAGAAGAGTAGATGGAGGTGGATGAGTTCAAGACAACCTCTGACAGAAATTTGGGCCCTGCTGTGCACTGTAAGATCCCACTGCACACTGACAAACTTCTTTGTTTCCTCCCATTTTCTTTTTTTTTTTTTTTTTCCTGTTTTTTAACCCATTCTCTTTCTGTAATTATTTATTGTGTTATTTGTAACCAAGGCAGCAGAGGGAGCTCAAAGATTTTGGTCATCAATAAGAGAAACAGAATCAGAAAGTTAGTACCAAGATCAACTAGAATGGCAGTGAAGAATAGGAACTAATATACAGGCTTCTGTAAGATAATGCACTATATGCATATCCCATTACTCAGCTGCTCCTTTTACATCCCAGAGAAACTTCCAGATACCACATGACAGGTCTTATTTTGTACCTTTTGCTTGTAAGCTCTTTTGTTTTAGATTGGAAAAAGGAGTACTTACCGAGAATGTGTAAGATTTACAAAGATGTCTGGATTATAAGGATTATAGTAAATAACAGTTGGTAAAGTAGTGAGAATAGATAAAAGTGGTAAAACTGTGGTGAATTTATTTTCCTTCAGTAAGGCAGTACTTCAGGTTTAAAATGATTCAAGGTATTTTTAACTGTAATTTTAAGATAAAGGTGCTAACATCTTTTCAGAAGATATTCCTTTTCAGTTCAGCGGAGAAGTAGCTAATAATACATACAATCAAAAGTCCTATCTGCATAAAGGCACTTGTTCTAAAATGTGAGATTTGAGTCTCTAAGAGTTCAGCAGCTGCTGACCATAAGCAAAAGTTCTGCACTGAGCAGTCAGTGAATATTATATTATGATCAGAATATCAGCATTATGATGCAACACTTCCCCTAAGACCAAGGTTGTGCTTAATTGTCCACTTTTGGCACACACATTCCCAATAGAGTGAGAAGGTCTCTGGTTCTGAACAACTTTGGTATTTTCTACAATGTACTAACTGGAAATGTGTGTAATGGATCGGGTTGTGCAGCAGTATCTCTCAACTATTTTAATCAGTTTGCTTTCAAGGCAACTTGGAAAAAAAATACAATTCCTTTATAAATGTGTAACTATTTCCTAATGTAAATTATTAATATGGTTTTATATAATGCACAGGTTCCAACTGACAGCTGAAATTAGGAAACGTTTTTAGCTTATAGTTTTGGGTTTTTTGTTTTTTTTTTTTAGGATTAAATGTTCTTGGTCTCCAATTTCAAAGAACTGTTGTGTGTAGTTAAATGAGATGAACAATATACTAAAGGATGTAAGCAGTCCACAAGCATGCTGCTGCACAATACTGAAGAGAGCCTGGCCTCACTCATTTGATTCTTGAACTTTAGATACTTTTGTAATATTACATGTAAATATATTTAAAAAAAAAAAAAATTGCTGTAGCTTTTACAAAGAAAAGGCACAGGTATCTGGTGTTACTCTGCCTGGAGAAGAGGGGAGACCTCATTGCAGCCTTTCAGTATTTAAAGGGATCTAAGAAACGAGATGTAGACTGACATTTTACACTGCATGCTAGTGATAGGGCAAGGAGGAAAGGTTTTCTAAATAAATAAATAAATAAAGGAGATTTAGATTAGAGATAAGGAAGAAACTATTTGGTGAGGCCACTGGCACAGATTGTGCAGAGAAACTGTGGATGCCCATCCCTAGAGGTGTTCAAGGCCAGGCTGGATGGGGCCCTTGGCAGCCTGATCTAGTAGAAAGCAACCCTACTGATGACAGGGTGGTTGGAACCAGACAATCCTTTATTTTTCCTTTCTATGACTCTACTCTCTCTGCACCATGTCTATTTAAAACAAAACAAAAAAAAACAAAAAAACAAAAAAAAAAAAAACAAAAAAAAAAAAACCAAACAACAAAACTTTTTAAATAAAGTATATATCCTCATATGCACTATACGGAGTGAAATTTAAAATATAATTCATTTAACAATTCAAAAATTCAAAAAAAAATTCAATTGCTAAATTAAATGCTCTGTTTTCAGAAGAGGGTTTATTTCACTTAGTTCTGTATTAATAGAAGTTCTATCTTGATTTTTAAATATCTTTAACTTGAACTTTAAACATTTTTTGAGATAGGATATCTCACCATGGTTGTCTCTGCAATGGATCCAAAGCTGTTTATAAATATGTTGCATGTGACATTAACTGGAGGACCTGCAAAAGAGGGAAAACAAACAAAAAAACATCAGTGTCTATTTCAGAATCAATGCATATTGAGTGATTGTAAAACAAATTGATGTGATAAACTATTATAAAACAATATTTGTTGATTTAAGAGGAAATACTGTTACATTCAAAACTCATTTAATGCAAAATTTGAATGATTTCTGGTATGTAATAGATTATTCCTTTCAATTTTTCTCACAATTACCCTACCAGACTGGCCAGTTTGAGGATTATATACAAACGAGGAAAAAAAAAAAAAAAAAAAAAA